>NC_073304.1:183885475-184197375 GCF_027595985.1 Sorex araneus
CTCTGATGATTCTTATATTGTTCCTCTTGAAATAATCCCATAGTTCTCTGGTATGCTGTTCATTTCTCTTCATTTCTTTCTCCTGTTTCCTAGAAGTTTTCTCCTTCTCATCTTGAAGGTACTTTATCTTTTGCTCAGCTGCTGCTCAAAGCTTCTATTGACTTTTTATATCACCTGCCATGTTCCTTATTTCTGTGATTTTTGACTATAGTAGTTTCTTTAAAATTTTGACTCTCATACTTTCTTGTGCTTTGCTGACTCCCTGTGCTATCATTTCTTTGAACTCATTGAACATCCTCATCACAGTGTCACTAAGGATACTGTCTAAGGATTTATGTCTTCAGTGAGACTGTTTTCACTCATTGAGCTTGATGGGCTTCTATGTGTTTTCTTCATTAATTTTCTAGTGTTCTTGCTATGCTGAAGGTGAGTCTTTGTGGTTAATTCTCCTAGAGGATGCTAAAGGACTAAGTTGGAGTTTGCCCTGTCTTCTTTGCTCATCCTCATAGAGTGAAAAGAAGAATAACTGTGAGTTGTGTGTAATTTGTTGAGTAGCTCTGTTGCATGCACTTCACAAACTTTTATCTGGGCCCTTACTCTGCTGCAGGTCAGGTGTGGAGGCTCCTGGGACCGATCCGGTAAGAAGGGGCTCTGCTTCCCATTCTGAAATAGGCCCGGTGATGTTAGTTGAAGGCAAGCCTCACCTGGGGTGGTGGTGAGGTCAGTAGGGCAATTCTTTTAGGAAGGTCATGTTACTTCTGCAGCATATCGGGGAACTTTGGATATCTATATCTGTAGGTGAATTGTCTAAAATTGTTTTTGGTGGACATATGCACTGAGAACAGGCTGAGGGCTTTGTAAACCAACTAGTCCCCAATCCTGGACTATGCATGAGAGAAGTACAGCCTTCCCCAAATATCCAGGTCACAGGGGCAGGCTGAAGCATGATGGTCACCTGCAGATTTGGGATAAATATTGCTTCCATCACTGGTTCTTTGGCTAATTTTCTCTGTGGCTCTGGATAACAACCACAAAACCTACACACAACACACAAGGTGCTGATAACATCTGAGAGGTTGGGGGGAGGTAAAAGGATTAAACTGAGGTTCTCAACTGAGGACAAGTTTGGACACAAGCAGGAAATAAATAATGTTTAGCAGCATCTGAGGGAAGATATAGAGATGTGCATCCTACAGTGCCCTGAACAATAATTATCCAGCTCCCATGGTCCCAGATGAGTTACCCTTCCCAAAGTGTCGGCTGATCCAACTTTGATAAACCATGCATCAGTGAGATGGTGTTGCCCTTACCCACAAGGTATGGGAATCAGAGGTCTATGCACTGGTCTCCAAGCTCAGTAGACCATGTATATCTATGTAATGCTGATTATCAAACCAAGGTTCACTACATGCAAGAAGGGTGCCTCATTCCCTGTATCTCTTTGTCCCCAATAATATATTTATTGACTACACTTATGATACTCAGGGGCTTTTCCTGGCGCTGTGCTCAGGAGCAACTCCTGACGGTGTTCAAAGGACCATCTGTAGTGCTGGGGATTGAACAAGGGTTTCACTTAAAGTGGCTGCATGAAAAGCAAGTGCCTTACTGCCCATATTATCTCTCCACCTCCTATATGATGCTTTTTTGTTTGTCTTTGGACCAAACCCGATGATGCTCATAGGTGATACTACTGGCTTTGCATTCAGAAATTACTTCTGTGG
The DNA here is from genome assembly GCF_027595985.1 of Sorex araneus. Classification (NCBI taxonomy): domain Eukaryota; kingdom Metazoa; phylum Chordata; class Mammalia; order Eulipotyphla; family Soricidae; genus Sorex; species Sorex araneus. The sequence continues at coordinate 183,887,197 of NC_073304.1, forward strand.
TGCTCAGGGGACCATATTGGATGCCAGGGATCAAATCTAGATTCGCTGTGTGCTGTACTGTTGTTCTGGTCCCTTCAAATTAGGCTATTGCCTAATTTGCCCTTCTCTAAGAACAAAGTGCACCTTCCAATCTGTGCACAGGGGACAGACCTTAATAAATAGGAACTGAAGCCATTAAAAGCATCAGATGCTGGCTGAGTGAGGGGATACAATACTTAGCACAGCAGAGCCCTGCCCACATTGTGCTCCTGCTGGAGAAATGTTAGGTGATCTTATGTGAACAATAGATCTGGACTTTCCAACCATGCCAAAGACTATGGGGACCGACTTTTGGGAACGCCAAAATTCTGAACCCATCAGGTATGGTGGTGAGAACCAGGACCGAGAAGACTCGGATCACAGATGAAATGTATTGGCCAGATGGAAGAGCAACATATGGCTCACCCAGCTTCCTCCTAAAATGCAGTCTAATTCAAAGATTGCAACAGGCCTACAAGGCTGCATTTCTAACGAGCTCCAAGGTAGCATGGACTAGAGCTGGGATCAAACTAAAAGCTATGCGTTGGAATATAAACAATCTGGAGAGAGAGCCTCCCAGGGGCAAAAGGGGGAGTTGATCACAGGGAGTCTACAATGGAGCTTCCAAAGAGATAAGTCCTGAAACAAAATTATTTTAGTATTTTTTAAAGACTTTGAGGCAGTTTGTACAATCTTTTATTTTGTTGATCTATATTTGGTAAGTATAAGTTGTTTGGCTCCTGGACTGAAAAAATTGTACAGTGAATAGGGCACTTGCTTTGCATGCAGTTGACTCAGATTTGGTCCCCAGTAGCCCATATAGTCCAGACTATAGAAAAATATTATAGGCTCATGATTTATTCATTCAAAGTATACTATTATTATGTGTCTATTATATTCCAGGTGGGCTGGAGCTATATAGCACAGCGGGTAGGGCGTTTGCCTTACACGCTGACAACCTGGATTCAATTCCTCCGCCCCTCTTGGAGAGCTCGGCAAGCTACCGAGAGTATCTTGCTCCCACGGCAGAGCCTGGCAAGCTACCCGTGGCATATTCAATATGCCAAAAACAGTAATAAGAAGTCTCACAATGGAGACGTTTCTGGTGCCAACTCGAACAAATCGATGAGCAACGGGAAGACAGTGATGACAGTGATACTCCAGGAAATCTACCGAAGACATTTACAGACAAGGGATATAACAGTGAGCACAATAGAGGCAGATCCCCTGGCCCCTAACAGTTTTCTTAGATGCCTGATAAATGTCTGTCACCTCATGTGAGGGACCACTCTCAATCCCCAAACATAGGGCTTAGAACAGGCCAGAGATACAATTCACTGATAGCTAGTCAAGGAGAGTCAGAGGGATTGGCCAAGTACTAAGCATCACATAGGAAAAGAGAGGGCCCAGTCAAGATTGTAGGGATTTGTGCTCAGTACTCAATCTTAGCTCTGTGCTGTGGAGGACCATATGCAGTGCTGAGGATTGAACCTGAGTAGGCTGTGTGCAAGGTAAGCTCCTTATCTGCTAACCTACTATTTCTCTGACCAAAAGAAGTAGTGGCAGATAAATTCTTTTTTTTTTTTCGGGCAGGGGAGGGAGGGTTTGAATCACACCTGGCTGCACTCGGGCTTACTCCTGGCTCTGTGCTGAGGAGTCATGCTTGGTGTCATGCAGGGGACCATATGCAGTACTGGAGATTAAACCTGCAAAGCAGGTGCCCAAGGCCCTGTTCTATCCTTCTAGCCCAACTTTAATTTTTAAAAACCTGCTGGGTCTGGAAAGATGGTTTAATGTGCTGATGGCAGGCTCTGCATAAGGGAACTCTTGGATCGAGCACTGCATCGGTCTCCAGCACCATATGGTCCTCTGAACACTATCCCCTCAAAGCATTGCCAGGTGTGACCCCCCAAACCAAATAATAAAATATTCTGAAAAGTATAACCTAGACATAGCCAGTAGACATAAACAACTTGCTTGTCTGAAAGAGAGTAAACAGTCTGTGCTGGTTATTACAGAGCCTAGTCGAGGTGAGGGAGTTCAATGGGACTCTGGGCTTTTTCAGAGGACACAAGAAAGATGCTGTGGCACCTTAAGACATAATATGGAGTCACATCCATAACAGGATCTGCAGTTGTTGCATGGATTTCCTATTCACATCTTCATTCAACAAATAGTGACCAAGCACCTTCAATGTATCAAGCTGTAGAAGTGTTACTCGGCACTTCTCTGTCTCAACACTATGCTCTTTCAATCAAACTCTGCTTTTCAACTCGAGTTTGTCTCTCCAAAGACCCCAACATATGATGCAAAGAATCACATGAATCACTTGTTAAACTGAAAGCTGAGGCCCACACCCAAAATGTCCTGCTTTAGTAGGCTGCAAGCAGGGTCTGAGAGCTGGACTGCTAACAAATTCCTCAGTTAAGCTGATGCCACCTATCCAAAGGCTAGAACCAGTTTTCCCAAAACTGAAGTGGAAAAAAGAGACGTCTCATGGCAAGAACTTATGAGCTTACAAGTGAATAAATTATTATTATTATGTAAAATCTAACAGAGCATGTGGGGACCTGGTGTTAGTCCAAACACTGAACCTCACACAAATGTGAATGAACTTCTGAGCCTCTATATTCCCATTCAAAGGATGAGGATATTGGGTCATTATCCCAGCATTTTTCTGGCCTGAAAATTCTGTAACTGAGGAAAACAAAAACTTCTGGGAGGTGAAAGGTGGATGTGGGTTAGCAAAGAAGCCTGCAAGAGGAGCTCTGCAGGGCAGCACTCCATGCAGACAGAGAGGCCACAGGTGTGGGGTGAGGCAGGTATAACCTCTACTCCAGAATAGAGAAAGGGCATGATGAGACTGGTTCTGGGGACATGCACATGTCAAGGAGGAGATAGTGGGGCCTTCAGTAGGAAAAGAGTTTTGGAAAGTGAGTAGACACCATAAGGGGGTCTGCTAGGTCTTCTGGGAGAAGAGGACCATTTTGTGGAGAAAATGGATTCTGTGGGAGAAAACATACACTTTGGAGGCCTGTGGGCTGTGAATGTAGGGTTTGGTGAGAGAATTTTCAAAAGGACAGTCAGCAACAGGGACCTCTTTGCTAGTTCTGGGAACCCCTGAGAAGTCAAGGAGGAGTGAGGCCACTGACCTCTCTAGAAATCTCTTGGACAGTGCCTCCTCTTAGGAGACAGAAGGCCCTACCTACAGCCACAAATTAAAAAAAAAAATCTCACTGAAACATATCTATGACCCCATGGGCAGTCATGTTATCGTTACTATTAGAAACAGAATCAACAAAACAAGAAGTGGATCAAGGTGTAGGAAAAAAGGAAAGAAAATAAAAATGAGAAATGTTCCGCAGACCAGATCTGTAGAGTCAGTGAAGAAAGCCAAAGTGCCCTGCAGTCAAAGACAGGTTCTATATAGTTTCTGATAAAGTCTGGGAGGTAAGTGGCCTGAGTTTGCCCAAGACTTAGAGAGCTTTAGCCAAGTCTGAACACAAAAGGGCCCTCTGTCAACAGTGCTTCAGGCCACTAATAGGGTTGAACAAACAACAGGGTAACAAGCTCTTCACACCTGTGGGGCTTGGGAAAGACCCACCCCCTCTGTCAAGAAGTCAGACAGAGGCCTCCACCCAAACAGACATTCATGAGCTTCTGAAAAAGGGATTTGGGGTAGGGAGTACATTTGAGGCCTGATATCCTGAACAGAAACATGAAACGGGAACTCCAAATGGAAGGGTCAATGCAGCTCCCAGAAGCAGATGGGTGGTAAAGATGCAGAGGGCATGTCATGGGGGCTGGTATCAGGGCCCAGGCAGGATAAATGTGCAGGGCCCAGGGGTCCTGCTCACCCAAAAGTAGAGCACAGTCCGGGTGCTTTCTTCTCCAGTGCTTCAGTTCACTCTGCAGGGCCATCTCCCAAATCAGCCTGACCTCACTGTCAGTTTTTCCACTGACTTTTTCTCTCTGTAAACGTCTTAGCCTTTTTTTCCCCTGCCCTTTTTTCAGCTGTTGTGCTCCCCCCACCCCACTGAAGGCTTTAAAATAGTCCCTCCTTCCTATCTTCTCCCAGGCCTTTCATTGCTTAGGGATAAGTCAGCCTCCTGCTGCATAAACATCCTCCTCTTTGCCCAGTGGGTAGGTCCCTTTCACTGGAGGAAATGCCAAGAAAGCTTTGGTAAGCCCTTATTCATTATAAATTTCTTTGTCTGCAGCATTCCTCAGATCCTCCCTTTGCATCATAGTCCAAAAACCCGCCCCAGACACCCAGACAGAGGATGGGTCCTGCCCTGTCACCTCCCTCCCTGACTCCAGTCCCAGACAACTGGGTAACATTACTAACTACAACAGTGCTCCATACCAATCCCTCTTTAAGCACTCCTTTTACCTTATTCTGGAACCTTCAGAGTTATCCACTGATAATGATAAAAAGATGTAAACTCTATTATCCTCAAGAACATTGGCTTCAAAAGAGACACCCAGGCAGCCAGAAGATAGTGACTTGCCTTGCATGTAGCTTGCCTCTGCACCATATACAATTCGATCATATGGTTCAATACCCAACATCACATATAGTCCCTTGATCCCTTTCAGGAGATATTCGTGAGCACAGAGTCAGGAAAAAGCCCTGAACACTTCTGGGTGTAGCAAAAAGCACCACCTCCACCTTCCCCCACCCAACGCCCACATCAAAAAGCCAACAGAGGGCCAGAGACTAAAGGGTTAGTTTTTCTTATAATGGGACCCAATATAGACATACCTACCCAATTTCTATCCATGTCCAAGAACAGCCAAATAGAGAAAAAGAAGGCTTCACTGCAAGGCAAAAATAGATATTGAGGCTTATTTGAGCTTCCGGGTTTTCCTACTCTACCCTTCTGTAATAGAAGAGATGAGAAAAGTGAGGGAAGATTCAATAACCAGAAAGACTTTCAGGGACCTGTAGCTAGTTAGGAAGCACTCCTAATGGTAGGGTTCTCTCCAGACTCCAAAATGGGTAGCATGACCATGGGCCAAAAGATGATTGGTGGAATTCATTCGTTCAGGTCAAAACTTTTCATGTAGCAGGAACTGTCTGAGAAACTCCTGCAGCTTTTTTTGCTGCAAAATCCTCTTAGCCTTCTGTACTGTCCACCTACTCACATGTTGGTCTTAGCAGCACAGAATTAATTTCCTTAAAATCCTTGATCTTTAAGGGTGGAGCACAAGCTCCCTGTCACTCTCACTGTCACTGTCATCTCATTGCTCACTGATTTGCTGGAGCGGGCACCAGTAACATCTCCATCCTGAGACTTGTTACTGTTTTTGGCATATCGTATATGCCACGGGTAGCTTGCCAGGCTCGGCCGTGTGGGTGGGATACTCTTGGTAGCTTGCCGGGCTCTCTGAGAGGGGCGGAGGAATCGAACCCAGGTCAGTTGCGTGCAAGGCAAACGCCCTACCCGCTGCGCTATTGCTCCAGCCCAAGCTCCCTGTACTTTATTAAATGGACAGCTGAGAATTGATGTGCCAGATGCATCAGCCAAATCAGGCCCCTTGTCCTCTGGAGTTATTTCCCATATGTAGTGGGCATATGCCCAGCATGAGCCTGAAAAATGACCAGCTAGAGAAGTGAATCTGTACTTCAACAGCATAAAAGAAGCTGATGCTGAGGATGGTTTAACAACTTACAGTTATTTATATTCCTCTAACACGAGGTAGGAAATTGTGTAAGTCCCGAGGCCCCTTTCTTACTCCCTTCAATATCTTATGGGTCAACTGTGTGACTTTGAAACGCTTTAGTTCTTTGACTTAGTAATCAGCTCCAGAGACCAGATTAACCTGCAATCTAAACTATCCTAAGGCCAAGAGGTCCAGGATCCTGGTTCTGGATGGAACAGGATAAAATGAGGCCAATTCAGGTCAACACATCCCTTCCCTTTTTTCTAATTCACTCTCAACTATGGTTGCCAGGTCAAGCAAACAAAAATTACCATAACCAGTTAAACTGAAATTTCAACAAATTTTTTTTTAAATAAGGTGCTGGGTATCAAACTCATGGTCTCACACATGTTAGGCATGTGCTCTACTGCTTATGTTATCTCCCCAGCTCTTCTGCAATTTTTTTTAATGAAAGTATTCCTAGGAATTCCTACATCCAACTCCCAAACTTGTGCTTTGTCCTAAAACGTGTGATTTTTATGTGACAGTTTTTATCAAAGGCAACAATTTATCAAAGGCAACCAGCACCCACAAATCCCAGTGTATTCTCAACTCAACCTGACCAAGGAAGATGAGGCTTGCTTAGCATTTCTTAACACCAAGGTTTGTTTATTCAATTCCTCTATAATGAGAGTCATCATGTCCTCTCTAAGCCACACACACACACACACACACACACACACACACACATTTCTCTATCCACTAACTCAGTACTGGAGCCACAGCACAGTGGGTAGGGTGTTTGCCTTGCATACAGCCAACCTGCGTTCGATTCTTCAGTCCCTCTCAGAGAGCCAGGCAAGATACCGAGAGCATCCCGTCCGCACGGCAGAGCCTGGCAAGCTATCCATGGTGTATTCAATATGCCAAAAACAGTAACAACAAGTATCACAATGGAGACGTTACTCATGCCCGTTTGAGCAAACCGATGAGCAACTGGACGACAGTGCGACAGTGCTTCAGTGCTACTAACTCAGAATTGAAATCTCATATCTAAAACCACATGGAAACTTAAAAGAAGGGGAAAACCCTGCCTGCCTGATGATCCTCAAAAGTGTTTTGGTTATAGGTCTTCTCAAAATTTCGGTCTTCTCAAAATTTTCTAATTTTTTTTCCCTATCTTGCCCCAATTTCACACGCAAAGGTGTGCCCCATGGCATCACTGTGCCATTTAGGAAACAGAAGAAAGAAGGCAATTGTGATCAAAATGGTAAACTCTTTCCTCTTAACCTCCCAAAAGGACCTTTTTTTTGTTTATTTGCATGAAGACATTCAGTAGTACAAAAGATCAAACATTGAACCCCAGATCTGAAACTAGTTATTTAAGTCAAGAGCACTAGGTAAAATTTATTTATTTGTATCACTGTATCACTGTCATCCCGGTTATTCATCAATTTACTCGAGTGGGCACCAGTAATGTCTTCATTCATCCCAGCCCTGAGACTTTAGCAGCCTCTCCTTACTCATTTTTCCCAAAGGTTGGAGGCTCTTAGTCATATTGAATACACCATGGGGAGTTTGCCAGACTCTTCCCTGCAGGTGGGATACTCTCTGAAGCTTGCTGGGCTCTCCGAGAGGCATATATATATTTTCCTTTATGATGATGTGTCGTGCAGCCGTTTTGCGGCCGCTAGGTCCAGGAATATGTTTACTCATTCATCAGGCTCAGCCTGAGCGTGTGGAAAGTGGCCTGGAGCTTGGCGGCAGTGGGGTACTGAAGTCAGCTGCCGAGGCTGGGTCCCCTGGGGTGAGGAGAGCTCTCACCCGCCCCCCTCTGGGGCACCCCTGGTGCAGAGTCTCCAGTGGCATGATTATGGGGGCCTCGTTTTATGCTCCCTTCCGGGAAAAGCAGCCGTGATTTCTGAAGGGTGGCTGATGAGATTATCTGGCGCCGGCAGGAGGTGGTTTATGGGTGTGACCCCTGGGTTGCCGGAGATTGGAGCAAGTTGGGGGAAGCAGGCAGAAGATCTCTGCTCCCAGGTCCCATTGAACCCAGAGTCCAAGATCACAAAGTTTCTCATTACCCTGGGTTCCGTGGAACCTACTCATGTGTGAGGCTCGGCCCGAGCATGTGGAAAGTGGCCTGGAGCGTGACGGTGGTGGGGTAGTGGAGGTCGGCTGTTGGGGCTGGGTCCCTTGGGGCGGGAAGGGCTCTTACCCGTCCCCGCCCCAAGGCACCCCTGGTGTGGAGTCCGGTGGTATGGTTATGGGGGCCTCATTTTATGCTCCCTTCTGCGAGAAGCAGCCATGAGTTCTCGGCTAAATTTATTTGTATATCAGTATTTATGGAATTACAATAAAATATCATGTCACTGAAGAAATTAGATGGCCTCCACAAAACCAAGGGAATGATGTATTCCAGCTAACCAAGAATAACATGAACCTACTCCCTCCATGGAGACCACCTGCTGCCCTGAAAGAGTGGTTTGTTCAACCAAGCAGAGGAACATAGTCCAGGAGACTCCAGCTTGGATAGGGTGAACCAGAGCAGAGGTTTCTAAACTAATTTGGCCTATCACCCCATTTTACGGAAAAAAAAAAACACTTCATATTCTTCTGGAAATCTGCCTTCTTAAGCAAACAAACAGAAAGTTCACATACTCAGAATTGCACCAGAGGCCCACCCCCAATGGTTACAATGCCCCAGGGGTCAATATCTTCACCTTTCGAAAGACTGAGCTAGACTGACAAAATCTCTTTCAACCTAGAGAGCCTCAGAAGAGAAAGAAACAATGTGAAGTCTGGGAGATCCTCCTGTGTGCGGCTAGAACCAGCTTTGTGAATATTGTTCTAGTAGTGTAAGGGATGTCCCCAGAAATCTTTCGGTCTGTAAGTGACCCTGACTCCTCAGATTCAGGACTATTCACTGGGCTGAAGAGGTAATACAGGAGGAAAGGACGTGCTTTGCAAGTGGCTGCTGAGGTAGCTGCCAAACTGGTTCAGATTCAGGACACCACATATGATCTACTTAATACCATCAAGGATACATAGCCAAAAATAGCTCTGAGCACTACAAGGTGTGGCCCAAAGAAAATCTTATCAGGAGTCTGGAAAACCCCTTTAGGGGCACATGTGGGGGATTATCTATGGAGACCTGGGATTAAGTCATCTCTTCCTCATGGGCACTTTACAGTTTTGAAAGGAGCTTGGGATCAGTGTGTGCAAAGGGGAACAGCCACTCTTGTGCAAACTCATCTTCTGTGGAAATGCATAAATATAGCCATATGCAATTGGCATCCCCATGACTTACTAGGACTAGTAAACACCTATTGTCGAGCATTTCAAACCTCTTCTCTAGATTTGGGGCTGATAAATCAGGCTTAGAGAACTGGTGTTTTGCTAGTTGTGACATGCCGGAACTCCCAGGCAATAATTCAATAAGGGTATAGGGTGAGGGAGGCAGACAGAGAGATAACAGCAGGTAAGATGCTTGCCTTGCATGCAGCCCACCTGTGTTCATCCCCCCCTCCTCCCACACACAACATATGGTCCTCTGAGTCTCACCAGAAGTGATCCTGAATGTAAACCAGGAGTAAATCCTGCACTCAGCTGGGGTGTGGCCCAAAAGAAAAAAATAAACAAAAAGTGTCCAACAAGAGGTTGACTCTCTTAGGAAAGGAGAGAGACAGCCCGTGCTTCCCCTCCACACTGCTGTTAAGAGTCAATAGCTCACCACCCCGTGCTTCTCCTCCACACTGCTGTGTCCCTTTCAGAACTTCTACAGGCCCAAAAGGTATGAGAGACTTCTGAAAGCTCCATAAAATGACAAGATAGGTAACAGATGGCAGGCCATCAAGAAAGAAAGGGGGCACACTGGGTAGTAAAGGGCTTGAGGTGAGAGGTGAAGGCAGTACTCAATAATGGGGCAGCTTATACCTGACCCTCCTGACTTACTGTGGCCATCAAAACAGTGGCAGAAGCCCGCCCGAGACTGTCTTTCTGCGTCAACTCTTCATAGCCTCCTGCTGAGGCAGGCCATTACTGATGTCTAACTTGCACCTTAATATGCACCTCACCAGCACTGCTTCAGTTTCCCCAGTAATGTCATATACACATGCAATACTACTCTCAGAGAACATTGTGGAGGTAAAAGAGGGGTATACATGCATTAAAGGGTTCTGGAGCCTACGGAAGGGTCTTCTATCTCTGTTCAGGTCAAGCTGCTTAACTAGTAATTTCAGAAACATTCTCCTTATCAGTCCCCTCCTCTACACTGTAGTATGGATGGAAAATAGTGCAAACCATTTGCTTTTATACACTTACTTGCACAACTTTGCTTCATCTTACCAAAGGAAGCCATGAAATACAAACAGTGGGGTCACTTGGGGCCTGGTTTTATTTACTTTATCTCCCCAGTGGTGAGAGAAGGCACTACCTGACCCATTTCACAGATCAGGAAAGTGAGGCCCTGTGCTGAGCTCACATGACTCACAAACCACGTTTGGCTCCAGCTCAGGACTTTAGACACATTTACACTATCCCAGCTCAATAGGGTAGGACTCGTTGGCCCTCCACTGGTGACTTGGTTGGCTGTGTAACCAGAATAGATCTGTTTAGGGCACATGCTGGGCCAGTCGAGGGTAGTTTTATGACAATAGTTCCTCTCAGGTAAAAGTGTTTTGAAATGTTTTTCCTTGTCCTAAAATTAGGGGGTTTGGGAGCCAAACAGGTTCCTTAAAAGGTTGGGGTGGTGTGGGGTAGAGGGGGGTGGAGAAGTTGGGAGCATGTAAATGTCCGTTCACATTTCTTGGCCTGGTGCTTCTAACTGCTTTGGATTTGGCTAATTCCCTGGGCGTCTTCTATAATTCCACAGTAATATGGCTTTAATTGTCCCCAAAGTGAGCCATTCTCCTTTTGTGTGCAGTAAATTTCCCTCCAGAGTTCAAATTTCATGCGCCTGGCCCCGTTGGGGAGGTGGGAGGAAGCTTGAGGCGCAAGCAGGGGCACTACTGTCCTCAGGCTGGGTGGGCAGTGGGCCTGGCCTTTCAGCCCCTTCTCTCTGCATCCCAGTTCAGAGTTCAGAGAAGGAGCAGAGGCTGCCAACAGACTTCAGGGGCAGGTCCCTCTGGGAAGAAGTCAGGGACACTAGTCTGTGGTTCTGTCTGGAAAACAAATTAACTTAGTAAATGCAAACAAGCTGCAACTGCTGGGCTAATTAGACCTAGTCAGGACTATTTAATTCATGTTTGCTCATTTATTTCATCAGCAAAAGCTGCTGAGGCAGGAGAGTCAGGCATCAAGAAGCATCTATGGGACCCCTTGGGATTTTTACCCATACAAGCCAAGCACCGGCTTGACCTCTCCAGTAGGCTATTAGGCCTCTCTTGTAAACGAAGAACAATTAACCCCTTACCCTGTCCCCCCACACCCTCTTTTCCGATGAGATAAGGCTCCCAGAACTTCCTGGAGCTGGATGCTGAGTTCAAATCCCTTCTGCCACATGCTGTCACAATGTACTTGACCTTGTTTGTTAACCTCTGTGGACTTCAGTTTCCTTATCAGGGAATAAAGACAATAATAGCTTCCATCTGTTAACAGCCAGCTAGGAAACCCAACATTGAGGGCACAGTTCCACACATGCAGGGATACAAAACTGGGCCCAAGTCTATGTCCTGAGTGCGATGCTTATGAGGAGACACACGGATGCAGAGAAATCCGCTCAGGACACTGTACCAGGAGAACACTGCAAACAGAGTTACCCTCAGGATGGATCCTGAGCTCTGCAGGCCTCAGTCTCTGGGAAGTCAGGCCAGCTCGTCTCTACAGTCTCTGCAATAGAAAATGCTATGGGTCCAGTGTTCACCTGACATGGTTTGTGTCAGGTATTACGGGATTTTTACTGTGCCTTTTTCTACAGGCACATTCTTTGCAGAACCTAAATCATCCCAAACAAGGGAAAACCACCTTTGAACATCCCAGAGACCACCAGTTTTCCCCACTCAAGTAATGTTAGTAGTTAGAAATGTATCCTAATTCTGTCTCAATTTTTGTTGTTGTTGTTGTTGTTATTGTTGTTTTGTGCTCTTCACTGACCGAATCATAACACAGCAAGAAGTGGGGGACTGAAGTTTGATAGGGAGGTAGGAGACAACAACAAAAGAGAAATAACAAAAAAGAGCATGCAATGTGAGGGCAATCGAGAAGGAGCAAGTTGTTCTTACATTACAATAAGCCTCTGTTAAGGGAAGTAAGATAACTGGTATTTAGAGATATGCTGACAGATTCAGAGATGATAACATGCACCCCTCACACTTCATGGAGGACAATGTTTCCCCACCCTTGAGTCTTGGGACTCTTTTCCATCTGGGACTCAGGCCTAGCCACCACCCTACAGTAACCAGGTCCCACTTCTTTGCGGTACTCCTCATCCTGTTTCCACATCGGCTGACCTGTTTATTCACCTGAACAATTAAGGTCACCATGACCTTTCCCTCTCTCTTTTACTCCCATTCAAACAGTCAGTCCTTCTGTATTAAGAAGGAAAGACAAACATTTCCATCAATTCATGATTGATTGATATGAAGTGATTAGTCCCACTTCACTCCCTTCAAGTTTTGGCTCAGTTGTTATTTCTCAGTGAGATCACCTAACTAAAAGTTTCAAATGCCTCACTTTGGCCTTTCCATGTCCTCTCCTTAATTTTCTCTGTAAGACATATCTTATATCTTTAAGTGTAGACATACTTTACTTATTTTTGCTTTCACTCAAGTGAGAGAAGGAATCCAGAGTTACCAAGGCATCAAAAATCAGATGGGCTGGACACATAATGCGATTTGGAGACCACCACTGGACTAGAGCTGTTGCCGATTGGATTCCACGGAACGTCAAAAGAACGCCTGGCGCCCACCCACTAGATGATCAGACATTTTCATCAAGACTCCAAACAAATGGTTTGATGTTCTTCGCATTCCTAGAGTAAGCAGATGCCACTGGGCTACACTAGCACGAAACAGGGATGGATGGAGATGTTACTGGCGCCCACTTGAACAAATCGACGAGCAACGGGATGACAAGTGATATAAGTGATACAATGATACTATATGTAATATTCACCCCACTCCCATCTAGAAGCTGCATAAGACCTGGTTTTATAAAAATTTATGTTGGTCCTTTTTGTTCTTTGTTCCCCAAGGCCTAGAGCACAGCTCCTGGTACATAGTAGGTACAAAGTAATACTTGATGAGTCAAGAACAAATGAGGGCAATGGTCAGGAGATGGTTTGAAGTTGAAAAATTCACTGGCAGCTCTGCTATATGTGGTTTCTGATGCCACAAGAGTTCCTGACAGTGCAGCCAATATATGCAAGCAATTCTGCTTAAGGATATGAACTCTACTCTAAAATTAAAGACATGCAATCACAGGGCTATACAGATAGTACAGCAGGTAGGATTCTTAATTTGCACATAGAGGACAAAGGTTTTTATCCCCAGCATTGTAGATGGTTCCCCAGCACCTCCTGGAGTGACCCCTGAGCACAGAGCTAGGAGTAAGCCCTTAGCACAGCTAGGAATGGCACCAAAACAACAACAACAAAAATTGTGCAAACACTTCAACCCTTCACTAAAACCAAAATTTGTGCAAGGACCACAACGAAAGAAGGGCAACCCCAGCAAGCACAGCAGCTGAGTGTGTGAGCACCATAAGCAAGTATGTGCAAGACCCCTGGTCAATATCAACAGTGAAGGGAATAAAGAATAATATAATTTCCTAATTAAAAATGAATGGATGAGTAGCTCTGAAGAGATGCTGCTCTCTGTCTCACTCTTTGAAATTCTATTTCAAATGTTCACCCTCTGCTCTCAGCTTTTTAAAGAAAATGGGGGCCCTAAGAAAGAGCTCTTAAAAATCTGTGGTTTTACCCACCTGAAAGTTACCTGTTGTAGAGCCTGCACACTCAAACCTCCCTCTGGTTAGAGCCAGCTTTCTCCCCAGTTATGTTTGCAATCCACTCCTTCATGCCTCTTCAAGAAATAGAATCTTAGTCCATCTCTCTCAACTAACATTTCTCATTTTATCCTCCTTATCTTCTCACTCTTCTGATGGTTTTACTCAAATTGCAAAGAGAAGACTCTTTAAAGTTCCTCCCTCCCACTCTACATCTCACCCAGAACCCTCTCTCTAGCTTTCCCAACTCAGTTTCTTTATTCCTTCACCTCTTGCTCAGTCCACGGGTTATTCTATTATTCCACCAGAGCACCTACTAGAAACCACTTGCCTTGCAACCTGATACAAATCCAGTGGAAGTTTCCAGCCCCCCTACCAGACCTCTTAGCCGTCCAGTGCTTTCCACATCTCCTGTAGTCTTCTCTTTCTTTGATGAACAGAGTGGCACCCTGGCTTTCTCCCTCCAGTGCCTACAGGCTCACCCTAATTAAAGCTGGAGTTCTGCCAGGAGAAGCTGGGCTTTATCTCCTCTCATCTGACTATTCTCTTGATAAGCTCACCCAATTCAGTTATGATCTTCTTGCAGAGAAATAACTCCCAGATTTGTATGTCTCATCCAGAAAATAATTTTTGAGCTTCTGACATGTATATCCAACTGCCTACCTCCATCTTGAATATCTCAAAGGCACTTCAAATTTAACATGGTCCAAGATCAAATTGATGATATTTCCTCCCAAATCCAGTGGTCTTCTTGGAAATAATGCTTTTATCTCCTCACACGTCCAAGGTGGACATTGAAAGCCACCCCTGCCACCTCATCCTTACTCCACCCCATCGACTAATCCATCACCAAGTTCTGTTCACTTTTAAATGCCCACATTTCTCCCATATCTCCCTAGTTCAATGTATATCTGGCCTATCTAATGTTCTCATGATATTGGACCTTAAACTTGCCTGAGGGCTGACTGGTGGTTCTGAAGTCTCAGGAGAGATCACTGTATTTCCTCTCACCCAATGTGAAGAAGGTCAGGGTAGGCTGATGCCCTGAGCCCCAAGGTTACAGGGCTGATATACCCTCACACTGCAAGCTGGCCCTATACTTGCTCACCTCCATAATTTCGTGTATACCCTGTGATACTTTTTTTTAAATTTTGACAAGCATTTTAATAAGATGAAATGAAGACGGAATAGTTATTACAGCAAGTGGTGCAGAGAAACATGACATACACAGTCAAAAGTATGAAATTGGATCGACATCTTATTTTGTACGCTAAAATCAAAATGTATAAATTATATCCATGCAATCTTTGAAAAAATAACTTCTAAAGGAAAACATAGAGAAAGCAATGTTCTTCATAATTATTTTGTTGCTGTGACATTAGCAGAAGAGGCAAGAAACAACAAAAAACAGGAACTACATCATTCAAAATTATTCTGCATAGTACATAAAATAATCAATAGAATAAGAAGCACCCTAGAGAATAAGAGAGATAATTATAAACTACATATCTGATAACTATTAATAGTAAAAAAGTATCAAAACTAGTAAATTCAACAGTTAAAAGACTAATTACCTTAACTTTTAAAATTTTTATTTTTTATTGAGTCACCATGAGATACAAAGCTGATCATTGTCGGGTTTTAGTCAACACCCATCCCTTCACCAGTGTACACTTTCTGAATATCATGCTGAGTGAAATGAGTCAAAAGGAAGGGGGTAGACATAAAATGATGACTCATTTGTGAGATTTTTTTAAAGCATAATATGAGATCAATACCCAAGGACAGTAGAAACAAGGACCAGGAGGATTCATCCATGGTTGGAAGCCTACCTCAAATCTAGGTCAAAAGGCAGTTGGGCTAGAGAAGGGACCACCAGGGCAAAGATAGTTGGAAATGATCACTCTGGCTAAGAACTGCATGCTGAGTACCTGTACCTCTCAGTACCTGTATTGCAAATCATAACGCACCAAAGGGAAGAGAGAGACAGAGAGAGAAAGAGACAGACAGACAAACAGAGAAAGAAGGAAAGTAACTTCCCTAGAGACAGGCTCAGGGGAGGGTACCCTGTGATCCTTAACAAATGCCTTCAATCTCTAATCAACTTGAAGATACATTTTTTTAACTTTGCATTTTTACTATTGTTAAAATGTCTGGTTTAATACTTTATGTCCATTGTTTTCAAAGGTAGATAGTGCTACACATGCTATATACAGCAGGAAGCAGGCATTCAGTGGGATAGAGGCCACCTTCCTGGTGGCCTTAGCATGACCAGCACACACCACTAATAGTGTTCAGGGGCTATTACTGGCTCTGTCCTCAGAAGTGACTCCTGACAATGTTCAAGGGACCATATACAGTGCCTGGATCCAACTGGGGTTAGCCACATGCTAGTCGAGTGCTTTACCTCACATGTTTTCTTTGACACTGAATGGATTTCTTTAAGCAAACTTCAGCTCTTCTAGACTTTAAGAGGAGTTGAAGTCTGCTCCTTCGTGTCCCTGTAATGGCACCAATTCTTCAATGTGGCCTGTACTCAACCAACTAGAAGGAAACAATCTTAGCAAATTATGGAATCAGTTTAAAAGATCATAGGACAACACTTTTTTTTTTAAAAGAAGCCAGTATAAAAATACCAGGTGAATCAGACATATAAGTGCTCACCTACCTATTAGAAGGATGGATTGATGCTTGGGTGGGTGGATGAATGAAAAAAGAGAAAGAGGAAGGGAACTGGGAAAGGGAGAGAAAAATGGAGGGAGAAAGAGAAAGATGAAAGGATATACATACTAGGACATAATTCACAATAATAACTGCATTTTTTCACAGTGGATCATGATCCAAAAATGTTTAATTTAAATTCCACTATGGTTTCTGTTAGTCCTGGAAGAAAAAAAAAAAGCTATGGTTTGTCTCCCATTCTCTCACTGACATAGAAACGTGTTGTACTCCTATGAGATTGACAGAGTTTCTAGAAAAGACGAAGAAATCTTTAGAAAACTGAATCCTTGAGAAATAGCATGGATTCTTCTCTTGGAACCAAAATCTAATAACCCAGAGCCTGGCTGTCCTAGCAAGTCTGCTACTTCGACTTTGCCAGGTAAAAACAGACCCGGGACTCACAACAGTCTCACCTTTGACTCCAAGCCAGGATTCAGAGGAAAGCGGTTTACCTCAAAGTTTTACCTTGAGGCAGAGTAGGAGGACAATGTGGATGGAAAGTGTGGAGTCTGAAAGATCAGAGCTTCCCTCTGCCCCCATTCCAATCACATGGTGTCAGCCCTGGACTCCTGGACCCCATGCTTTCCTTCTGGTCCTACAACAGGTCTAAGTGTCTCTTTTCTCTGACCCCTTGTCTGGTCAGACAGCTGTCCTTGCTCAAGAGTGCCAACAGGACAAGGTCAATTTGCTTAGCTTGGCATTCAAGACTCCTCACAGTTTTCTCAATTTCCTATCTGGAGTCACCCCTCCCTCACAATTCCCTTTCACTGAAAGCTATGCCCACCCTTGCCCACTCTGCCTTGAGGATCCCTTTGACTTACCTTGTTCTTCATGTATTCCCTAGACTTGCACTGGTGCAGCAGGCCCAGCTTCTGCTCCACCAGCCATGCTGAGAAGGAGCACGCTCAGGAACAGAAAGAAGACAGCCCTGTGGGAGACAGCCTCAGCACCTCCCTCCCTCCATCCCCCACCAGGAACTTAGGGTGTTTGCTGAGAAGCTTAGCTCCAGCTCCAGAAGCTGAGGCTTCCTGGCTAATCTTTAAGACTCTCTTCAAGTCCCTTTCTTCAGCCTTCAGATGCCCAGAACCCTCTCGACACACCTCACTTCCTGTCCCCCTGAAAAGCCCTGGTCACCCATCCACCTGATCACAGTCTATAACACAGCTGCCTTGTCTTTTGTGCTCTGTGTCTTGCCCTCCCTCTCCTCCTGGCCGCACCCAGAGTCTGGCTGTCACTATGTGGGGTGCACGCTCAATGAGTTGGTGTAGACAGATTGACTGATGGGGAGGGATGCCAGAGCCCAGGTGGGAGTAAGGGTCTGTCTGGCCTGCCTCCCTCCCTGGTTGACCTTTGGTGACAATGTGCTGAGAGAGGAGGACAGACCAAGGTCAGGGATAGGCAAGCTGAGATCCAGCATGGAGCCTTCTGGAAGCAGTGTGCATGTGCTTTTGTTTTTCTTCTGCGGCCACTCTGGCAGGAGCTCCTGCAGAGAACACAGCCTGAGAAAAATCATAGACATAAGCACTCTGGCGGGACTGAGCCCCCTGCCACCAGTGTCTGCTGCCCCATTATGAGGTCTATTTGAGTTTCCTCTGCCTAGGGCAATATCTCACCACTAAAATTTATGCAAATGAAATAATGAGCAATTTGGGAAAAGGAATGAAATGTTAAGCAGGATCCAAACCAGCCCAGACACCCGCCTGCAGGGGTTTTCAAGTTGAGCAATAATTGTAAAGAAGATTTAAAGTCACTCCCTGGGAAAACACACCAGGATTCTTGCAAAGCAGAAAGTCCTGTGGCTCTGGGAAGCCACTGGTTTCCCAGTGGGAGCAGTGAAGCTCAGTCTAGGGAGGCTCTGGGGCCTGTCTGTTGCTCAGTCCTTCGTGACTAGAGTAGCAGGTTATCAGAAAGGAACACCCACCCAGAGCAAAACACAGGAACCCAGCCTCTGGCCCTGGCATCCTCCACCACCCACCTCCTTCCCTGAATGAAATATGAGGAAAGCTCTAGGCCATCCCGGAATGCCTGAAATGCTCACCAACTCCTACTAGTAGGAACATGTCCACCCAGGGACAGGGTACTTTGTCCATTCACTCACATTCAAACACTTCACTATTTGTGGGGCGACCACTTCTTGCAAGTCCTCTTTAAGGTGCTGGGATCATAGAAGGCAACAAATACTCATTTGGCCACTCACTAACTCCAGTTTTCTTACTGTAACTCACCAGGGTTTGGAAAGGGGCAAAATAAACAAGAGACCGTAAGTACTTTTCCTTTGGGGACACTAAAGTCATTGGGTTTCCCTCTGCCCCTGGACTCCAGCCACATTCTGCTCACAAGGAACAGGGCAAGGAATAGCATGGAAGTAAATGTCAGAGGGAATACAGTCCACATGGGAAATTCCTAAATTCCATATGGTATGTATGGCAGCATCAGGAGGAATGGTTCTCTGATTTCAGAGTCCTTCTCCTCTCTCTACAGTGAATGTTCCAATTTGGATGAGGGGCAGGGTGTCATAAAGATCAAGACCTTACAACGAGTAGGGATATTTTTTTAAAGGAGATTTAAAAACCGTAAAATGTTTCAAGTTGATAATGCTGGGTGGGGATGGAAACACATAGGTTTTACACTATCCTCTTAACTGTATATTACTCTCTTTAGTATATCTGAAATTTCAGTTCAGTTTGGTTTGATTTGGTTTTGTAAAAATAGAGGCATAGAGGCAAACATTTGTTCAATTGACACTGTTTCGTGGCCTCTTGAATCATTTCTTTCGGAGAATGTGCCTTCTACAACTAGTAATAGCTTCCCCTCATTGGGAACTGACTAGATTTCAGATAGCAGCATGGGTCAGAGTACCAGAGAATGGTGGGGAAAGAGTCTCAGAGTCCCCAGGGTGGGGGGGTGGGGAGGACCAGTGGCACATCCACATTTATCCATGGAGCTGTGACAAGAAGCTTAGCTGGGGGTGCTCACTATGTGCTTTGAATACCAGCCAAATTCAGATCAGTCTCAGTCTAAATAGGGTGGAACCAGGGATAACCCTTATTCTCTAAAAGCAAGCCAGTCCCACACCCACTAAACTCTAGAAGCCAAATCAGATTGCCAACAAGGTAATGTAAGAGCAGAATCCATTGTGACTACTTCAGAGGGCTCTGAAGCCCTCATCTGTAGGTGATACATAGAATTCAGGATATAGTCCCTACAGGAAAACACAAAGAAATTAAACAATCATGCTCCATATGCCCCCAAAATCCCAACAGTGCTGGGGTATTGACAATTCAAGAGAACAGTCTGCTCGGCAGCAGGAAAGCATCTGAAGGCCACAAAAACACTGAGAACAATCATAGTCAGAGAATAGCTAATGAAAAAAAATACGGTTGGGAACAAGATACTAAGCTGAACCTTCTAAGAAGAGGGAGAAGAATGTGCAAAGGCTCAGGTAATAAGAAGCCATGCATCAGCGCAGTCACGGAAGGCTGCCTAAGGCAGAAGCTAGAAACAGGCATAGAGGCAATAACTGTAAAGAAGCAAAGGTGTGCCACGGATAGGGGCAGATACTTTCTCTCAGTTTCTGTAAGACAGTGACCATCTGGCGGTGAGTAAATACCAGATCAAAAGTGTCAGAAAGGTAGAGATGAAAAGCCCTAAGAGGGGCTGGAGCGATAGCACAACACGCGGCTGACCCGGATTCGATTCCCAGCATCCCATATGGTCCCCTGAGCACCGCCAGGAGTAATTCCTGAGTGCAGAGCCAGGAGTAACCTCTGAACATCGCCAGGTGTGACCCGAAAAGAAAAAAAAAAGAAAGAAAAGCCTTAAGAGAGAAGAAGCAGGACTCTGCCAGGGAAAGGCAGGAGATGGGGGTCATCTATCATGCCTACTTGAACACTAAAGTAGAGAAAAAGGACATCAATTTCCTTTTTTTGATATGTTCGGTTTAGGGTATGAAGGTTGAGATCGAGAAGTGCATAGGAATAAGGATACCCATTCAGAAGACAGCAACCACTACGTCTGCAACCCTCAAGACCTAAAACAGGTTTGCTCACCTCCCTCAGGGCTCAGTAGTGAGAAATCTTTACTAGCTCATTCTGGTCTGCAAATATCTAGCATGCAACCACCATGAATGACCCAGGCCTTAGGTGTACACTCTGCACCTAAGAAGGAGGAGGAGGAGGAGAAGGAGGAGGAAGGAGGAGAGGAGGAGGAAGAGGAAGAAGGAGGAGGAGGAAGAGGAGGAAGAAGAGGAAGAAGAAGAGGAAGAAGAAGAAATAAAAAGAAGTGAGAAAAGAAGAAGAAAGAAGAAGAAGAAGAAAGAAGAAGAGGAAGAAGAAGAAGAAGAAGAAGAAGAAGAAGAAGAAGAAGAAGAAGAAGAAGAAGAAGAAGAAGAAGAAGAAGAAGAAGAAGAAGAAGAAGAAGAAGAAGAGGAGGAGGAGGAGGAGGAGGAGGAGAAGGAAGAGGAAGAAGAAGAAGGAGGAGGAGGAGGAGGACGAGTGGGGAGGAGGAGAGGAGGAGGAGGAGGAGGAGTGGATGGGGGGAGGAGGAGGAGGAGGAGTATAGGCTAGGTGGGGGGAGAGGAGGAGGAGGAGGAGTATAGGCTAGGCGGCGGGGGGGAGGAGGAGGAGGAGGAGGAGGAGGAGGAGGAGGAGGAGGAGGAGGAGGAGGAGGATCTGCCACAAGGTGGGCGATGAGGGAAGGGAGGGAAAACCAGGAGACATTGGCGGTGGCAAATGTACACTGTTGAAGGGATGGGTATGAAGCATTGTATAACTGAGACCGAATCATCATGATCACGATCACAAAATCCCGTTAATCATTGATTTCTCGAGTGGGCTCAGTAACCTCTCCATTCGTCCTTTCCCTGAGATCTTAGAAGTCTCTGGACTAGGCCCTCCTAATGATGTCGCACTGGAGGCTCTTTCAGGGTCAGAGGAATGGGATCCAGCTTGTTACTGAATTTAGCATATGAATACACCATGGGAAGTTTGCAAGGCTGTCCCATGTGGGCAGGAAACTCTCAGAAGATTGCCAGTTTCTCCCAGAGGGAGAAGTAGGCTACAAGATATTGCGCGGCCGGCCGCACACTTCTGGGAGCTCACTTTTAAGTCTCTGAATGTTGACTGTTGATGGGATTACACACACCTGGGTTCCTCTGCCGGTACCTTCCTGCGTGAGGCCCATCCGAACGTGTGGAGAGGGGCCTCGAGCATGGCTGTAGCTAGGTTCCTGTGGTCTTCAGCTGCCGAGAGCTCTGCTCGGGGTGGGGAGGGAAGCTGGAACCCATCCCTTCTCAGGGGCCCCGGGGAAGACAGCCAGGCGTGCGGGCAAGAGACTCTCTGAACTCACTGTGATTCAGTAAAAAAATTTAAATTATATTTCAAGGCCTGGTTTCCAAGGTTGGTGGAGTTTTTAGATATCACTAGAGAGACCCTTTAAAAGACAGAAAGGTTGCTCTACAATGAGAAGGACAGAGTCACCAGCCTTGTGAACTCATATCTTTCCAACTCTTTTGTCAGACCAAGATTTCATTATTCCTTATGTAAACACTTTTCTCATTTTTGCCATTTCCGCAAAATAGGAGGTTCAATAAATAAATGGCTACATGAGTTACTGCTCAGGAATGCAGCATAGAATACATGATGGGAGACTCAGCCCCCCTAGATTCAGGAGGTGAATTCTGAAGATCACATGGTTGGGAGAAATTATTGATTTCATTTATATTTTCCCTTTTTTAAAAATAAATTTTGTCACCATAAGATACACAGTTACAAAATTGTTCACGATTGGGTTTCAATACAATGTTCCAACAACCATCCCTTCACCAGTGTACATTTCCTATCACCAATGTGCCCAGTTTCTCTCTGGCCCCCACCCTCCAGCCTGCCTCTATGGCAGACACTTTTCTTCTCTCTCTCTCTCTCTCTCTCACACTCTCACTCTCTCTCTCTCACTCTTTGTCTCTCTCTGTCTCTCTCTGTTTCACACACACACACACACACACACACACACACACACCTTTGGGGCATTATGGTTTGAAATACAGGCACTGAGAGGTTATCATGTGTGTTCCTTCCTGGCCCTTCTTTTTACTGTCCTTGGGTATTTGTCTCATATTATGATTTTATTTTTAATATCCTGCAAATGTTTCCAATTATTCTATGTCTATCCCACATTTATGACTCATTTCACTCACCATAATATTCTCCATGTTCATCCATTTACAAGCAAATTTCATAACTTCATTTTTCCGAACAGCTGCATTATGTAGATGTACCATCGTTTCTTTAACCAGTAGTCTGTTCTTGGGCACTCAGGTTGTTTCCAGATTCTGGCTACTATGAATAGTGCTGCTATGAACAAAGAATGCAGATAGCATTTCTGCTGTGTGTTTTGGGCCCCCAAGGTATATTCCCAAAAGTAGTATTGCTGGGTCATATGTAAGCTCAATTTCTAGCTATTTGAGGAATGCCCACATTCTTTTCCCAAAAAGCTGGACTAGTCAGCATTCCCACCAACAATGAAGAAGAGTCCCTTTCTCCCCACATCTGTGCCAGAATTGGTTGCTCTTGTTCCTTTTGATGTGTGCCAGTCTCTGTGGTGTGAGATGGTATCTCATTGTTGTCTTGATTTGCATTTCCCTGATGATTATTCATGTAGAGCATTTTTTCATGTTTCTTTTGGTCATTTGTATTTCATCTGTGAGGATGTTTCTGTTCATTTCTTCTCATTTTTTGATGGGGTTGGATTTTTTTCTTGTAAAGTTCTGCCAGTGCTTTATATATCTTGGATATTAACCCCTTATTAAATAGATATTTGGTAAATATTTTTCCCCAGTATGTGGGCTGCCTTTGTATCTTGGTCACTTTTTTTTTTGAGGTGCAAAAGCTTTTTAGTTTAATGTAGTCCCATTAAATACCCACCATATCTTTGCTCCCACTTGCTTGGTCAGTAGTAGTTCATCTGTGGAGATGCCTTTAGCATTAATAACGTGGCGAGTTCTACCAACATTTTCCTTCATGTACATTATGGATTCAGTTCTGATACTGAAGTCTTTAATCCATTTTGATCTGACTTTTGCAGCTAGCATTAAAAAGAGGTCTGAGTTCATTATTTTGCATGTAGCTGCCCAGTTTTTCCAGTATCACTGTTGAAGAGGCTTCCCTTGCTCCACTTCATATTTATTGCTCCTTTATTAAAGATTAGGTGACCATATATTTGAAAGTTAGTGTCAGGATATTCGACTCTGTTCCATTGATCTGTGGATCAGTCTTTTTTTCCAGTACCATGCTGTCTTAATTATTACCTCTTTGTAATACAGTCTGAAGTTTGGGAAGGTGATACCTCCCATCTTTTCCCCAAGGATTGCTCTAACCCTTCGTGGGGGGTTGTTTTTTCATATGAATGTCAGAACTATTAGATCTATTTCTTTGAAAAAAAATGTCATGTGTAATGCACTGAATCTGTGTAATGCTTTGGTGAGTATTGCCATTTTGACAATGTTAATACTCCTAATCCATGAGAAGGGATGTATTTCCATTTTCTTGTGTCCTCTTTTATTTCTTAAAGTAGTGTTTTGAAGTTTTTTTGTATAGGTCTTTCACCTCTTTAGTTAAACTGATTCTGAGGAACTTGTTTTCTGAGGCATGATTGTGAACAATATTGTTTTTCTAACATCTGTCTCTTCTCTTTCATTATTTGTATACAGGAAAGCCATGGACTTCTGGGTATTTTGTAACCTGCCACTTTACTATACAAATCTATTGTTTCTAGGAGATTTTTTGTGAAGTCTTTAGGATTCTCTAAGTATAGTATCATGTCATCTGCAAATAGTGAGAGTTTGACTTCTTCCTTTCCTATCTGGATGCCACTGATATCTTTTTCTTGCCTAATCGCTATGGCAAGTACCTCCAGTACTATATTGAATAAAAGTGGCAAGAGGAGGCAACCTTGTCTTGTGTCTGATCTTAGAGGGAAGGCTTTACTTTTTTCCTATTGAGGATAATGCTTGCTGTGGGCTTGTGGTAGATGGCTTTGACTATACTGAGGAAGGTTCCTTCAACTCCCATTTTTTTGAGAGTTTTTATTATGAATGAGTGTTGGATCTTGTCAAATGCTTTTCCAGCATTTATTAATATGACCACATGGTTTTTATCTTTCTTTTATTGATATGGTGTATTATGTTGATTTACTTGTGAATGTTAAAACATCTCTGCATCCCAGTCTGACACTTACCTT
This sequence comes from Sorex araneus, assembly GCF_027595985.1. Classification (NCBI taxonomy): domain Eukaryota; kingdom Metazoa; phylum Chordata; class Mammalia; order Eulipotyphla; family Soricidae; genus Sorex; species Sorex araneus. Next base: position 183,911,761 of record NC_073304.1, read on the forward strand.
CCTTCCTTCCTTCCTTCCTTCCTTCCTTCCTTCCTTCCTTCCTTCCTTCCTTCCTTCCTTCCTTCCTTCCTTCCTTCCTTCCTTCCTTCCTTCATATCACCCTGACACCCTGATACCCAAAACTCCGTCTGTTTTCGGTATCAGGGTGATATTTGCCTCATAAAAATTGTTTGGCAGTGTTTCTTTAATTTCCTGGAAAAGCTTGAAAAGGATTGGCAGTAAGCGAATCCATCAGGCCTGGACTTTTATTTTAGGGAAAACTTTTAATTACCATTTAACTTTCCTCGATGGTGTTAGGTTTGTTGAGGTATTCCAGATTTTCTTGGTTCAACCTTGGGAAGTTATCAGAATCCAGTAATTTATCCATATCTTCTAGGTTCTTTTGTTTAATGCCATAAAGATTTTCCGAGTAATCGCTGATAATCTTACAGATTGCTACAGATTCTATTATTATGTCTCCCTCTGCATTTCTGATACAGTTTATTAGGTTTCTCACTGTTTCTTTGTGAGTCTCATTAGTGGTTTATCGATATTGTTTATTTTTTCAAAGAACCGGCTCTTAGCTTCATTGGTCTTCTGGATTTATTTTTGGGATTCCAGCTCATTGATTTCTACTTTAAGTTTTATCATTTCCTTCCTCCTGCATGGTTTGGGCTCGTTTTGTTGGTCATTTTCCAAGATCTTAAGCTGTGAGGTTAAGTTACTGATGTGGGCCCTTTCTTCTTTCCTGATGAATGCTTACAGAGCTATAGAACTTTTCTCTTGAACCTGCTTTTGCTGTGTCCCATAATTCTGGTGGCTTATGTCCTCATTTTCATTTGTTTTCAGGAATCTTTTGATTTCCTCTGATTTTCTCTCTAACCCACTTATTGTTCAGTAATGAGCTGTTTATTTTGCAGGTGTTTGATTTTATTACCCATTTCTATGTGTGATTCACTTCTATTTTCAGTGCATCGTGGTCAGAAAAGAAAGTTGATATAATTTCTATTCTCTTAATTTTATGTAGATATGCTGGAGGCCCCTCTCCACATGTTTGGACAGGCCTCATGCATGAAGGTACTGGCAGAGGAACCCAGGTGTGTGTAATTCCATCAATGGCCAACATCCAGAGAGACTTAAAAGCAAGCGCTCAGAAGAGAGTGATGCAGAGAGTATCTTGCCCGCATGCCTGGCTGTCTTCCCCAGGGCCCCTCAGAGGGGATGGGCTCCAACTTCCCTCCCCATCCCGAGCAGAGCTCCCGGCGGCCGAAGACCACCAGAACATAGCTACAGCCATGCTCTAGGCCCCTCTCCACACGTTCGGACAGGCCTCATGCATGAAGGTACTGGCAGAGAAACCCAGGTGTGTGTAATCCCATCAATGGCCAACATCCAGAGAGAGACTTAAAAGCAAGCGCTCAGAAGCACGCAGCCACTTTGTGGCCGTGCAATATCTTTAGCCTTCTTCTCCCTCTGGGAGAAACTGGCAATCTTCTGAGAGTTTCCTGCCCACATGGGACTGCCTTGCAAGCTTCCCATGGTGCATTCATATGCAAAATCCAGTAACAAGCTGGATCTCATTTCCCTGACCCTGAAGAGCCCCCAGTGCAACATCGTTAGGAGGGCCGAGTCGAGATAGACTGCCAAGATCTCAGAGAAAGGACGAAATGAGATGTTACTGAGCCTGCCCGAGAAATCGGTGATTAACGGGATTTCGTGATGTGGTCTATCTTGGAGAATGTCCCATGTGCACTGGAGAAGAATGTTTATTCAGCTTTTGGGTAGCGAAAAGTTCTGTATATATCTAAGAATCTCCTCTTTTCCAATCCTCCCTCAAATAAAATATTTTCTTGATGAGCTTTAGTTTGGTTGATATATTGACAGGTGATAAAGCAGTGTTGAAGTCTCCACCTACTATTCTGTTGTTCCTCACTCTGCACTCAGGAATTACTCCTGGTGGTGCTTAGAGGACCATATGGGATGCCAGGGATTGAACTCTGGTCAGTCGGCCTCATGCAAGGCAAGCATCCTACCCGCTGTGCTATCGCTCCAGCCCAGAGATTCCTTTTTAAATTTAGAAATTTTCTTAATTTTTAAGTGTCTGAAAATTTCAGGAAGGTTCTTATTTTCTCACTACTCATGTAGATTAGTTAAATGTCAAGCCATGCAATCCTGGAAAAATATGCAACATTCTACAGACCCTGCAGTGAGCAGACATAGGTAAGAGAATCCCCTGGTGATGATTCTTCCTTCCTCCAGATCTGAATCCAAGAAAAACACCCAGGTGAAACTTTAGGTCTAGACAGAGAAAATTAGTCTCTAACAGTCTGAAATATGGTGGGTGTTTCAGAACATGGGAGAAGGTTTGGCATTTTTCTGCTTCATACTGGGAGCAAGAGCCATATAGATATTAGGCCAGGAAGCCCTCTCTACTTCTGTCTTCCTTGGGTAAGGGTTGCCCACCAGGAGCATCTTTTCCACAGCTCTGCTTCAATATGCACTACCTCCACTGGTGAAACACAAGAAGAGTTCTAGAGGGGATAGATCATATCAGAAGCCCCTGTTCCTAAAGCACAGTGGGCAGGGTGGTTTGAGATATATTTAAATGAACTGAAATTTCTTTTATTGAGTCCTACAGTTAATTCCCAAAGCCACTCAGGTCCCATTCATCAATAAAGTCACTGATGCTGACTGTAGTGATCATAGTGATAGTGGTGTTGGATGGTCTCCCAAGAGACTTTCCATCATTCCCAGAACTGAGCTGTAAGAAGCTTGAGTGGCCTTATGACTGACTTTCCAGTCCATAATGGTTTTGAAGAACAGTGCCCAGTAAAGGCTAAATGAATTCAGGGAATCCAGATGACAGAGCCTGGTCCCCTCTGCTCTCCATCTGCCTTCACACTCTCTCCACATCTTGTTATCCATACCACAAATAATTAACAGATAAGCTACTTCCCTCAGTCTTCACTTCTGGATCAATGTCCTCCAAAGGTGGCACCAAGCTCCAGAGTGACATAAGAGCAAAAAAAAAATCCAGGAATTATGACTCTATTTCAGTTTGCTCTCATAAACAACCTCCCAATTTCTCATGGTATCACCTCCCACATGGATGCTACATATACCCATTTCTCTCCACCATTCCTTCTGTCCACATGTCCACATCATCCCTCATCTGAAGACTCCCCTAGCCTCTTCCCTGTCTCCTATAGAGCAGCTGGGGTGATCCCAAGGAAAATATAAACAGCATTACTTCACACCTCAGCCTCACACATACCCTTTGCTTCCCTTTACACTTGGAATGAAACCCACACATCTTCTCTAGCCATCCTCCATTTAGCTCCAGCCGCCTCTCTCATCCCGCCCTGCCCCCACAGGTTTTCCTCCCTATATAGTACCTTCCCAAGATCTTTCTTCAGCATGTAACTTGGATGTGGTAGCCAGTAGAAAGGACCACCCTCCCGGTGGAAAGACACCATCAGTTTGACTCAGATACTTACCCTGGATTTGTTCCCCATGTGAGCTTGACTCCTGGGGTTCTTGCCCACTCATCTCTGACCAAAGAACTCCTACCAGTCACAAAGACTAACTCCAAATTCTGCCAGACGTCCTAACCCTACTGTTGGACATGCTTGCAATAGGAGAGGCAGAGTGTCCAGGCAAGAGCACCTCGGATGTGGAGGGGAGGGCAGAGAGAGGGAAGGAAGTGCCTGCCATAGAGGCAGGCTGGGAGGTAGGAGTTGGAGGGAGTAAACTGGGGGCATTGGTGCTGGAAAATGTACACTGGTGAAGGGATGAGTGTTGGAAAACTGCATGACTGAATGACTAAAATCCAATCATGAATGCTTTGCAATGGTTTATCTCACAGTGATTCAATAATTATTTTTTTAAAAAGAGCACCCTTGGAAGGCTGAAGAGAATATCTAAATCCCTTCATCTTCCTTTCTCCCTTTGTTTTCATTTCCCTCACAAACCCAACAACATGCAGTAAGTCCATTTGTCTTCTCTCCCACCAGTCCTTCACAAAATTCCATCAAGTAAATGCTATTTAATATGCTCATTCTTTCAAACAGATTTTCCTAACAAACTATCAAATGCTTCTTTTCCAGCATTTCCGACTCTGGGGGGGAAACTCCAAACAATAATAGTGAGTTTTTTTGTTTGTATGTAATCAAGGTAAAGAGAAAGTAAAATGTAATTTACCAACTACACAGGCGGGGTGGGGGACGGGGGATGGGGCGGGAGGGGGGTGGGAGGTTTACTGTGGTTCTTGGTGGTGGAATGCATGCACTGATGGAGGGATGGGTGTTCGAGCATTATGCAACTGAGACTTAAGCCTTAAAGCTTTGTAACTTTCAACATGGTGATTCAATAAAAAAAAAAACAGATTTTCCTTGTCTCTACCCTATTGACTATGCAATTCTGCTTTAAGCTGACTAAAATCAGTTTGACTGGCGTTGACTGTCAGCGTTGGCATTACTTAGAGGGCCCTTGGCGAGATCAGACTCCCTGGACTTTGGGTTTCTCATATAAAATATACATAACACTTAGTTTAAAGGCTTTATAGAGATTAAATCAGATATCACTCGGGGCTGGAGCGATAATACAGCGGGCAGGGCATTTGCCCTGCACACGACCGACCCAGGTTCGATTCCCAGCATCCCATATGGTCCCCTGAGCACCACCAGGAGTAATTCCTGAGTGCATGAGCCAGGAGTAATTCCTGAGTATCGCAAGGTGTGACCTAAAAAGAAAAAAAATCAGATATCACTGTATCACTGTCACTGTCATCCTGCTGATCATTGTTTTGCTCAAATGGGCCCAGTAACATCTCCATTCATCCTAGCACTGAGATTTTAGCAGCCTCTCCAATGGTGCCACATTAGAGGCTCTTCAGGGTCAGGGGAATGAGACCCATCATTGTTACTGTATTTGGCATAAGAATACGCCACGGGGAGCTTGCCAGGCTCTCCCCCGTGTGGGGAGTAAACTCTCGGTAGCTTGCCAGGTTCTCCAAGAGGGAGAATTAGGCTATCAGATGTCTGTATTGCTCTCTTCTGGGAGCTTGGTTTTATAGTTTCTGGATGTTGGTCGTTGATGGGATTACATGGCACCGGGCGCAGTTTCTGGGTGTGACTGCTTAGCTACTGGAAAATGGGGAATCTGGGTGGAAGAGACCCAGTCCCTATCCAAGCAGCCTTGGAGATCTCAGCCCCGGGTCCCGCACACCTGGGTTCCTCTGCCAGTTCCTTCACTGTCTTTGAAGTGTGCCACTCTCCTCACGTTCAGACGAGCCTCACGCATAGTGAAAATACTGAGTGAAATTACCCATGAAACAACCAACAAAATGAAAAGAATAGCTACCAAGCAATTTAAATCATCATAGTAGTGACATAGGGCACGTTCAGGTAATAATCCTAATATTTTACTAGAAAAGAAATTTAAAGGGCTGTTAAAGTAATTATTTGATTATATTGATAAATGCTAATTTTATTACTGACTCTCATCAGTATGAGGCTACCTACCTGTCTAGAAATTCATTGCATAAAATCAATGTCCAACAAGTATGTGCAATTATAATTTTTACTAAGTGTTAAATCAGATAATGTGTTAAAAAAGACCAAGACAATAAGGATGATAATAATTTTTCATTATTATTATCATTAATATTCACTGATTTTTAATAAAGAAAGTATGAAAATACTTTCTACACTAGGAAAGATTGTATGATGGTAAATACAACAAATCAGAAGCCATCATATATAAAAAAACGCATGCAACACACACAAATAACTGCAAATACAGATAGATGTTCATCCATGCCAACTCTAAATTCAATGTCCACACCAACCCAGTGAGGCAGTTTCCCCATTTTATAGATGTAGAAACTAAGACAGAAAAGTGAAGTCATTTGTCTAAGTATCATCATAGTGACAGAGTCAGGATTCAAAATCAATGTTGACAGCATGCAGGATCTGAGAACCAGGAGCTTAAACCCTAGGCTCTCTCCTAACATGAGGGGAATGATGGGAAAAAAGGGAAGATATTTCTCTGAATGCCCATAAAAGGATAGATATTCAGTAATTGAACTATGATCAGTGAATAGAGTTTTTTTAGGATTTCACTTTGTCTTCCGACCACTGCCTATGTATACCACCTCCTCAACCTTGTCATTGTTGTCAGTATCATTGCTGAGAACAAAGAAGGACTGAGTAAGGTCTGAATGTGACCCAGCCCACATTAAGCCCTGTACAAGTTGTGGCCAAGAATACCTTGGAAGTCTGGGTAGACCACCCAGCGGACTTCCCACTCACAATCTTCCTCCAAGTTTAGGAAGTGGACTCTGGAGAAAAACTAGAGTGAGGAGGGTACTGAAGTGTCTGTACTACTGACTAGCATGGATATCACAGCAACAAGAGTGAGAAAGGCATTCCCCAATGTCTAATGCACACATTGTATTAAACATTGCCACCTTGATTTCCCCATCTCGGGAAGGAAAAAGCAACCACTATGCCCAGAATATCTGATTATGGAAAAAAAGTATCTAGAGTCAGTGAACATGAGTCAGCAGCAGTCAGGTTGCTGATTTTTAAGAAAAACAACAAAAATAAGAAAAGTGGTGATGGAGCTGGAGGTCCACACTGACACAGGACTGCCTTTCCTGGGTTTTAGGTACTACTAGAGGTTTAACTTCGTTAAGTAAAGCGAACAAACCTGAGCTTAAAATAAAGCACTGATTCATGAGCTCTGAAGAAAAGCTGTGAACCAAATAAATCCTTTGCTCTCACCAAGCAGGATGTTGAAATGAAGTATATTCAAGCTCAGTCTAATAATGAAGTATAACAGTATGTTATACTTCAAGCTCAGTCTAACAATGTGAACAATCCTTTGCTTTTTGCATGGAACTGTGGCCTTCACAGGACATCTCAAAGTCTCAGAGCTGCAAGAATCAAAACAGCATCAGTTGGCATGAGAGACACTTTAAGTCCAAAAAGAGTCCTATTCATACTATCAATACCAGAAAATGTAGGGATACTGGGGACAAAAAGGACAGAGGTTAAGAAGACCTTTCTATAGGATGATACCAATAGTAAAACCTGAATACAAGATTCAACTTCAAACATTAGAGGTGAAAAAGCACCAATTTCTGAAATTTTCAGAATTTCCATAAAAATAGATCAGTAATAATGAGAAATTTATCTGTAAGACAAAAAACAAACAAATAAACAAAAAACCCAGAGAGATACCACCTCACTCCACGTCAGGCTGACTTTATCCAGGGGACCTTCGAGGGGGCAGGTGAAAACATCTGCCTGCCCAACAGAACCCTGGCAGCCGCAAACTCCAGAACCCAATTGCCGCATGCTCATGGGTTGATCTTCACAGGCTTGGGAGACAGGAATCAGCCCCATCCTCACCCCTACCACCATCTTGATATGCTTCTGGCTGCCTGGCAGACATGCCCATGAACCGCCTCTGGACTCCATATCAGCTCATTAATGGACGTGATCCAGAGACTCACAAATAAACCACAGAAGAGAGCAACATGCTAGCATCCTACTTAAAATTTTAGAATTTGCTTTCATGGCCACACAATACCTCATACTTCATATCACTGATATACCAAGAGCAGCATACCACATTTGCGGGAGTATAAAGTATAAGGCAACCAATCTTGATTTAAAAAGGAGCGATAGCACAGAGGGCAGGGCATCTGCCTTGCATGTGGCCAACCCAGGCTCGATACCTCGGTCCCTCTTGGAGGGCTCAGCAAGCTACCGAGAGTACCTAGTCTGCACGGCAGAGCCTGGCAAGCTACCCGTGGCATATTCGATATGCCAAAAACAATAACAACAAGTTTCACAATGCAGATGTTACTGGTGCCTGCTTGGGCAAACCGATGAGCAATCGATTGATAGTGACAGTGATCAGTGATACATAATATTAGCACATAAGGCTGAACCTGCAACATCTCGTTAGTGATCTCTTAAATAGGGACTTAATATCCCCAAAGTGAGATACAACAATTTTCACACACTTTCCACACCATTTTGATAATTTTTAATGGATTATTCATAACAAACAATACAAAATAAATTATATTTTGCCTTTGGGACAGGCTTGCGTGGTGGTGGTAAAATTGGAGATAATGTTGGCAGGAAGGTGTAATGGTAGGATTGGTGTTGAAATATTGAATGTAAAAAATCATTGTGAACAACTTAATTTTTTTAACATTGATAATTAGATTTATTGTTTGTTTATCTTTGGGTTACATCCACTGATGACCAGGGGTTACTCCTTATATTGTACCCAAGTGAGGATCAAGGGACGCTATGTTGTGCCAGGGGTGTAACCAAGGTTGGTCGTGTGCAAGACAAGCAAATTACCTGCTGTACTATCTCTCCAGTTCAATAATTTGAAAAACAAATGAGTTCTCGCAGATATTTATTGATTTCAAAGTGAGTCAATAATAGCTGCAGGTAAAAATTAAAAATTGTGAGCTTTCCTAAGCTAGAAGAATCTGTTAAACTGGAAAATTATTTTTTATGCATTTATTTCTTTTTTAAAAAATTTATTTATTTTAGTGAGTCACAGTTAGGGTACAGTTACATATTCACACATTTTCGTGCTTGTTTTTCCCTCATGCAATGTTCGAGAGCCCATCCCTCAACCAGTGTCCATTCTCCACCACCACCAATAAACCCAGTATCCCTCCCACCTCCCCACCCCATCCACCCCACCCACCCCACCTCTGTGGCAGGGCATTCCAATTTGTTCTACTGGAACAAAGGCAGAGCCGCAGACTAATGGAACAGAGTGGAATATCCCTACACTCAACCCCAAATGTATGATCATCTAATCTTTGATAAGGGGGCAAGAAATGTGAAGTGGAGCAAGGAAAGCCTCTTCAACAAATGGTGCTGGCATAACTGGACAACAACATGCAAAATAATGGGCTTAGACCTTGACCTGACACCATGCACAAAAATCAGATCAAAATGGATTAAAGACCTCAACATCAGACCACAATCCATAAGGTACATCGAATACAAGGTCGGCAAATCCCTTCATGATATTGAAGCTAAAGGTATCTTCAAAGATGACACGGAACTAAGCAATCAAGTAGAAACAGAGATAAACAAATGGGACTACATTAAACTAAGAAGCTTCTGCACCGCAAAAGACACAGTGACCAGAATACAAAAGCAATCTACAGAATGGGAAAGGATATTCACCCAACACCCATCTGATAAGGGGTTGATATCAAGGGTATACAAGGCACTGGTTGACCTCTACAAGAAGAAAACATCCAACCCCATCAGAAAATGGGCTGAAAAAATGAACAGAAACTTTTCCAAGGAAGAGAAACGAATGGCTAAAAGGTACATGAAAAAATGCTCTGCATCACTAATCATCAGGGAGATGCAGATCAAAACAACCATGAGATACCACCTCACACCACAGAGAATGGCACACATCCAAAAGAGCAAAAGCAACAGCTGTTGGAGAGGATGTGGGGAGAAAGGGATCCTTCTACATTGCTGGTGGGAATGCCGACTGGTCCAGCCCCTTTGGAAAACAATATGGACGCTTCTCAAAAAATTAGAAATTGAGCATTTGATTCAGCAATACCACTTCTGGGAATATATCCTGGAGAAACAAAAAAGTATAGTCAAAATGACATCTGCACTTATATGTTCATCGAGGCACCATTTACAATAGCCAGAATCTGGAAAAAACCCGAGTGCCCGATAACAGATGACTGGTTAAAGAAACTTTGGTACAGCTATACAATGGAATACTATGCAGCTGTTAGAAAAGATGAAGTCATGGAAAGTATGTGAAATGAGCCAGAAAGAGAGGGACAGACATAGAAAGATTGCACTCATCTGTGGAATATAAAATAACAGAGTAGGAGACTAATACCCAAGAATAGTAGTATATAATACCAGGAGGTTGGCTCCATAGCTTGGATGCTGGCCTCACATTCTGGGGAGAGGGCAACTCAGAAAAGGGAACACCAAGTAAAATGTGATTAGAGATTCCGCGCGGGAAGGGAGATGCGTGCTGAAAGTAGACTAGAGACTGAACATGTGAACAACTTTATAAAAATAAAATTTTTAAATACAAAATAACAAAAGTTACTATATAATGTATGATGAGTTTATTAGGAATAATAAAAATGAATTAATTTCCTAATAAGTAATCCACAGATATAAATTTAGGAAAACTGATTAACTTTTCTTGTTAGTTTCTAAAAATATACAAATTAAAACAATCAAATACCACTTTTTGTTTTCTAAAAGCAACAGCTTTTAAATTCATGCCCAATTAATTTAAGGAAATTTAAGGAAAGGCAGCACAATGACACCAGAAGTATCTGAAACTTGTGCTTATTCTCTGTGCCAGCCACACACAGGAATTAACCTGAAGAGAAGACTGAGGAATGCCACAAAGATTCTGTGCAAGAGGGGAAAATTTTTTTTTAATGCTCAAAATTTCAAATTTAAATAAATTCATGTTTAACCCATGCAAGGTACAGAAGCAATATTATACCACCATTCAAAACTCGACTAATAAGACACTGTCATAACTTTTAACTCAGGTATTTTCTCCCTTTTACCCTAGTTTATGTCAGTCTCTTGCCCCCAGTTCCTGTCTCCATGGGGGCCCCTCAAAGCAGGGCATGTTGAGTTTCCCTCCCCACCCCGAGCAGAGCCCCGGCAGCCAAAGACCTCTGGAACCCAGACACAGCCATGCTCAATGACACTCTCTACAAGCTAGGACAAGCCTCACACATGAAGAAACAGGCAGAGGAACCCAGGTGTGCGGACCTGGGGCTGAGATCTCCAAGCCTGCTCAGATCAGGACTGGGCCTCCTCCATCCAGACCTCCCATTTTCCAGTAGCTTGGCAGCCACACCCAGAAACTGACCCCGGTGCCATGTAATCCCATCAATGGACAAGATCCAGAGACTATAAAACAATGTTCCCAGAAGCACACTAATGCATTTGAGGCCACTCGATCTCTTATAGCCTAGTTCTCCCTCTCAGAGAAAATGGCAAGGTACCAAGAGCATCCTGCCGACATAGCAGAGCCTGGCAAGCTCTCCGTGGCATATTTGATATGCCAAATACAGTAACAATAATGGGTCTTACCCTGAAATTGCTTCCAATGCGACACTGCTGGGAAGAATGAGTAAAGAGAGGCTGATAAAATCTCAGGGCTAGGAGGAATGGAGACATTACTGGTACCCGCTTGAGAAAATCAATGATCAACAGGATGACAGTAATACAGTGATACCCTAGTTTATGTTCTTCTTTGGGGGGGGGGTGTTTTTTTGTTTTGTTTTGTTTTACAGTGGAAGGTGCATTACACCTTTGCAACAAGAAAAGTGAAACGGTCAATTAGAACCACAAGTCCAAGACTGGGAAGCAGGGGTTGATACCTTAACTCAGCCTCTCTCTCTCTTTGGTGTGGAAAGTTCCCGAGGTTTCCATGACTCCAGGTCAATATTCACAGAAATGTGTACAGAAAATGTGTACATAGCCAAATGGCCATAGATCATAATCTGTCAGGAGTATCACTAAGATCCTCAATCCAAGTTATCATTTCCTAGTTATGAACCAAATTTAAGGAGACTTTAGTGTGTGGGTAGAGTGCAACAACTGAAAAGAATGTAATTCTGAAACAAAACTCTTACATCCCTAAACATGCACAAACTGGGAAAGATAACATTCACTTTGGAGGGACTAAGTCATATTACTGCATTTCCATATCAAGAGAGGCAATGTTAATTGGAGAGTGTCAGTGGAGGGGATGAGACAGTGAGATGTTTGAAAGTGGTCTGGGAAGACTGACTTAAGGAAGTATACATGACTGTGCTGGCAAAAAAAAAGGCTGAAGCAGTACATGGGAAGGATGTTTTGTTCACATGACAGGTGACTGCTCTGCATTATCTGGGGGAAAATTCTGTCACTGACCATAGTTATTAACCCCTGGTCAGGCCTTGATGTGGCCTATGTGATGCGGGAGGGGCAGGTGTTAGGAGGAGGCATGCTGAACTCCACATTCTATGGTGGTGGAGGGAGGGGGTGCTTAGTGGGTAGATGTCTCAGGGCACAAGGAAGGGTGGAGGGAGGCAGCAGAGCCTTCACAGAGAACATGAGGGAGCACAAATGAGTCCAGTGCCAGATTCCTTGTCATCATCAGCAAGTACAGAAAGGCCAAGAGACCCAAATGAAAACAAGTGCATTAGCTGTGGGGGGAAATCACAAAAGCAGCCCGCCTGTGCAGGTATAAATTAACAGAAATGCAGGAGAAAATAAAAAATGGATGAGACTCAATGGATGAGGCCAGGTATTTTACTGCAGAAGGAACCAGCAAGATGAAAGATCACCTGGGATGTTCAAGGGGAAAAGCTGCAAGAAATGAGAGTCAGAATGGAAATGACTTCTAGGAAAAGGAGAAACTATCCTTGTGGGAGGAGCTTTATCACTAGTAAGGTTCTTAGCATGGTTGTGGAGACCCAGTTCCCTCTATGAGTAGTTAACACCTTATAGGAATTACACTGGTAGTACCAGATACTTGCCTGATAATTCTTCTGGATCACTTGCCTCCTTCATTTTTCTTACCCGGTATTGAAGTGAGGCTCTTTCCCAGATCCACCACTGAGGATAACATTTAGCCTGATGACTTGATTCCTTGGGTTCATAATCATTTCATCTCTCATGGCTCACAACAGATCCCCAGAAAGAGTCAGAGAGGTACTTGAAATCACAACTGAGTTCAATCATTGTCAAAGACAAATCGATTCTTGGAATACCCAAGTAATTTTAGGCAAAAAGAAAATATAACAGAAAGTTTATACAGAGTCAAAAAGCCACCCAAGTGAATAGTATCACTGTCATCCCACTGCTCATCAATTTGCTTGAGCAGGCACCAGTAACATCTCCATTTTGAGACTTGTTGTTACTGTTTTGGGCATATTGAATATGCCACAGATAGCTTGCCAGTAACTGGTACAAAATAAAATGGTGATGATGTGGAGATGAAGAGATAGTACAGTGGTAGGGCATTTGCCTTGCATGCAGCCAACCCGTGTTTGATCCCTGGCATTCTATTTGGTTCCCCCATGAAAAGTCAGGAGTGATTCCTGAGCACAGAGCCAAGAATAAGTCCTGAACATTGTCAGATGTGGCTCAAAAACAAACAAAAAATGGGGATGAGACAAGCATAAGAAAACCTTAGTACAAAATGAAGTCACTGAGGTATGTCAGGGAAAGAGCCAGGGCAGACTTGGGGTCCCTAACACCACCAAGCACTAGCCAACATAACCACCAGCAGACTAACCTATGGTTAATACACACATTTTGGGGTGCCTTATATGACATGTGACTTATACTTACTAAAGTTATTTTTTAAAAGAATTAACTTAATCCTTGTATCCCTCTAAGGTAGGCACTGATGCAAACCCTTTTACAGGTAAGAAAAATGAAGCATATGGAATAACTTGTCTCAGACGACCACCACTTGGAAATGGAAGAAATGAGACCAACAACCCAGGCCCACACTCCCAAGCACTGCTAGAAAACTACTCACAGTCTGACAAATGGCCACTTTCCTTCTCATTTGGGACTGCAAATATGGAAGGCATAAAAGGGGACAGTTTCCACCCCTCTCAGTCTTTCTCAAAGGAGGCCTGGGGGAAGATGATTCTACTGTACATCCTGTCACCTAAATGTTTAGAGGTAAAGCATCTGTGAGTACAAATCCTCACAAGTTGCTCAAAATAACAGGTACTGTACCTGCAAGTCGACTAAGGACTGGTGGCCCTCTCTGTCCAGCACTCCCAAAATGCACCTGCCATTCTGCAGTTCTTCCACCCCAAATGTCTCACTTATCTCCCAGAAAACAGCATCCTTTGCCATTTCCCCTCCTGTTAACAGTGATATCCCAGCTGCTAGGTAGCTTTTTTCCCTGGATCCTGGTGGTAATCTCTTTTATGTCCTCTCGGCTCCCTATACCCAACTCTGGGCTTGCTCTGTCTGCATGCTGTTTCCTATTCACGCACTGTTTCCTTAGTCACTGTATTTTCCTCTATAGCATCACATCTGATCCAGACTTTCCCAAAGCACCATTTTGTCCTTGTAGCTTTCTCAGGTATCACTCCAGCTGGACCAGACCTACATGTAGGCCCCAACTCTGAGAACAAACAAGTGAGACAAACAACAAGTAGGAACTATCCTCACCTTCCTCCCTGACACCATTCACAGTGTCACAATACATGTTTTCATATCAAAAGCCACCCCATGCATCTCAGCACAAATCCTTCCTGAAATCAGATAATATATCTTCAGTCAAGAATTTAAAAGATGAAAAGCACGTTGTACTCAACGTTTAAGAATTTTTTCATCCCGTACTTGTATTTCATAATTATCTCACACCTCCTTCTTCTCCACTTTCAACACAATATATTTCTTTACACCTTTTCTGGGTAGGACAGGATATATTTTCCCCCAAGATGTATAAAAGTACAGACTCTGGAAAATACAAGTAAAAGTCTGAACTCTAAGGCAATGGAACACTGACCTTCTGGGGCCTTCTACATTAACAATGAGAATGAAATGAATGAGATGCTTTCAAGCAACGGCAAGAACTTCAGCTCACAGAACAACCTGGAATTTCAGTCTTGGGAGTGAAATAGTGGAATTCAGAGAGATATGGAGAAAGAAAGGGAGGCAGCGGAAGAGGGTCCTCGGGAAAAAAATCCCCTACTCTACTCTCCACCAATCAGTTTCCTCCCTGGTTCACTAAACCAAACAGCTAGTCAAAATTCTAGAAATTATTTGCCTTGATCTTCTCGCACAAAATATAGAGAAACTAAGGCCGAGGAATGTGAAGGCCACACCAGCAGTTGGTGGGTTAAGAAGGAAAAATCAGGGCTGCTTTTTGACCCGTCGGATTTCTGCCCACCAGACCCCTCTGCTGTCTCTGCCAAGCAGCACCAAGTCTATCGGTGACATCAAGGCATTCTTCAGAGTTAGTGCCTGGATGAGGATCTGGACAAGGACATGGAAGGCTCATAGCTTCTGTTATAAGAACAACAGAGCCTCACCAGCACCAAGAGCTGATATGCTTGGTTAACTAAACAAGACGATGAAACTCACAAGTGGATTTCTAGGTCCTCAAAAAGCTTCACAATCTGCTTCCTTGAAGAAAAACACCGAGGTTGAAGAAAGGCTACCCAGCCTAAGTCTCCCACCTGATCAGGTCATGCTTGTTTGGATTATGGGAGAAATCTCCAACTATTCATAGAGGGAGACACAAAGTCCCTTTATGTGTTCTAGAAGAACCTGGCTTCTCCTTCACATAGGGATGGCCCCAAGCAATGAGCTTCATCTGAAGTGTCACTCTAGGGACCTCTCTCCCCAGGGCCACTGGCTCTGAGGACTATATCTATGAAATAAACTTTTTTTCAGTGCCATATGTAACTAGACTTGGGGAAAGGATGAGTCAGACCTCATGTGCAGACCTCATGCTGGCCTGCCTTCTGTGATTACAAGGCCTCCTTGATTGTGCTTGTAAGGTTGGTTTTAACCTTACACATAAGTGGAAGCATTTAAAATATTTATTTAATCCTCCAAATTTCAGCAGGGATCTGTACAACTTTCAGAACCTCAGTAGATAAGGATACAACTTCAGGAGACACTCAGCTTTCTTTTCCTGCCATAAGCTCTGAGAATAAAATGCTTAATCATGAGCAGAATACCTGTATATTCTTGTCCTATCCTGGAGAGATGAGATGAGACACCAATACACCAGCTTCAAAGAATCACTCAAAAATAACTCTCTTTCCTACATTCCCTTCCAAAACTCATAATGGTTTCTCCAATGCTAAAATCACGGACTCAATCTCAAAATACCCATAATCCACTCAAACAGGTACGCTCAAGATTAGTTGCTCATCCTTCTCCATACCTTCATGGTATCCTTTTCCTTCCTTATGCCATGGTTCCAACATAAAAAAAAGTTCAGGATGGGTGAGGGAGAGCTGGAGGGAGAGAGCAGAAGACGAAGGGCAGGCATCCTGCTACATCCCTGCCCACTCTCTCCCCAACACTATTTCTCTGAAGAATACAAACAGCATCACTTAATACAACTGCCAAGATATGGAAGCAACTCAAATGCTCAATTATGGAGGAATGATCAAGAAGTTGTGGTATATATATATATATATCATTCCATATATATATGTATATATATATGCAATGGAATACTATACACAGGAAGAAGTTGTGGTATATATATATCATGCCATATATATATGTGTATATATATATGCAATGGAATACTATACACAGGCTCTAAGAATAAAGTCTTGCAATTTGCCTCAACATAGAACTGGAGGACATTATACTGTGTTTGTTAAACACGGTATAACAAATAAAAATAAAATATTTTATATATACTCAATAAAAATATATTTCTTGAGTATGTATTTAAAAATTTTATTTTCATAAAGTTGTTCATTATAATTGATTAGACTCAATATTTCAACACCAATCCCACCACCATTACCCCATCTCACCACCATTATTATTTTGCATTGCTTGTTATGAATAGTATGAGATGTCTGTAAGGGTCTATCTCACAGTGATTCAATAAAAGAATGAAAAAAAAATAATATGTGATGTTGTACAGTCACTTTTGCAGCCATGAACTCCTAGAATTCTAAAATTCTAAATAATTAGAGTCTGGAGATATCTCTACAGCAAGTTGCACTGCTGCAAGATTCATTTGTGAGTCTCTGGATCATGGTTATTAATGCGCTTAAATGGCACCAGGAGGCGGTACATGGGCGTGACAACCAGGACCCCAGAAGCGCAGTTTCTTGAGTATGTGAGTATATTTAAAATAAACAGAATCATGCATTTTTTGTGCTAAAAGTAACTAATATCACCCTTTATGCCTTAATATAGTTGTTCAGATCCTTTTCAAATTATGTACTCATCTACTTTAAGCACTGACTTTCCTTATTCCCTTTAGTTCTATAAGTAATTCACAATAGAACTGTTTGATAAATATTACTACTAAATTATATTTTAACCAATTATTTAGTCATTCTATTTGAGGGATTGGAGAGGGAGTTTCATTCAGTCTTACTCCTGGGTCTGTGCTCAGGAGTCATTCTTGGTGGTGCTCAGGGGATGATATGGTGTTCCTGGGATCAAACCCAGGTCAGCCACATAAAGACAAGGAAGGGACTTACCTGCTGTGCTTATCTTGCCAGTCCCTCTTTCTGTTATTTTTAAATAATTTTTTTTAAATTTAGGAACCACAATTTATAATTATGTCCATGCTCTATTTTTTAAAGTTATTCACAGTTGAGTTTCAGGCACACAATTTCCCAGCACCAATCCCACCACCAGTGTCAACTTTCCTCCACCATTTTCCCAAGATTACTTTTTCCTAACCCAGTCTTCCTCCTTAACAGGTACATACATATTTAAGATTTATTATTATAGTTTGGGTTTCATACTTCAGTACTGATGGCTCTGTGATTTAGATACATACATATACCTAGCCCCTACACCCTCTGTGTGTCCAAGGCACCTGACCTATTACTTCACATCCTCCTCTTCTTACTTTCTCCCTCCATTTTCTTTTTCCTTAGACTTTTCATTTCTGCAATCTGGGGCCAAGGGTTTACCCTACTTTGTTATCTGCATTCCCTTGCCATGTTATACTATATGCTACAATTAAGTGATAACATTCAATATTTTACTTCTTTCTTCTGACTAACTTCACTTGTGATATCCTCCAGTTCTGCCCAAGTTGCAGCAAGTTGCATGATTTCATTATTCTTGGCTACTTGGCTAGTCTTCCACTGTGCATAATATTCCACACCTTTATTATTCAATTATCTGTCCTGGATACCTAGTTACCGTACCAAGTACTGCAATGAACATTGGTGTGCATATTGTCCTTTTGAATAAATGTTTTATATCATGGGGAAGATATTGAGAAACAGAATTTCTGGGTCTTTTCTGGGTCCATTTATAATTTATTGAGAAAGTTCCAAACTGTTTTCCATAAATGTTGAAGCAGGCAACATTCCCACCAGATCACATTCCAGCCATCACAGATTGTTTCGAGTCTTTTAGAGATATGTCATTTTCACTAATGTGAGATGGTATCCTATTATCATCTTGATTTGAATGTCCCTGATAATTAGTGATGATGAGCACTACTCACATACCTACTTGGACATTCATCTTCTTCAGAGAAGTGTCTCTTCTTTTCCTCTCCCCATTTTTTGATAGGGTTTTAAAAACTTTTTTTTCTGTGGCTAATCTTTGTGAGTGTTTTGTATATCTTAGATATGAAACATTTATCAGGTATGTTGATACAAATATTTTTTCCCATTCAGCAGTATGTTTCTAATAGTTCTAGCCCATGTTTCTTTTGCAAATAAGAAACTTTCTCATTTAAAGTAGTACCATTTGTGGTGTTTTGTTTGTTTGTTTTTGTGATTTTTGCAAAAAGAATTATATCCCTAAAAACACCCCTGGAGTCCAAGTCTTGGAACATTCTATGTTTTCCACAATGTATTTTATGAATTCTCATCTAATCTCAAGGTCTTTCATCACTTTAAATTGACTTTTCTCTGTCTCTATGTTTCTGTTTCTGTTTCTGTTTCTCTCTCTCTCTCTCTCTCTCTCTCTCTCTCTCTCTCTCCCTCTCCCTCTCCCGCTCTCTGTGCGTGTGTGTGTGTCTGTGTTGTTTTGGGGCCACACCCATCAGTGCTGTTGATTGTGCACAATCCAAGTGCCCTACCTGCTGGAGAATCTCGCCAGCCCGTGAACTGATTTGTGTGAAATATGTGATATGGATTCAGCTTCGTTTGGTGGAGAGAGAGGGTTGGACCACACCAGGCAGTACTCAGAAGTTACTTCTCATTCTTCACTCAGAAATTACTCCTGGTGGGCACCCATAGTGGGTGCCGGGGATGAAACTTGGGATGGCCATCTGCAGGGAAAGGCCTCTACCCACTGTGCTATCATTTCAGGCCCATATTCAGCTTTATTTTTATGCATGCAGTTATCTGGTTTCCCCAACACTATTTGCCAAAAAGACTATCTTTACTCTGCTTCATAAACCCTACTCCATTCTCGTCAAAAATCAGTTAACCAGTGATCTGGAGTTTATTGCTGGGTTTTTAATTCTAACACATTGGTCAGAGAGCATAGTGTTGGTTCTGTAACTTGCTGTTTTGATTATGATCGATTTATAGTATATTTTAAAATGAGGCAATGCAATACCTCCCAATATTATTTATCAGTGTGGTGTAGGCTAATTAGGGTGTTTTTTGATCCCATATAAACTTTCTTTATGATTGCTTCTAAGTGATCAAAATTTTAATGAGATTGCGTTGAATCTATATAATTACTTAGGTAGGATGGTCATTATGACAATATTGATTCTTCTGCTCTATGAACTTGGAATTTTTTTAAATTTCCTGGCATCCTTTTCTATTTCTTTCATAAATGATTTATATTTTTATGTTAAAGGTCTTTCACAACTTCTTAAATTGATTTCTAGGTGCTTAATGTTCTTGGACACTGTCTTGGATGAATTAGTCTTATTTTTATTGTGTTGTGGTTTTGTAGTAGTAGTAGTAATAGTAGCACTGTCATCCTGTTGTTCATCGGTTTGCTCCAGCGGGCACCCATAACATCTCCATTGTGAGACTTGTTGTTACTGTTTTTGGCATATCGAATACACCACGGGTAGCTTGCCAGGCTCTGCCATGAGGGCGGGATACTCTCGGTAGCTTGCCGGGCTCTCCGAGAGGGGCAGAGGAATTGAACCCGGATCAGCCAGCTGCGTGCAAGGCAAACACCCTACCCACTGAGGTATCGCTCCAGCTCTTTTTTATCTCAAAGAAATACAAATGGCCAAAAGTCACATAAGAAAATGCTCCACATCACTAGTCATCAGGGAGATGCAAATCAAAACAACAATGAGATATCATCTCACATCACAGAGACTGACACACATTCAAAAGAATAAAAGCAACCAGTGCTGGTATGGATGTAGGGGAAAAGGGATGCTCTTTCACTGTTGGTAGGAATGCCAACTGGTCTAGCCTTTCCGGAAAACAATATGGACAGTCCTTCAAACACTAGAAATTGAGCCTCCATCTGACCCTGCAATACCACTTCTGGGAATATATCCCAAGGATGCAAAAAAGCACAGTAGAAATGACATCTGTACCTATATGTTCAATGCAGCACTGTACACAATAGCCAAAATAAAGAAACAACCCAAGTGCCCTGGAACAGATGACTGGTTTAAGAAACTTTGGTACATCTATACAATGGAATATTATGCAGCTGTTAGGAGAGATGAAGTCATGAAATTTGCTTACAAATGGATAGACATGAAGAGTATCATGCTAAGTGAAATGAGTCAGAAAGAGAACAGACATAGAAGGACTGCACTCATTTATGGATATAGAATAACATCACATGAGGCTGACACCCAAGGACAATAGATACAAGGGCCAGGAAGATTGCCCCAAAGCTGGAAGCCTGCTTCATGAGCGGAGGGGAGAAGGCAGATGGGATAGAGAAGGGATTACTAAGAAAATGATGGCTGGAGAAATCAGTCAGGATGGGAGGTGTGTGCCGAAAGTAGATAATGGACCAAACATGATGACCTCTCAGTGTCTGTGTTGAAAGCCATAATGCCCAAAAGTAGGGAAAGTATGGGGAATATTGTCTGCCATGGAGGCAGGGGGAGGGTGGGGAAGGGGTGGTATACCAGGGATATTCGTGGTGGGGAATGTGCACTGGTGGAGGGATGGGTGTTGGATCATTGTGTGATTGTAACCCAAACATGAAAGCTTGTAACTATCTCACAGTGATTCAATATAATTTAAAAAAAAGAATGAGCTAGAATCTAAAAATGTCTTTTTTTAAATCCCACTCTCTTCTTTTTCTTTCAGTTTTAATTTTTTATCTTAATTAAGTTATTTACAATAATTACATTCAATATTTCAATATCAATCCCACCACCATTACACCTTCCCACCACCATTATTTTGAATTTTTCCAACCACCATCCAAGCCTGCCCCAATAGCAGGCCCTAAATTATAAATTTTGTATTGCTTATTATGAATAAATCTCTAAAAATGATCAAAAAAGATTTCCTTAGAAGAAATATTGTTGTATCTCACCCTGGAGTCATTGAGCCCTTGTATAAAAGATTAGTAACATATTGTTACAGATTGTCTTCTGTGCTAATATTTTTTTTAATTGAGATTAGTTGTCTCCTACTTTACATCCTATCTAATATGTGCTACTGCTGGTACATTAGTGGTGCAGAGTATGAGATATCGCTGCCAAGCACTACAGGAATTCTAAAATTTTAAATAAATACACCTGGAGTTAAAATTTTAATTGGATGGTGACTTTGGAGTCCGGAGGCATCTCTGCAGCCTGTTGCTCTTTCAAGATTTATTTGTGAATCTCTGGATCATGGCTGGTTAATGAGTTTATATGGTGCCAGAGGCAGTTCGCTGGCCTGACTGCCAGGGTCCTGGAAGAACAGGGGGATGGGGGGAGGTCATCCATCCCCAACTCCTGAAAGCCTAGAGATTTTGGTCACAAAACCCGCATAACTGAGTTTTTCAACAGATTCATTCATGGATGAGCTTGTCCAAGCCTGTGGAGATAGGCCATGAGCATGGCAATGATTGGGTTCTGGAGATTTTCTGATCTCATTCTCTTCTAAATAATTATTTGCATATAGGAATGTGACAGACTCTTGTGACAGAATTTGTAGTCTCTTATTTGGCCACATTGGTTCATTGTTTCTAGGAGTGTCTTGTGAACTCTTTAGGTCACTCTATGTATATTATCATATCACCTGCAAATGATAGTTAGACTTCTACTTTCCATTTTGGAACCTCTGATTTCTTTTACTTGCCTGATAAAAGTGGAGACAGAGAATATCCTTGCCTTGTGTCTTATCCCAGAAGAAATGCTTTCATTTTTCACTTTTCAATGATACTGACTTGGGGTTTGTAACAGTTGGACATTACTATATTGAGGAAAGTTTATTCTACCTTTATCTTGTTGGAGGCCTTATCATGAATGGAAGTTGGATTCTGTTAAAAGCTTTCTCTGTATCAAGTAATATGAAAACATAATTTTCATCCTTCTTCTTATTGAATTGGTGTATTTCATTAATTGATCTGCATATGCTGAACCATTCTTTTATACCTGGAATGAATCCCACTTGCTTTTAGTGAATGAATCCCACTTGATATTTTTTATATGTTGTTGAATTCAGTTCCCTAAGATTCTGTTGAGAATTTTTGTGTTGATGATCATCAGGGAAATTGGTCTGAAAAAAAATCTCTATCTGCTTTATTAGCGTAATGTTGGCTTTAAATAAACTGTTAGAAAGGATTCGTGTTTCTTTGATAGTTTCTAAGAGTTTTGAGAAGCAAAGGTAGAAAGCCTTCTTTGAAGATTCAATAAAAATCACTAATGAACTCATATGGACTAGGACTTTGTTCTTTGAGAGACTTTTGATCACTGTTCCAATTTTCTTGCTTGTGATTGTTCAAGTTTCATATTCACTCCTTGCTCAGTTTGGGGAGGTTGCATGTTTCTATAAATCTGTCTCTTTCTTCTGGGTCCTCTAGCTTAACAAGCTGTTAAGCAATTACAGTAAAGTTGTTCATAGTAATCTCATAATATTTTCAATTTCTTATGAGGTGTGCTGTAATTTCTCTCTTTTCATTTCTAATCCAAGTTATTTAAGCATTTTTCTCTTTTTTTATTCATATGTCTAACCAACAGTTTATCTATCTTGTTTATTATTTTGAAGAACTAGTTCCTGGTTTTATTGGCTCTTTGCATTGCTTTCTTGATTTCTGTATCATTGCTTTCTGCACTAGCTTTTTTTTTATTTCCTAACTTCTACTAATTCTGTTAATACTACTTAGATTTTTTTACTCCAAACATTTAAGATTATTGATTTGAGATTTTTTCTTTTTTCCCAATGTTGGCCTGTATGGCAATCCCATTCCATCCCTATAGTTCTACTTTTGCTGTTTCCCACAGATTCTAAGAATTGAGTTTTTCATTCTCATTTGTTTCAAGGAACATTTTTTATTTCTTCTTTGATTTCCTCTTAAGTTCAGTGTTATTTAAGTGTTTGTTTAGCTTCAGGTGCTAAAATTTCCCCCACCTTTTTTTATGCTTGAAACGATTTCTATACTTGAAAATTATGTTTGAGGTTGGAAATAATTCAAAAATTATGGTCTCTGGCACCTACCCTAGAAATATGTCACATATGACATGAGATAGTTAAACAAAATTGCTTAATGCAGTGATATTTGTGAGGAAAACACTGGGGAAAGGCCAATAGTCATCAATAAGAAATGGATAAATAAATTGATTTTTTTCTTATAGAGTGTCACACCATGTAACTCTTAAAATGAAGAGTTCTGTACAGTAGTATGTATCTATTTCAAAAACATAACTAGGGGTCAGAGAAATGGTTCGGGGGTAAGGTACTTGTACGCGACTGATCCCTGCTCAATTGCTTGCTCTACATATGTTCCCCCAAGTACCTCCAACAGTCGCTACTGAGCAGAGTCAGGAATACCCTCTTAGCAGCACTGCCAGCTATGACTTCCTCCCCAAATACACACAGTACAAAGCGAATCATCTGGTAAATGTGTTTATATGAATTCATAAAACAACACATTATTTTATACATATATATGTCTACTGTAGGGGAGTTTGGACCATATTTAGCAGTGTTCAGAGCTTAACTCTTGGTTCTGTGCTCATGGGTCATTCCTGGTAGTACTTGAGAGAACCTTTGCAGTTCTGGGTCTAAACAAGAGTTGGATGCAATGCAAAGCAAGCATCTTAACATGTGTATTATGTTTCTGGCTCTGACATATCTACTTAAAAATTTTAACAATGTGGAAGATTAATTTGCTATACTCTTCATTCTCTGAGAGGAAGGAAATTTAATGAAACTAAAGACAAGAATGAAAGATACTTCAAAAGTCCTTTACAAACAATATTCTCTAATTTTAAAATACTGAAAACAAGAACCAGAGCTTGTCAACTGCTTGCCTTGCACGTGGCCTAGCTGAGCTCAATCCCTGGCATTCCATATGGTCCCTTAAGCCCTTCTAGGAATGATCCCTGAACACAGAGCCAGGAATAAGCCCTGAGCATCACTGAGACTGGCCCCTCAAAATAAACAAAACCAATGAAAATAAAAAACAATGAAAACAGATAAGCACATAACTATCCTATTAAAAAGAATAGCACAGCTTCCTGTAGAGTGGGCAGATACTGTGTTCTGAGGGTGTAGAAGACACACTTTCATCATGGGTAGACTTCCTTGAGTAGATGACGCTAGAATCTTTAAAGGTTGATGACTAGGTCAGAGTGATAGTACAGCAGGTAAGGCACTTGTCTTGCATGAGGCCAATCTGTGCTCTATCCCTGGTATGCCATATACTCTCCTAAGCCCACCAGGAGTAATCCCTGAGTGCAAAGCTTGGAGTAGGCCCTGAGCACTGCCAGGTGTGGCCTCAAACTCCAAAATAATAATAAACATAGACTGTTGGTTGAGATTTGTAAATGCACCTAAAAGTGCCTTCCATACTTATTCTTGTTCTGTTGGGCACCTGGTTCCATCTGTTTTGCTATGATTACTTATAATGTCTGAAATTTTCAAATTTTGAAATAAAAAATGGAGGAGTTAAACACTGTCTTTCAAAGCAAGACTACCATGGTAATTCAATAGAATGTCTAGCCAACACTCAAGCTTGAGAGCTGGACTCCTCC
Organism: Sorex araneus; assembly: GCF_027595985.1. Classification (NCBI taxonomy): domain Eukaryota; kingdom Metazoa; phylum Chordata; class Mammalia; order Eulipotyphla; family Soricidae; genus Sorex; species Sorex araneus. The sequence goes on from NC_073304.1 coordinate 183,936,631, forward strand.
TGGACTTCCTTGCAGCAAGGCTCTTTGATGAATGTGGATTTTTGACAGACTTTGGTATGAATCAGTTGGAAGAAAGCTGAGAATGGGCCGTCCTTTTGTGCAGCGAGTTATGTTTCTGGGTCTTGGGTCCACTGCCCTGTTCTACAACTGCTAAATTTGAAATATGACTAAAATCCAGCCTTAAATATTTTCTTTGGCCCTTAAAATTCTGATTTACCATAACTCTTTAATAAATCCCTTTCTACTTGAATTAGTAGATTCCATTATCTGCTGCTAAGAACCATGATCAATTCATCTTCACCAAATGCCTCTGCTTACCAAGCTTACAGTCTTGGATAACATTTTTTTCTAATGAACACACAATCCTGAACTATATCTTACCATTATGATACAGTGGAAAGATATTTGGAAAACAAGTGAACCAATGAATGGACGAGTTCCAAGGGCTTATGATATACATAAAAAAATTAAGTTTCGGAAGTATCCAAAATACCTTACTAAAAAAGATATTAGGCTAGAGTTTAGCAAGCTTGTTTTCTGTAAAGGACCAGATGGTAAACATGTTAGGCTTTGCAGGACATATTATCTGTCACAACAACTCAATTCTGCTTTCTGGTGTGAAAGCAACCATGGACAGTATGTGAACAAGAGGGTATGGCTGTGTTCCAATAAAACTTCACTTATGAAAACAGGTGTCTGACTGAATTTGTCCTTAAACAATCATTTGTTAACCACCCCACTATACCCTGATAATAAAATAACCAATAATCAAAATGACCCCAACCTCTGGAGAAGTGGAAAGGAATAAGATATACCTGTGCATCTATGTCCTGTCCCCAGCTGAAGATATTCATGCAGAGCTTCCCCAGTCTCTTTCTCTTAAAAATACATTATATGGAAACAGTCCTAAACAGGGATGAGTGTGTACCCACATGTTCTTGACACTGGTTTTTTTTGGGGGGGTCACACCCGGCAATGCACAGGGGTTACTCCTGGCTCTGCACTCAGGAATTACTCCTGGCTCTGCACTCAGGAATTACTCCTGGCAGTGCTTGGGGAACAATATGGGATGCTGAGAATTGAACCCGGGTCAGCTGCATGCAAGGCAAATGCCCTACCCACTGTGCTATCACTCCATCCCCGACACTGTTTTTACAATAATCACATTTTATTTGCACATCCAAGATTCTTATTCTTAAGTAGCTGAGACCTACAGAATTTCCATTTCAGTCTTTAATTAAAATATAATTAAAATGCATATGGGGGATATGCATATGGAGGGATATGCTGGAGTGATAGCACAGTGGGTAGGGCATTTGCCTTGCACGTGGCCGACCCAGGTTCAATTCCCAATGTAGGGAGCCAGAGCACATTGCGCATGCACCCTCCCCAGCTTTTCCTTGGTTTTGAACTTGCTGCCGTGTCCAAATTATTTGCCTCGACCCCTCAACCCTTTAATCTTTATACAGATAGCTTTTATATTGCCACCCCCCCCCTTTTTTTGCCTCTAGATTGCTAGCTTCTTATTAGAAAGAGCCCGATGTACATTGTAGCAACCCCATTGTCAGGGGGACAAGACCAAAGATAATGTGGACTCCCGTAGGGCAGGTTTAAGAATTTCTGTGTGAATGTGGTGCGTGGGGTGCGCACCGGAATGAAAGAGGACCGGTCCGAATGAGTGCAGGAGTGTGATTTGTGCGAGTGCCTTTAGTATGTGTGTATATTTGTCTCATTATATTTCTCTTAGTTATGCTTATTATTATCAGCAGAGAAGTCAGGAAAATGCAAGATCATGTGGTTGAGTGTTTAATAATATCAGGAATGAAAAAGAGTGTCGCTAAGGTGGTCTATCCACCTCAGAAATAGTCTTGATCTTAAAATTGTAACATCTGACAACTTAGGTTTCAACAACTTTGTCATGGATTGTTTTGCCGGCTTATATCAACAAAAGCGCTTTCTTGACCCAATTTTAATAAGCAGGAAACTGGCTGGTCAGGCAGAGAAACGGGGAGCAATGTTCCCAATCGGCCGACAGGGCTTAACTTTGCCCTGGGGACTTGTTCCTTCCTTTCTCAGTCTATCAGTTTTTTCCCTGCCATTTCTGAAGGGTCAGATCGATAGATCAACTGCAGATGTGTGCACATGTACATGTGGTGTTTTTAGTGAACTTATTGTCTGTCTGTTTGTCTGTCTCTCTATGTAGAACACTTGAGTGCTGGAGCCAGAGTGGGAATCAGTGGTAAAAATTAGGCCTGGGGAAAACAGGATCATCTCAAGAGATCAGGGTGATATGCAGTTCAGCAATTTAAAGGATCTATGTGATTTTGGAACCTGTTAGACCAGGTTTAAACAAAGATTTCTAATTAGAATATGGCGCCTACAACGAAATTGAAATTTTTAGTCTAAATTTTTTATTGGAAGAACATTAATAGTTATTACCAATTGAAATTCTTTTGAATTCCAATATCTGTACTATCTAGAAAAAGCTACAGAACTAGAGCCAGAAATCTAAAAGTGAATTGGGAATTCAGAGTGCAAGGTTTATCTTATAAGCCTCTGCTAATTTTAATGAGGAATTTAGCTGTTTTTCAAACAACAAAGGTACAGAAACCCTCAAAATAAACAAAGTTACTTGTGTTTCCGTAGACATTTGATAGTCAAAAAAAAATTTTTTTTTCTTCTTCTATGCTATTATCAAAGTTTGGTTAAAAAAAAAATTTTTTTTAAGCTACTTAGCTCAGGGTCATAAGGAGTGAGAGTTTTTAAAGATTTCCGAGTCCGAAGAATGCTCCAGGGGGAACCCCTGAGAGGGATTCTCTCTTTTCTTCTTACAGAGAACATGCGGCTCGTCGTCCGGTGCCGACCCTGCGGGTTTGCAATGATGATCCTACTGCTGACTGTGCAACCGACGGAGGCCGGATTGGGCCGGCCGGCTGACCCTACACGCCTCCTACAACAGCTGTATGGGACCTCGTGCAACTGTCAGGGAGGACAATCTTCGGTGACCCCAACGAGCTACACGAAAACCGTGGACTGTGGGACTCTGACTATATATCTCATCACGCGGCCCAGTGCTCGGGGCGGACTGACCCAGTTTTGGCAGTGCGTGCCCAAGCCTACTTTTATAAATAAGGGGGATTCCCTGTCCTCAAAACTGTCAAGTGGTAGACCAGATGAATGCCATGTGTTATACCAGCTATTCTGAATGTACCCTAGGAGGAAAGAGGTATTTTACTGCAAAGCCCCATATGTCCTACGTGGAAACCGCTTGATGCTATGTTGGTTGATTGCATTTCTGATTTTGTTTTGATGGTTGTATTTTTTGATTGTTGTTTTGATTATTTGCTTTTACCTGGGTTATAGCTGACTGCTGCCTGGTGCCCCAATCCTCTGGCGGGGGCTCGGACTCGTTGGGCTCCCGCTATCCCCCTCTATCTTGCGCTCATGGCTCCTGCTCTGGGAGCAGCCGTTGGGCTCCCGCTATCCCTCTCTATCTTGCGCTCATGGCTCCTGCTCTGGGAGCAGCCCTTGCACGCTCGGAGCCACAAGGGCTCATTGCACGAGTACGGGTGCTCCCGAGTATTCTTCCTGAGAAGGGTGTCAGGCCGGAGAGCACTGCACTGAGTTGGCCCCCGACTCAGGGTGGCGAGCCACTTGCATAGGGCCGCCGTCGGATTTTGCCCTGCCTGGAAGTGAGGACGGCGGGACAGGTGGAGCCTTGGCGCGACCTGAAGGGGACGTGCGGAGGCCTCCTCAGTCCCTTGTAATACAGGCAGTGGTGACCGCCACCCCCTTCTACCAACAGGATGGCTCCATAAATAAAGACATAAGGGGGAGATGTAGGGAGCCAGATCCCAACCGCATTGCGCATGCGTGGCGAGAGCCAATAGAGCGCCACCTCATATGGGGTGATTGGTGAGAGCCAATAGAATGAGCGCCACCCTATGGGGTGATTGGCGAGAGCCAATAGAATGAGCGCCACCCTATGGGGTGATGGGCGAGAGCCAATAGAAGATGAGCACCACCTTAGAGGCGGGGCAACCAGGCTATATAAGGACTGCCATTACCCAGGTTGTGGTTCTTTCTCCCCGTGAAGTTAAGTGAATAAAACTGCTGCAGAAGGATCCTCAACCCGTGTCGTCTCACTCTTTGCTGGCGAAGGGAAATCGCGACGCGGGCGACGAACATCCCAACATCCCATATGGTCCCCTGAGTACCACTAGGAGTAATTCCTGAGTGCATGAGCCAGGAGTATCCCCTGTGCATCGCTGGTTGTGACCCCAAAATTAATTAATCAGTTAATTAATTAATTAAATGCATGTGGAAACTTAGAGACAAACATTGATGTTTGTATTATAAAATGTCTTGATATAAATTTAACATATAGCAGTAATAAACAAATTTTGCACTTTAATTTTCACTTCTACCCCAGAATCACAGAATTTGGAGAATGTCACTGAAACAAAATGTACTAGATTCCTGCCTAACCTTCCAAATATAAATTGGTGTGATGCTAAAGTTGCACATGCCTCCGTATAAACTGCATTTTTTTTATAACTCAGATGAAAAGACTTATCTTTTGGATTCTTGGTTTGCAATGCTTTAAAGAGAGCAATATGTGGTTGGTACGACTGGTACCATTCATCCTGCTTGTCAGACATAGGACACGGATTCCTAGTAAGTGCTTGATAAAGTGTCAACACTGTGATGATGATGATATTAAAAGGAAGTTTTGAAATGCCAGTGACCAGATGACAAATCAGTGATCAAAACCAAACCCATAACATTAAGTATATTTGCTAATCCTGAAATAAACCTCCAATTTTACATGTCTACCCTTTCCATAATAACAGCTCCTGCAAAACTCTTGTCCCCAAGGTACAAAATGCAAAAGGATTCATCTGGGCACGAATTCACAGTACCAAAGCCAAATGCTATGCTCTTACTTACAGAGCAATCAAGAAACTGCAATTCGGGGCTGGAGAGATAGCACAGTGGGTAGGGCGTTTGCCTTGCATGCGGCCTGGCCCGGGTTCGATTCCCAGCATCCCATATGGTCCCCTGAGCACCGCCAGGGGTAATTCCTGAGTGCAGAGCCAGGAGTGACCCCTGTGTATCACCAGGTGTGACCCAAAAAGCAAAAAAAAAAAAACTGCAACTCTGCAACTAACCACCTATGCCAGCAGAAATGAGTTACTTCATATCTCTGGATCGGAAAAATATGTCTATTTCAGTGTTTCTTTTGTTTGTTTGTTTGTTTGTTTGTTGGGGTGTATGAGTGTGGTTTGGGGCAACACACATTGGTGCTCAGGGTTTACTTCTGCCTCTGCAGTCAGCTGACACTCCTGGCAGGGCTCGAGGGACCATATGTGTTGCTGGTCCAGCACCAATTCTGTGGTTGAAACCACTGGCCTATTTAGCACTTCTCAATCTTCAATGTGCATATGGAGAATATTATTATAAAATACAAATTCTGATTCAGTGAAGTTTGGATGCAAGGATTTGCCTTGTTGACAAGTTCCCAGGGGATTCTGATGCCACATTTTGGGAACCACTCTTGGTTTCACCCTACCCCCATCTCCAGACCAGTGAACTCTGATCAGAACATGAGCACATAGCTGCTCACATACAAACATCTCATTTTCCTTCTCTTCAACCCAATCCTCTCTGTCATGAATTGACACACTTTCTACCCCACCCTTGGGTGTAGAAGGTGTGAGGATTCCCATAGTTTCCTAAGAATCAGCAATGACTGACTTCTTTATCAAAGGAAGGAGGACTGGGTGGCTCGGGGGTTGGTATTAGGTCCAAAGAAACCAATATTTTTTTTAAAAAGTACTTTTTAGAGGTAAATCCTATTTATACTTCCTGAAACCCTCACTCCTACACCATGCAGAAGCCAGAGATCACTTGTATCACTTGTCATCCCCTTGATCTTTGCTCCAGCAGGCACCAGTAATGTCTCCATTCGATCCTGTCGCATGCTAGTGTAGCCCAATGATCTGCTCGCTCCAGGAACAGGAAGAGCCTCAAACCATTCCTTCAGGGTTTTGATGAAGAAGTATGACCATCTTGTTGGTGGGTGGCCACGCAGTCTTTTGACGTCCTGTGGAATCCAGTCAGTAACAGCTCTAGTCCAGTGGTCGTCTCTGAATCACATTACGTGTTCGGCCCATCTGATTTTTGACGCCTTGGCAAATGAGACAGCATCCCTGATTCTTGATCGTCAATGGAGGTTGGAACTCCAGATTCCTTCTCTCACTTGAATGAAACATGATACTCCAAGCATAGCTCTTTCCATTCCTCTTTGGGATATCTGAATAGCATTCTCATCCTGTTTTCATAGGGCCCAGGTCTCTGAGGCATATGTTAGTGCAGGAAGAATGGTGGAGTCAAAAAGATGTGCCCGGAGCCAGAGGTTCTTCATACTCTTAACCACTTCTTTGACTCTCTTGGAGGTGTTCCATGCTGCTCTCTTCCTCCTGCTCAATTCTGGCACCAAGTCATTCCTCATGTTGAGTTCTCGACCCAGGTACACATAGCTGCTGCATTCACAGATGTTCGTTCCGTTGAGAGCAAATGAAACGTCAGGGACTAGTTCATTTTTCATGAACATTGTTTTTTTTTTTAATTTTATTGAATCACCATGAGATAGTTACAAGCTTTCATGTCTGGGTTACAATCTCACAATGATCAAACACCTATCCCTCCACCAGTGCACATTCCCCATCACCAATATCCCAGGTATAACCCCCATTTCCCACCCTCCCCCTGCCTCTAAGGCAGACAATATTCCCCATACTCTCTCTACTTTTGGGAATTATAGCTTGCAACACAGACACTGAGAGGTCCATGTTTGATCCATTATCTACTTTCGGCATGCATCTCCTATCCCAACTGGTTCCTCCAGCCATCATTTTCTTAGTAATATCTCCTCTATTCCATCTGCCTTCTCCCCTCCACTCATGAAGGAGTCTTCCAGCTATGGGGCAATCCCCCTGGCCCTTTTATCTACTGTCATTGGGTGTCAACATCATGTGATGTTATTCTATACTCCACAAATGAGTGCTGTCCTTCTATGTCTGTCCCTCTCTTTCTGACTCATTTCACTTAGCATGATACTCCCCATGTTTATCCACTTATATGCAAATTTCATGACTTCATCTCTCCTAACAGCTGCATAGCTTCCATTGTGTAGATGTACCAAAGTTTCTTTAACCAGTCATCTGTTTTAGGGCACTTGGGTTGTTTCCAGATTTTGGCTATTGTGAACAGTGCTGAAATGAATATATAGGTACAGATGTCATTTCTACTGTGCTCTTTTGCATTTTTTCATGTGCCTTTTTGCCATTTATATTTTTTTGAGAAAACTTCTGTTCACTTCTCCTCATTTTTTGATGGGGTTGGAGGTTTTTTCTTATACAATTCTACTAGTTCTTGTATATCCTGGATATTAATTCCTTATCAGATGGGTATTGGGTAAATATTCTTTCCCATTCTGTGGGCTCTTTCTGTATTTTGGTCACTATTTATTTTGAAGTGCAGAAGCTTCTTAGTTTGATGTAGTCCCATTTGTTTATGTTTTTTTCCACTTGCATGGTCAGTCTGTTTCATCCTTAAAGATGCTTTTAGCTTCAGTGTCATGGAGAGTTCTGCCTACATTTTCTTCTCTGAACCTTATAGATTCATGTCTGATATTGAGGTCTTTAATCCACTTGCATCTGACTTTTGTGCCTGGCATTAGACAGAGGTCAGAGTTCAGTTTTTTGCAGGTAGCTATCCAGTTTTCCCAGCACCACTTGTTGAAGAGGCTTTCCTTGTTCCACTTTGCATTCCTTGCTCCAGTGTCAAAGATTAAGTGGCCATATATTTGGGGGTCTGTGACAGGATATTCAACTCTGTTCCATTGGTCTGCAGGTCTGTTTTTATCCCACTACCATGCTGTTTTAATTACTACTGCTTTGTAGTAGAGTTTGAAGTTGGGGAAGGTGACGCCACCCATCTTCTTTTTTCCAAGGATTGCTTTAGTTATTCGTGGGGGTTTATTGTTCCATATAAATTTCAGGAATGTTTTGTCTATTTCTTTGAAAAATATCATGGGTATCCTGATAGGGACTGCATTAAAGTTGTATAGTGCTTTGGGCAGTATTGCCATTTTGATAATGTTAATTCTCCCTATCATCTCTCTCAGCGTCAATGGGTTAAACGCACCAATTAAAAGACAGAGTGGCAGGATGGGTTAGAAAATTGAATCCAGCATTCTGCTGCCTGCAAGAAACTCGTCTCAACAGTCAGAGCAAACACAGACTCAAAGTCAAAGGCTGGGAAACAATTCTACAGGTGAACAACTCCCATAAAAAAGCTGGTGTAGCCATCTTAGTATCAGACCACATTGATTTCAGACTGAATAAGGTTACAAGAGACAATGAAGGTCATTTCTTATTGATAAAGGGATCTGTACAACAGGAAGAACTAACATACTAAATAGATATGCACCTAATGAAGGACCAGCAAAATACTTAAAACAACTACTCATAGACTTGAAGAAAGATATCGATAGCCACACAATACTAGTGGGACACTTCAACACTGCTTTATCACCTCTTGATAGATCAACCAGACTCAAGCTTATCAAGGACATACAGCATCTGAGGGAAGAAATGGAAGAAAGGGATTTAGTAGATATATACAGGACACTTCATCCTCAAGAAGCTGAATATACATTCTTCTCAAGTGTGCATGGAACATTCTCCAAGATAGAACACATGCTGAGCCACAAAACATACCTCCATAAAATTAAGAAGATAAAGATTGTATCAGTGACCTTCTCAGACCACGATGCACTGGAATTAGAAATAAATCACACACACAAACAGAAAATGAAATCAAACACCTGGAAATTAAACAGCTCACTATTGGACAATGAGTGGCTTAGAAAGGAAATCAAAGAGGAAATCAAAAGATTCCTGGAAACTAACGACAATAAGGACACAGCAAAAGCCATGTTAAGAGGAAAGTTCATAGCTCTACAAGCATTCCTCAGGAAGGAGGAGCAAACCCACATAAGTAACCTAATCTCACAGTTTAAGAGCTTCAGTCTCAACAGAATCAAAGGCCTTAATCAATGAACGTTAGACAGAGCGGCATCTTGAACTATCTCAAAACTTCAATGAGCTTGGCCACTGTGTGGATATGGTCGATCATGCTGAATCCTTTTCGGAACCCGCCTTGCTCGAATGGTTGTCCTTCATCTGGTGTTCTGCCTATTCTATTCAGGATGACTCAGATTGAACAACTTGTAGACAACGGACAACAGGCAGATTGGGCAATAGTTGCTGATGTCATGGATGTCTCCCTTCTTGTACAACAGAACAGTCCTGCTGGTTTTCCATTGGACCAGAAGTCAGAGATAATACCAGGAACTCCCACATCACCACAGTTATAATATCTCAGCAAGAAAAATTACTCTGCATTGATGCCTCTTACATTAATGTGCTTGCAGGCTAGGAGTACTCTTTTTTCTCAGCCCCAAAATGTTCCTAAATCTTTCCAGGGCCATCATATACACCCATCAAGCTCCATAAATCTATAGAAAGGAGAGGTAGATCGTTGGCTTGAGAGCAGACCTGGGGTGTGGTGGGTGGATAAAGAAGAGTCCATGTCTTAGCACCAGGCAGAGAGAATATCCTGGATAGATCTACCACAAGTGACCCTAGTAGATAAGTTGTCAGGAAACTGCTTTGTTGGGAAGCTCCTACGAAACTTTCCCCCCTGCTAACCAAAAAGTCAACACCATAACTTCCCCTTCCAAAGGCAATGCTCAAAACAAAACACAGGGCTAAATGGCCAGTATCTTCGTTTTCTGGCTTAGATGCAAAGAAAGATTTCTGCCCTAAGAGGAAAAGTCCAAGGAGCTCTTGCCAGTCTCCTGTGGTAAGCAGAGCCTCTGTTCCTAGTTCATGACCAAAAAAGCACATGGAGGCATTTGTTGTGAGTTCTGATCCTGAGTCTGGTTCTGCTCCAGCTCACTAGCAGTGAAGAAAGTTAATTCCAACTCTGAAATGTCATATGGGCAGCAGGCCTTGGTTGTCAGGCCAGGACTGCCGTCCCCACTCTCACTCCATAAAACAAAGCATAAAATAGGGTAGTCTATTCTTCCATAGGATAAAATACCTCATCTAAAGCCTTGTCAACAGAACTGCCAGAAAAGCTGCTTACATTCAGAAAACAAACCAGGGTGTTATCAGGGTGACCAACGAAACAGAAGTGCCACAAAAAGAGAAGTTTCGCTCTAATAGGCACAAACACCCTCCAATGTGCCAGTTTTGACATGTTTGCCTGGAAATTCTGATACTCTTGCACGTGTAATGTCAAATGAGGCCCTCTCCAGCCTAAGAACACACTTCAGCCCTGGAAGCACCCTTCCTGGGCTCAAAAGCAGCACTTTTTGGCTGAGTTTCTCACTAGTCCCTCAGCAAAGCAGTCATTGCGCTGCACTGTCACTGGTTTTGTGTGTGTGTGTGTGTGTGTGTGTGTGTGTGTGTGTGTAGGTGAGGGAGAAGGAAGATGAGATAAATACTAACAGTGGCAGTAATAAAAATATTTGTGATCACCCTGGCGTACCGGAGAATCATTCAATGCAAGAGATTGAATCCAGACTCCTGAACGTAAAGCATACGCTCTGGCTCTTTGATCTATGTCTCTGAATTTTTATCTATTTTTCAATGTGGCCAAATACATAAGATATAAAGATAAATCATTTAAATAATTTTAATATATAATTCAGTGGCATTAAATACACATTAAAGACAACCATAACTATTATCCATCTCCAGAACCATTTCATCATCCAAAATGAACACTTTGTACCTCTTACACAAGAGCCCCTCTATTCTCTCCTTCCACCTCAGGAAACCACTACTGTAGTTTGTCTTTATAAGTATAACTGTTCTATATACCTCAACTAAATGCAATCATACAATATTTGTCTTCCAAGTCTGGCTTAATTTACTTACAATAACACTGTTTTTAAAGTTCTACATAGCATGTCAGAATATCCTTCCCTGTCAAGGTTGAATAATAGTGCTGTGTGTGTGTGTGTGTGTGTGTGTGTGTGTGTAGTTTATCCATTGACCCCTCATTGAACAGCTGGGTATCTTCACCACTGATCATTGTGAAGAGGTATTCACAATGAACTGAAGCTTCTATGAACAGAGGTGTGCACGTATCTATTAGTGCTTTTGTTTTTAATTATTTGATGCATATACCTTTTTCTTTGTTCTTGACATATTGTATTGGTCAGAAAATTTCTCATATAAGCATGGTACTCATAAGATTCTTACAATCTGAATACATCCAGACACCTTTAAATCCATATCAAGAACCAAAATACTACCTCCCACAAACCTCCTTTTTTTTTTATTTTTTTTTTTTTTATTTTTTATTTTTTTTTAATTTATTTATTTTTAATTAGAGAATCACCGTGAGGGTACAGTTACAGATTTATACACTTTTGTGCTTATACTTCCCTCATACAAAGTTTGGGAACCCATCCCTTCACCAGTGCCCATTCTCCACCACCCGTAAACCCAGTGTCCCTCCCACCCTCCCCAATCCCATCTCCCCCCCACCCCACCCTGCCACTGTGGCAAGGCATTCCCTTCTGTTTTCTCTCTCTAATTAGCTGTTGTGGTTTGCAATAAAGGTGTTGAGTGGCCGCTGTGCTCAGTCTCTAGCCCTCATTCAGCCCGCAACTCCCTTCCCCCACATGGCCTTCGACTACAATGTAGTTGGTGATCGCTTCTCTGAGTTGACCTTTCCCCGGAACGTGAGGCCAGCCTCGAAGCCATGGAGTCAACCTCCTGGTACTTATTTCTACAGTTCTTGGGTGTTAGTCTCCCACTCTGTTATTCTATATACCATAGATGAGTGCAATCTTTCTATGTCTGTCTCTCTCTTTCTGACTCATTTCACTCAGCATGAAACTTTTCATGCCCATCCACTTAACTACAAAATTCTTGACCTCCTTTTTTCTAACAGCTGCATAGTATTCCATTGTATAGATGTACCAAAGTTTCCTCAACCAGTCATCCGTTCTGGGGCATTCGGGTTTTTTCCAGATTCTGGCTATTGTAAACAGTGCTGCGATGAACATACATGTGCAGATGTTGTTTTGATTGTACTTTTTTGCCTCTCTGGGATATATTCCCAGCAGTGGTATTGCTGGGTCAAATGGGAATTCAATATCTAATTTTTTGAGAGTCGTCCAAATTGTTTTCCAGAAGGGCTGAACCAGTCGGCATTCCCACCAGCAGTGACCACAAACCTCCTTTTATACCCACAGTAAAATCCCCCCACCTAACTGGAATAACCACTATCCTGACTTATAACAGCACATGTTAGCTGTGCTTATTCTTACAATATATATGAATTGAACCCTATGAATAAGTATTGTATTATTTTATTCAAATATGTTTGTGATGTTCATCCCACAAATGCATACAATTTTGTATTAATCATACTCATTCTTAGACAGCATTCTAATGATATATCACAATTTATTTTTCTGTTCCATTGCTGATAGTCATATATGCTGGTTCATTACAATTCCATTATAGATACATATCTACATCTTAATGGAATTGTAATGAACATTTTCATTACAATTCCATTACAGATGTAGATATATATATATATATAATGTAGATATATATATCTACATCTGTAATGGAATTATAATGAACATTCTAATATTACACCTCCTGGAAAGCACATGTAATGGATAAATACTTGAGTAGAATAGGTCATAAGGTGTGCTGATGCAAACTTAACAGTTTTCCAAAAATGATTGTACAGTTTACACCACTGGTAGCAAAATATTTCTTCAGCATTTGATATTCTCCTTATTTCTTTGATCATTCTGGTGGATATGTAGAGGTAATTTCCTATAACTTAAATTTCAATATATTATATTGTTGAGTATCTTCAGTCTTCCCATCCAACTAGTATCAGTGAAATACAGACTTAAATTTTATTACATAAAATAAGGCTATATTCTCCACTGGCATGGCATTGTAATGGACTCTGAGCTGGCTTAGATAGGACTGGCCTATTCATTCATCACTGTTTGTTAATAACAGTGTTCCAAGAATCAAGACTTTTACCAAAAGTGGCAGATATCACTGACTAATGTCAAAAACAACAAATCGAAGTGTGCAATTCTTAGGAACAAAGAATTCCTTTGGAAATAAACACCACACATAATATGAAGAACTCGGCAATCAGTAATGGAATAAAAGTAACCCAGGGGCCAAGGAGATAGTGCAAGAGGTACTATTAAATATATTTAAAAACATGAAAAAGACACCAGGAAAAAAAAATCTATGCCAAAATGTTATTAGTGTTTTCACTGGAAGGTAGGACTTTAAATAATTTTTCCTTTTGCATTTTTCTGTATTTTCTTCAATTTCTCAAAGTATCACTTTGAAATCAGAAAGAAAATGAATACTACAGGTAAACAAAAGCTATACTGCTGAGGGAAAAGTAAGAAAATAATTACGCATTAATTGGCCTGCACCCCAGCAGCACCACAGTCTCCTTTCAGGCTGGCATTACACTTAGGGATGAGGCTTGTTTTTTTCATGTTCAGGTATATCCACATGGCCTGTTCCACCCCGGTCCTGCTTTCAGCTCTGCTCAAGCCACATGATCCTGCAAGAGGAAGGATCTGCCTGCTGCTATAGCTCCAGCGGTCCCTCTCTCTCCACCTGTTTTATCAGGCAGGGTACTGCAATGACTTTTCCAAGCCAGTGTTCAAGACCTATTCCACAGGGACTCCCTTAGCCCATGGGCCCAGTTGCTAATCCTTTTGCTGTGATTAGAAACTTTCCAGAAAGTAGTACCATGGAAGCTGTCTGGCCAGGAAAGGCTCACCTTGCCTCTGAGTGATGATAAAGAAATAGACAATAAACAACAGCTGTGATGGATACAGGTCACAGGTGGTATGAACCTCGTCCATAAGGATGACAGCCCAAAGAAGTACTTACTGGGTGAATTCAGAACTAAGCAATTCCCGAGCACAATGCGGAAATGAAGAAAATGTCCTCTCTGTTTAATTTTAATTTTGTTTTTGAGCCACCCTTGGCAGTGCTCAGGGGTTAATCCTGGCTCTGCACTAGATATCATATTAATCCTGGTAGTGCTCTGGTGATCATAAGGGATGCCAGGAATTGAACTCAGGTAGGCTGCATGCAAAGCAAATGTCCTACCAGTTGTTGAAATATCTCTCTGGCCTCAATGTTCACTTTATAATCACAATAAATAGCAGAAAGTCCTTGACTAAAATCCATTGACTATGCCCAATACAAATCATCAGATACTCAGTCAGAAGCTATTTAAATTCACATCCAGAAAAAAAGAAAGTTTATGCTCGATGGTGGAGGGTTCATCTTTTAAGGTCAGAGTAAGCAGATTAAAAGTAGAAATTTAGAAAAGGAGAGCAAAGGTTTATAATTATATTGATGCTCACAGCAGCTATTTTTGCAAAAGACTGGGAAAACCTGTGTACAACTATTTTGTTGTTATTTTGGGGACACTCCTGTCAATTCTCAGGGTTTACTTCTGGCTCTGTGCTCAAGAATCACTCCTGGCAGGCTCAGGGATACATATCAAACCTGGGTCACCTGTGTGCAAGGCAAAGGCCTTATCTGCTTTTCTACGTATGGCTTCTGTCCCCATTAGGAACTATTTAAATACATTATTATTTATTTTGGTTTGGATTTTTGGATCACATTTGGTGATGCTCAGGGATTACTTCTGGCTCTGTGCTCAAGAATCGCTTTTGGTGGGGTTGAAATGACCATGTGGTGCCAGGGACAGAACCCTGCTGTGCTGCGTACAATACAAAGGCCTTATGATACTACCATACTACCATATCCCCAATCCTTAAACTGTTACTTGAATGCATCAGTATATAAAAGTATATAATGTGTTGACTTAGATCATCTGCATCTGTTTTAAAAAAATTTTTAAATTTTATAAGTTAGTTCACAATATTTGGTTACATTGAATATTCAACACCAATCCCACCACCATTACACCTTCCCACCACCAAATTTGGGATGTTTCCATCCCAAACCCCAATCCCTGTCCAAAAACACTACTGAGAGAATATATTTTGTATTGTCTGTTATGAAGAACTGCTGAACATGCTTACGAAAAAGTGTTCATATAGGAAATACTGTGAAGATTGCTCTATTTTGGCAGGAGCCATTAAGACATTCCATAGAATATCACTAACATGTTGTTAAAGTTTGGGTGATGTGAGCTTTGGTATATATATCTGAAAATATTTATATATGCATATATATATTTCCCTCTATTATTTGTTGCCTACTGTCTGAACCCCATCAAATATGGTGTGGTAATTATGGGGAATGGGTAGGGAGTGTGTAATGATGTGTTGCATGGCCACAAAAGCAACTGCGCAGTACAGGAATATGTTCACTCATATGTGAGGCTCGGCCCCAGTGGGTGGGAAGAGGCCTGGAGAGTGGCAGCAGTTGGGTTGTGGAGGTCAGCTTCTGGGTCTCGGTCCCTTGGGGCAGGCGCCTTGAGTGTAAACACTCTGGCTCGGAGTCCGATGGCATGGCTATGGGGGCCTCATTTTATGCTCCCTTCCAGGAGAAGCAGTCTTGTGATCTGGAAGGTGGCTGATGACGAGACTATCAGGCACTAGCAGGAGGTGGCTTATGGGAGTGATACCTGGGTAGCCGGAGAGTGAAGGAAACAAACAGAGGATCTCCACTTCTGGGTCCCATTGAGTCCAGAATCCAAGGTCACAAAGTTCCACATTACCTGTGTTCCGGGAGACTTCACGCATGCATGAGGCTCAGCCTAAGCCTGTTGATCATTTTCTTTCCTTTTTAAGTTTTTTTTCTGGAAAAAAGGAAATTTCCCTTTTTCTTTGTAAAGTTTTCTTTTACATTTTATTTTATTTTGGGGCATATGAAATATGCCATGGGTAGCTTGCCAGGCTCTGCTGTGGGGGCAGGATACTCTCAGTAGCTTGCCAGGCTCTCCGAGAGACAGAGGAATCGAACCCAGGTCGGCTTCGTCAGTCAGATATAGTCAATTTAATTTAATATAGTTAATTTCAGTAAGATAATAGTCAAGAAATTTTGGGATTGTGAGACTCATGCCTTAAGATAATTTAAATATTTTTAAATTATATAATAGGCTGAAAAATCATAATATAAAAAAATCATGATATAAACTTAGGTTTATGTCACTGGACAGAAAGAACTTCATAAATAGAAACCAAAATATGTAAAAGCTGACAGATGACATAAAGAACATTTTCTAACAGGAGGAGAACAGAAAATGTTTGGTAAATGTAACAGATTTTATAACTTAAACATCAGATGGCTTTGGGAAAAGAATAAAATTTTAATTAAAAAATTAAATTATGAGAGTGTTATAAAATAAGCTAAAATGTGGATGAATATCTATAAAATTTGATAAGCATCATTTATTAAAATAATAATGGCAGAAGTTAAAAAAGAAAACACTTGGAAATAAGTCTATAGGCAACTTAGCAGCATTTAAAAAAATTTCAACAAGTAAAACTAAAAAAAGTACAAAACTTGGGTAGGATTGTCAGCAATAGATACAACAAATTACATCCTTCATGGACTAGAGGGATAGCAGAGTGAGTAGGACGTTTGCCGTTTGCCTTACTCGGGCTTACCCAGGTTCAATTCCTCCGTCCCTCTCGGAGAGCCCAGCAAGCTACCGAGAGTATCCCACCCGCACAGCAGAGCCTGGCAAGCTACCCGTGGCGTATTCAATATGCCCAAAACAGTTAACAAGTCTCACAATGGAGACTGCACTGGTGCCCACTCGAGCAAATTGATGAACAACAGGACAATGGTACTACAGGCAGTGCAGCACTAATGGAAAAATTATACAAGGTCCATAAATAAATAATTATGAAAGAAGAAAACCAAATGACTTAAAGGGGTTTGTTTGTTTGTTTGTTTTACTTTTTGGGTCACACCCGGCAATGCGCAGGGGTTACTCCTGGCTCAAGCACTCAGGAATCACTCCTGGTGGTGCTCAGGGGACCATATGGGATGCTGGGATTCAAACCGGGGTCGGCCTCGTACAAGGCAAATGCCCTACCTGCTATGCTATCACTCCAGCCCCCAATTTACAGTTTTTTTTAGTGGTCAAAGAAATGCATACTTTTTTTGAGGGGGGCTTTGGGTCCACACCCAATGGTGCTCAGGGCTCTGCACTCTGAGTCAACCACATGCAAGGCAAGTTCCTTATCCACTGTACCAAGATTCTTTTTTCCAGCATTAAAATTCGGAGATATTTTTAATGACAATACTCTGGATCAGTAAAAGAATAGGGAAATATCTACTCTTCAATTTATTTGCAAGGAATGATAAAATCATGTAATTTACTTCAACATGTTGGAACTGGAAGATATCATGTTGAGTGAAGCCGAAAGAAGAAAGACAAACACAGATGATCTCATTGATCTGTGGTATATAGAATACTGGATGAGGAAATGTAGTTTAGTAAAAGTGAGATACCTTGATCACTCTTGACCTCAGTGTTCAGAGAGGAGAAGGACAACGAAGGAAAGAAATCAAAAGGAGAAGAAGAGAATGTGAAGTAATGGGTGAACAGGCACCAGTTATACTGGTGATATAGTATCATATGATATGGTATATAGGGTGAGTGGTACAGTAATATATCCAAAACACAGACTCAGCAAACATGAAAACACTGAAAACATGAGATCTAAGCTGCAACCATTGAAATTTTGTAATGTGCCTGTTAAGTTGACTCATGGCTGCAGTGGGGAGTGAATATGGGGACACTGGTGGAGGGAAATTGACACTCATAGTGGGATTGGTGCTGAAATATTATATGCCTAAAACTCAACTATCAATAAATTTGTAAATCACAATTCTTAATTAATTTTTATAGAAATAAAAATTTTAAACACCTGTAGTCAGCCTCTGTTTTTTTGCGGGGGGGGCATATCAAATCTGATTCGATATGTTACTGTATTTGGCATATCAAATACGCCATGGTAGCTTGCCAGGCTCTGCCTTGCGGGCAAGATATTTTCGGTAGCTTGCAGGGCTCTCCGAGAGGGGTGGAGGAATCGAACCCGGGTGGGGCTGCGTGCAAGGCAAATGCCTTACTGCTGTACAGAGGCATTTCTATAAGAAGCCGCTGGGTGTTGAACGTTGTTAGTGAGCCTCCGGGATCATGGTTGCTCACAACTCTGTTCACAACTGTGCCTCAAAAAAATGAAGTACCTTGAAATCTGTTTAGCTAAAGAGATGAAGCATCTGTACAAAGAAAACTATTTCAAGACATAAAAGAAGACATGAGGACATGGAGATAACCCTCCCCCTCAGTCATGGATTGGGAGGATTAACGTGATCAAAATGGCAACATTCCCCAAAGCATTACACAGACTTAGTGCAGTCCTGATAAGCATAGCCATGACATTTTCAATGAAATATACCAAACACTCCTGAAATTCATATGGAATAATAAACCTCCATGAAGAGCTAAAGCAGTCCTTGGGAAAAATGGAATGGGAGGCATCACCTTCCCCAACTTCAAATTCTACTAAAAAGGGGTAGTAATTAAGACAGCATGGTATTGGAATAAAGACAGACCCACAGATCAACGGAATAGAGTTGAATATCCTGACACTTACTCTCAAATATATGATCACCTATTCTTTGGTAAAGGAGCAAGAAATATGAAATGGAGCAAGGAAAGCCTCTTCAACAAGTCATGCTGGGGAAACTGGACAGCTACATGTAAAAACAATGAACTCAGACTGTTTCTAAGGCCAGGCACAAAAGTCAGGTCAAAATGAATTAAAGACCTCAATATCAGACCTGAATCCATAAGATGCATGAAGGAAAATGTGGGCAGAACCTTCCATGACACTGCACTTTCAAAGATGAAATACCACTGTGGAAGCACAGATAAACAAATGGAACTACATTAAACTAAGAAACTTCTGTACCTCAAAATAAAGTGACCAAACTACAAAGACTGCCCACAGGCTGGGAAAAATTATTTACCCAATACTCATCTGATAAGGGGTTAATATCCAAGATATATAAGGCACTGGTAGAACTTTACCAAAAAAAATCAACCCCATAAAAATTTGGGTAGAAGAAATGAACAGAAACTTCTTCACAGAAGAAATACAAATTGCCAAAAGACACATGAAAAAATGCCCTACATCACTAATTATCAGGAGATGCAAATCAAAACAATGGGATTTAATGTCACAACACAGACACTGGCACACATCAAAAATAACAAGAGCAACCAGTTCTGGCACAGATGCAGAAAAAAAGGCACTCTTCTTCATTGTTGATGGGAATGCCTTCTTGTACAGCCTTTTTGGAAAATAATATGGACATTCCTCAAAGCTAGAAATTGAGTTTCCATATGACCCAGTAATACCACTTCTGGGAATATACCCTGGGGATCCAAAAACACACATCAGAAATGCCATCTGCACTTCTATATTTATTGCAGGTCTATTCACAATATCCAGAATCTGGAAACAACCTGAGTGCCCAAGAACAGACGAGTGGTTAAAGAAACTATGGTATAACTACACAATGGAATACTATGCAGCTGTTAGGAAAAATGAACTCATGAAATTCGCTTATAAATGGATGGACATGGAGAGTATTATGCTGAGTGAAATGAGTCAGAGGAGAGGGACAGACACAGAATGATTGCACTCATTTGTGAGATATAAAAAATAGTATAATATATGAGACTAATACCCAAGGACGTTAGAAACAAGGACCAGGAGGATTCAGTCATGGTTGAAAGCCTGCTTCATGTGCTGAGGGAGAAAGAAGACAGATGAGATAGAGAAGGGACCTCCATGACAAAGAGAGCTGGAAATGATCACTCTAGATAAGAACTGTGAGCTAAAAGTAGGTAAAGGAACATGAGGACCTCTTAGTATCTGTATTGCAAACCATAAAACAGAGAGAGAGAGAGAGAGAAGGAACATGCCTACCATAGATACAGGCTGGGAGGGTGGTGGCTGGAGTGAAACTAGGGGTATTGGTGGTAGGAAATGTACACTAGTGGAGGATGGGTTTGGGACACTATGACTGAAACAGGATCATGAACAACTTTGTAACTGTGTATCTCACAGTGATCAATTTTTTTAAAAAAGGAAATCGTGGGTCAAAGAGATAGCTCGATGGGCTGATAGCATGTGGGAAGCTTTGATCCTATCCCAGCACCATTTGCTTCCCTGATCACCACCAGGTATGGCCCACCTCCAGTGCCCCCCCAAAAATGGGACCAGAGAAAAATTATAGGAGTTAAGATACTTATGCAATCCACAGCACCACTAGAAGTGACTCACTACACCAAGCACAGATCCAGAAGTAGACCCTGAATACTGCAGGGTATAGCCCAAACCTTCACCCGTCACTTTGCAAAGAGGTAAAACACAAATGTATGTACCAAAATGTTAATAGCCTATATACCAGAAATATATGTGGAGAAAGAAAATATGAAAGAAATTTTCTTTTTACTTGTTTACAGTTTTTAAATGTTTAAAATAAATTTCTAAGGGGCTGGAGCGATAGCACAGTGGTTGAGCATTCGCCTTTCACGCAGCCAACCCGAGTTCGATTCCTCCGCCCCTCTCGGAGAGCCTGGCAAGCTACCGAGAGTATGGAGCCCGCACGGCAGAGCCTGGCAAGCTACCCATGCGTATTGGATATGCCAAAAACAGTAACAATAAGTCTATCAATGAGATGTTACTGGTGCCCGCTCGAACAAATCGAGGAGCAACAGGATGACAGTGACAGTGATACTTCTAAAACAAGAAGGACATTGATTCAAAATTATTTGCTAAATTATCAAATGCTTTCTTTTCAGCAGGTCGGGTTTAGGGGGTGAAACTCCAAATCAATAATAGTGAGTTTTTTGTTGAAATATTGAATGTAATCAAAGTAAAGTGAAATTTACCAGTTACACATGCGGGGTGGGAGGCTGGGGAGGTGGGGGGAGGGGGGAGGTATACTGTGATTCTTGGTGGTGGAATATGTGCACTGGTGAAGAGATGGGTGTTCGAGCATTGTATAACTGAGACTTAAACCTGAAAGCTTTGTAACTTTCCACATGGTGATTCAATAAAAGAATAAATTTTAAAAAAACAAAATTATTTGCTAAAGATAGCTCGAGTACAAACATGTTCACTGCATTATGAATAGCCATTATAAATACATAACTATTCACAATAACCAAAAGGTGGACGAAACTCAAGGAGGTTTGGTAAGCAAAATGTGGTATCTGAATACAATGACATATATTATTTGGTCTTTGAAAGGAAGGAAATTCTGACACATGCACAATATGGATGAAACCCAAAGACATTATAGTAAATGAAATAAACAGACAACAAAAGGACAGAGGGGCATAATTCCACTCATGAGGCACCCAGAGCAGTCAAATCACTGAAAGCAGAACGGTGGATGAAAGCAGCTGTGAGAAGGCAAGAAATGGGAAGTTATTTTATTTTTATTTTGGGTTTGGGCTACACCTAGATGTACTCAGGCTCACTCCTGGCTCTACACTCAGGGATCACTCCCAAAGGTACTCAGGGAACAACAATGCTGGGTGCCAGGGATCAAACTCAGGTCAGTTGTGCACCTCACCTGCTACCTCTCCAGTCCCAATAAGTTAATGTTTCATAAGAATGGAGTTTTCAATTTGAAGATTTTTTTTAAAAGTTCTTCAAATGGATGGCAGTGATGGCTGCCCAACAAAGTAGATATACATAATATAAACCCATACATTTAAATGTGTACAATGGTCCTGTACTGCATATAATACCCAAAAGGAAAGAGAGAGAGCAAGAGAGAGAGAGATAGTGCCTGCCACAGAGGCAGACTGAGGTTGGAGGGTAGAAGGAGGGAAACTGGGGGCATTGATGGTGGTAAATGTACACTGGTGAAGAGATGGACGTTGAACATTGTATGAGTGAAACCCAAACATGGACAACTTTGTAAATGTTTATCTCACAGTGATTTATTGTTAGAAAATCAATTAATTAAAAATAAATGTGTACAATGGCAAACATTCTGCTTTGCACATTTTATCACAATATTTTTTAAACTTCACCAATGAAACCATTTAATTTTAAAAATTTATTTTATTTTAAGCACCATGATTTACAATATTGTTAATGATATGGTTTCATGCATACAATGCTCCAACATCACCCTCTCCGCCAGAGTGCCCCCACTCAAAAACTCACTACTTCAACCTTACCTACACCCTGGTAAACTCAGTTCTGCATACTGTTCATACTGTTGCTTTTGATCATTTGTTATTCACAGAGAGGTCTTCTACATCTGTCCCTCTTTTCTGATTAACTTTACTCAGCATGATACTCAGCAAATTGTAGGATTTCTTTTAGTCTATAGTACTCTATTGAATACAGTTTAAATTTTAAAGTATGGGGAGTTTCTGTACCTTAAAAGTTACTAGGGAGAAACAGCTCATTCTCTAACAATGCCAAAGAAATGAGGTGTTGTTGTAGAAAGTAAGACATAATCAACACTCCAGAGACCTTTAATTTGGCACTGCTGATTCCTCTGCCTGGCAGCTAGCACCCTTTTCCAACTGGCACTTTTTCCCTCTCCCCTGCTTCCAGGGCTCAACCCCACTGCTGGCACCAGACTGAAGGATCCCATGGGAAGGAACTGACCCAGAGCAGCAGGGCTTCTCAGGGTCAAGGCCTATTCCTCCTTACAGCAGTGTCAGGGTGGGCACTTACCCCGAGTGTGGGCAGATCCTGCCAGCCTCCCTGCCCCCTTGTCTTGGGGAGCATTTGACTTTCTAATTCTTCCTTCCCCACAACAAAAAGCTAAATGTTCCTCAGGCAGTTGGCCTGGTTTCTGTACTCAAGCAGTGATGGCCAGAACAGGCAGACAGTAAACACCGCCACAGCAAGAGGTCCAATCCATCTGCCTCTCACCCTATGGAGCACCAACATGCCTCATCATTCTGTTCATTCATGGCCAGAAACATTAAATGACCTCCCTGCTCGGTGTCCTAACTGCTTAGAAAAGTGAGAAAAATCAAGTTAGCATTGGCACCCAGCCCTTGGTTCCCACTAAAAGATAAACTAAAGCCTGGAGTCAGGAGCCAAGTTTTAACACAATCCTTTGCTTGCGCACCACTTATGGACAGTCTTGTGGCCTCAGTAAGCCCTCCATGTCCTTAAATGTCCATCTCCCTATTTGGGCCACCAAAGGATAAGCACTTGCAGTCTGGGCTTCGCAGCATAGAAGGAAGCAGAGCTAACTTTTCTTAGTAACTATGCCGCTGTGTCCAGATAGCTTTTTTTGTATATAAATACATATCTGTTTGACCACTCCAACAAGTGCACACCAGAATCTGCAGGAGGCTGCTGGCAGGAGTCGGGTTATTAAAGAGAGATGAAACCCCGAAATGGAAAAAGACGATCATACACAAGCAGCTGCAGCTGTGAACACAAAACTCGTCTCCAGTGCTGCAGCACATGGGGAAAGTAGAAAGAGACACCACCAGAGTGATTTGGGGGAGTCAGGTTCTGAGTAGAAAGCCTGAGAAGGTAGGGGAGGGTGCAGAGAATAAGTTCTCAGAAAAGGCATTTAAGATTCAGGTTCTACCAGCAGCAAGAATCCCCCAGAGTGGTAGCAGGGAGCATTTGAGATAAAAACAGTAAAACTTTCACTACAATGTAAATTCTCAAACAGATATTATTGACATCCAGAATGCTGCCCCCAATTTGTTAAGACTCAAAAAGTTAAGATGCAGAGTAACTAAAATTTATGCTGTTACTCTACTAATAAAGAGGGAGAGCACAGAGCACCTTCCTACCTTTCTCCTGAGTAGGAAGCAGTATTTCCCTTTCCCTGGCTCTTCTGGTAGCCACTTCAGGTTCAGGCGTGAAACGGGAGAAATTAGCCAGCAAACTCAATCATTTAAATAGTTCAGTCACGCCGTATTTTGCAGCAAGGACAGGTACAAGAGAAGATTTCATGATAGTTGGCCATTAGGAACCCAGAAAAAGGTTGTTTCTCTGTATTGAAATCATTCAGACTCTTGGTGCTGAAAGAACAGATTTTCAACCCTAAGGAGCTCTACTCATGCTTCCAGCCAGCTCAGAAATAGTTATCATGGATCAGCCAAGCTGCCAGCCCTGTCTGAAAACCCAAAACCTGCAAAGAAAATAACTGAAGCAGAAAAACCCTCCATCTGTGAAATCTGAAAGTGTTCCAAGCTTCCGGGGCTGCCCGGAGGTCTCAAGTCCTTAAATTTACAAGGCACCTGGGAGTGGTGTGGAGAGAGGATTCCAAGTCCATCACCTTTTGGTCTGTCTCTTGTTTAGTGTTGTCACTCAGGTGTTTGGACCTAACATACAGTCTCTCATCTGGAAGAGACCCCAGAGGACTTCTCAGGTCAATCTCTTGTTCATAAAAGGAAAACTGAAGGGATAGAGCTAAAGTACAGTGGGTAAGGCCCCTGCCTTGCACACAGCTGACCCAGGTTTGATTCCTTTCATCCCATATGGTCCCCTGAGCCTGTAGGAGTAGTTCCTGAGTGCAGAGCCAGGAGTAATTCCTGAGTACTGCTGGGTCTTCCCAAAAAAAAGGGAAACTGAGGCCCAGAGAAACAGGGATGTCCCGATGAACTAGTAATGAATCAGTGCTAAGGGGTCAGGATGGTTGAAAAGGAACAGTTCTATAGTGTTCCTGTGGCATCAACACAAAGAATACATAAAAAGCAAAACACACAGCAAAGTTTAAGGGGAAACAATGAAAGAATTCACTAGAGAAAATAGCTGTCACCTCTTGGAAACTCAATTCCATGGAAAGCAGAAATATGGGCAGAGCTAAGGAATGCTTCCCTGGTGTGAAGCAGGGAGACGCTGACACTGAATGAGAAAAGGTAATGCAAGTCTAGTACTTGACAGAAATCACCAAAAAAGAGATCTGAGTAGAAGTCATGAATAATCCTCTCCATTGCCTTTCTGGAATATGTGATAGATCCATCAGGACGTCGGAGGGCAGTTATCTTGGTCTTGTAGTTGGCAAGGGACAGGTGAGCATTGCAAATACTTTTCCCCACTTCTGCTGCATCGGTCAACACTGCTGCTCTTCTCTCTTTGAGGTCTTCCTTTATTGCTTCTCTGCACAGCTTTGCGAGTTCGGACATTAGCCTGTGGTTGCCTGAGGCTCGTGCCAAACCACGTTGGTGAATGAGCCCGAGAGTTTCCGAAGACAGGCGTCTGTTTGTGGCTTTCCCACTCTCAGCATTTTTCGTGCAATCATGGAGGTGCTGAACCAGTCGATCATATTCCTCGTCGATATTGTCAATGACGGCATCTTCCCACTTGCGGCAATAGTACCAAAGAGCTCCCAGTTAGTGGTCATTCTGGGAGTTCTCTTCTTAAACTTAAACTCTGCAGATCTTTCTCCCCGCTCTGTGAAGTAGAATTTTGCACGAAGGAGTCAGTGGTCTGATCTTGTTTGGAATTTTGGAACAACAGCAACATCAGTCAGGCAAAACCTTTGTTTGAATATGATGTGGTCAATTTCATTGTGGAACTGTCCACCGGGAAACTCCCATGTCCAACGTTTAGATTCGGCCTTCTGGAACTGTGAGTTACCATGGATGGTCTTGGCTGACATGATGAACTCAGACAATCTCTCACCCTGTTCATTCCATTCTATTCCATGGGACCCAATGTGAAGTTCTTTGGGCAACCTTCTCAGTCCTATCTTGGCATTAAAATCACCAACAATGATCTTATAGAAGGTGTGATCTTCTTTATAGAACTTCTCCAGCTCCATGTAGAACTTCTCAATTTCATCTTCATCATAGTTGGATGTTGGTGCATAGACGACGAAGATAGAAACTGCCGGCAGTGAGCCACATCTATTCAGGCGTAATCAACCGATTCGAGTTGTTAGGCATTCTAATGAATCAGTGCTCATGGCCAAGTTCATGTTGACAAGGACACCGACACCACCAATGCCTCTGTTGTTGCATGTTCCGAGGAACAGTTCTTCTCCAGTGTCAAAAATGGCGTGATGTGATTGATGCCTTCTCATTTCGATCTGACCAATGATGTCATACTTGATCTTCTGCGCTTGCACTATCAGGTCCTCGATAGATGCTTCTGATGCCAGCGTATGTGCATTGAAAGTACAGACAGTCACTTTAGTCTTTCTTTGTTTTGGCAGTCTAGTTCGTCCCTGAGATTTTATCAGCCTCTCCTTGCCCATCCTTCTTAATGCTGCCATATTGGGGGCTCTTTCGGTGTCAGGCAAATGAGGCCCATCGTTGTTACTGTTGTTGGCATACCGAATACACCACAGGTAGCTTGCAAGGCTATGCCATGTAGGCGGGGTACTCTCAGTAGCTTGCCAGGCTCTCCGAGAGGGATAGAGGCTTTTAGGGCGGCCTCCAATCGCCCTTCCTGGTGTTCCCATGATTCAGACCATATTTGAAGGCCATCAAATATGGTGCAAAAATTATGGAAAATGGGTATTAAGTGTTCTACGCTGTGTTGCGCAGCCACTTTGCAGCCACGTGGTCCAGAAAGCATCCTGGAGCATGGTGGTGGCTGGGCAGTGGAGGTAGTGGAGGTCTGCTGGTGAGGTATTTATCTGGCTCCAGTAGGTGGGTCATCTGTGTTTGATCCCTGGGGTGACGCGCCGGAAATTGTAGGAGTTTCCCCATAGTAGTAGCCAGCTCAGAACCAAAAGAAGGTGCTTCACATTTAATTTCCAACCAAGGTTGGAAATTAGAAAACACCTAGGCTAGAAAACACCTAGCACATAAGATCCAATAAAGTTCAGTTTTGTGCCTGTATGCAGAGGAAGACTATTGCTAGAAGTTGTCTCTAGGCCACTCTGGGATCATCCTTTCCCAAGAAAGCAAATGGGAGCTGCTACACAGGAGGTTTAACAGGTAGCTAATACCCACAAAGCTGAGCTCTGCCCATCAGAAGATGGTTCAAAGCATCTATCCCCAAACTGGTACTGACATGCAAAAATTTCCCCAAAGCTATGAAGATCAGGTTGCTGAACAGTTGTGATAAGATATATGTAAAACATATAAAACAGCTCTCCAGGTAATACTTAATGGCCTCCTATAAAAATGTTTAATTAAAACATATCAAATTTCTTACAGAAAATGCTAACAAATTCCCTTATATCAATAATATCTCTAAACACCAATGAGCTGAACCTCCCTGTCAAAAGGCACAGAGTTGCTAGATGAATCATGAAACAACATCCAATGTTCTGCAGTGTACAAGAGACACACACTTGAACTCTCTCTTTTTGTTTAATTTTATTGAATCACCATGAGATAGTTACAAGCTTTCATGTTTGGGTTATAATCTCACAATGATCAAACACCCATCCCTCCACCAGTGCACATTCCCCATCACCAATATCCCGGGTATACCCCCCTTTCCCACCCTCCCCCTGCCTCTAAGGCAGACAATATTTCCCATATTCTCTCTCTACTTTTGGGCATTATAGCTTGCAACACAGACACTGAGAAGTCATCATGTTTGGTCCATTATCTACTTTCGGCATGCATCTCCTATCCCAACTGGTTCCTCCAGCCATCCTTTTCGTAGTGATCCCTTCTCTATTCCATCTGCCTTCTCCCCTCTGCTCATGAATCAGTCTTCCAGCTATGGGGCAATCCCCCTGGCCCTTGTATCTACTGTCCTTGGGTGTCAGCCTCATGTGATGCTACCCTACATTCCATAAATGAGTGCAGTCCTTCTATGTCTGTCCCTCTCTTTCTGACTTATTTCACTTAGCATGATACTCCCCATGTTTATCCATTTATAAGCAAATTTTCATGACTTCATCTCTCCTAACAGCTGCATAGTATCCCATTGTGTAGATGTACCAAAGTTTCTTTAACAAGTCATCTGTTTTAGGACACTTGGGTTGTTTCCAGATTTTGGCTATTGTGAACAATACTGAAACGAATATATAGGTACAGATGTCATTTCTACTGTGCTCTTTTACATCCTCAGGATATATTCCTAGAAGTGGTATTGTGGGGTCATATGGAAGCTCAATTTCTAGTTTTTGAAGGACTGTCCATATTGTTTTCCAGAAAGACTGGACCAGTCGGCATTCCCACCAACAGTGAAGGAGTGTCCCTTTTTCTCCACATCCATCCCAGCACTGGTTGCTTTTATTCTTTTGAACGTGTGCCAGTCTCTGTGGTGT
Organism: Sorex araneus; assembly: GCF_027595985.1. Lineage (NCBI taxonomy): Eukaryota > Metazoa > Chordata > Mammalia > Eulipotyphla > Soricidae > Sorex > Sorex araneus. Next base: position 183,964,977 of record NC_073304.1, read on the forward strand.
GAGATGATATCTCATTGTTGTTTTTATTTGCATCTCCCTGATGACTAGGCATGTGGAGCATTTTTTCATGTGCCTTTTGGCCATTTGTATTTCTTTTTTGAGGAAACTTCTGTTCATTTCTTCTCCCCATTTTTTTATGGGGTTGGAGGATTTTTTCTTATACAATTCTACAAGTATCTTGTATATCCTGGATATTAATCCCTTATCAGATGGGTATTGGGTAAATATTCTTTCCCATTCTGACACACTTGAACTCTCACAATAAACACAGGCTCAGAGTAAAAAGCTGGAAAACTAATATCAAGGCTAATGACAGTTTTTTAAAAAGCAGAAACAGCAATGTTTTTCTGAGGCCAAACAGTAATCAAGATAAAGAAAATAATAAGATAGATATGGATATTACATACTTGTTAGGGGACAAATACATAAATAGAGCAAGAGACTTTAAGTCTCATCAACATACATGCACCAAGTGATAGGGAAGAAAAGTTTATAAAAGACCTGGTAATAGACCTGTGGAGATACACTGATGGCCACACAATTAAGATGATTAATAGCCCACTCTATTTGTAGGACAAGTCAACAAGGTAGAACATCAATGAATAAATAAGAGTACTCAAAAGGGAATTGAAGATTTGGAATTAACAGACATATACCCACATTCCCACAGAGCCAAATATATATTGTTCTCCAGGGCAGTTGGAACATTTCCTAGGATGTATCACATGCTTTATAAAGTCACACACACAAAAAAGTCACAAAAAACGAAGTCATTTTGAGAATCTTTTCAGACCACAATGCCATGAAGGTAGAAATTAATCCTAAAAATAAAGTCGGGGAAAGCTTCAAAATCTGGAAACTGAACAATAAGTTTAAATAATAGCAAGTATCTAAGAGGAAATCAAAGAAGTTAAAAACGCCTCAAAGCAAATGAGAATAAAAATACAAACTATCAGAATCCATGGGATACAGTAAAAACAGTCTAAGAGGGACATTTATATTATAACAAATGCTTCAGAAATGCAAAATATCCTGAGGTTACTATGAAACAACTCTGTATTACTAAAATGGAGAACCTAGAAAAAAAGGTGAATTGTGAAAATATATAACCTCAGACTAAATTAGAAGGAAGTAGAACACATGAATAGATTGATCATGGCAAGGAAATTGAAACAGTAATTTAAAAATCACTCCAAGAAAAGCCCAGATCAAAATGGGTTTACTAGTGGATAGGTTCATAAATCTTCAGATTCACTGCCCATATTCATCAAGCTCTTCCAAAACATGAAAGAAACAGGAATCATTATTAATAGCATCAATGAAGCAAATTTTACCATAAAGTACCAGGTTCATGTGGAGATCACTTTTAAAAATAGACCAATATTTCTGATAAGCACAAATACAAAGATCATAAACATTATCTTAGCAAAATGAGTCTACAATATTTTAAAAGGATCATACACCAGTAGAATTCATTCCAGTTTGCAAGAATGATTCAAAATCACAACTCAATTAATACAATGTACCATATAAAGTAAAGGAAAATAAAAAATATTATGATTATATCAATAGATGAAGATTTTGACGAGTTTCAACAGTCATTCATGATTTAAAAAAAAAAAAAAAGAGGCCCCGGAGTCGCCGCCCATGGACAGCTCCTCTGGCTCCTGAACAGCCCTGATTCCAGAGGCACACAAACCAATCTTGGAACCCAGAGACTTTTGGCAGAAATCCCTTTAGACTTATTACTAAAGTATCAGAAATCTTAAATCACGCAGCCATTTCATAGCCACGCGATATCATATGCTCTTCATAACCAGCAATAGAAAACAAATTATCTAATGATGCCTTTTCAGCAAGTCTGATTGTTGGGGAGAATCCCAAATAATAATGCTGGGTCTTTTGTCGAAATATTGAATGTGATCAAAGTGGAGAGAGAGTAAAGTGGAAATCATCTGCCACACGGGCAGGGGGAGGGGTGTGATGGGGAGTATACTGGGGTCCTTGGTAGTGGAAAATGTGCACTGGTGAAGGAATGGGTTATTAATCATTGTATGACTGAGACTTAAACTGGAAAGCTTTGTAACTATTCTCACGGTGATTCAAGAAAGAAAGAAAGAAAGAAAGAAAGAAAGAAAGAAAGAAAGAAAGAAAGAAAGAAAGAAAGAAAGAAAGAAAGAAAGAAAGAAAGAAAGAAAGAAAGAAAGAAAGAAAGAGAGAGAGAGAGGAGGGAGGTAGGGAGGGAAGAAAGAAAGGAGGAAAGAAAGAAAGAAGGAAAGAAAGAAGGAAAGAAAGAAAGAAGGAAGGAAGGAAGGAAGGAAGGAAGGAAGGAAGGAAGGAAGGAAGGAAGGAGAAAAAACCCAACAAAATAGGGAAAAACAAACATACCTCAAGGCAGTCATGGCCATTTATAAGAAATAAACAAGATACTCAACAGCAAAAACCTGAAACCCTTCCCTCTGAGATCAGACCCTACTTTAGACACTTAATTCAGTGCAGTTTCAGGGGTCCTCATCACAGCAATCAGGCAAGATAAAAACAAACCAAAGATATCCTATTTGGGGGGGGAAAGGGATAAACATCACTATTTGCAGATTATATACTAATATGCATAGAAAACCCTAGAGATTCCACAAAGGAAACTCTTAAAAACAATAAGCCAATAACAGAAAAGGAGCAGACTGCAAGATGAACACATAAAAATCTGTTGCATTTTGGGGTTGGAGATATAGTACAGTCGGTAGGATGCTTGCCTTGCATGCAGCTGATTTGGGTTTGATCCCTAGCATCTCATATGTTCCCTAAGCCCTTCAGGAGTAATTTCTCAGTGCAGAGCCAACAGTAAACCCTGAGCACTGCCACATGTGGCCCCAAAACAAACAAACAAAAATCTGTAAATATCAAAGTAGAAGGAAAAAAATAAAAAATGACAACATATTTAAAATTGTGTGCAGGGGTCAGAGACATAGTACAGGAGGTAACCAAAACCTTCATTGTTACCTACCATCCATGGAACACTGAGAATGAAAAATCCCATAAAATTAGATTCTAAAGTACAATGAAATCAAAGTTCGGGGGTTCACTCCAGTCCACCTAAAACCTTAACACTACTCAAGGCCTCAGAGCAACAGTCTTCATGATGCTAGAAGAAAGGAAATAAGTCTGGAAGGGAAATTCAACTAACTTAAAGAAAAACTGATGCAAAACATTACAGAATTAATCTAAGAGGAATTGAAAGAGATAAAGAACACAATAACAAGTTACAGCCACAGAATTTGGAATGTCAAAACCAAATCAGTGATCTTGAAGACAAAACACAAACTATAAGACAAAAGAAGAAGCAAGAGAAAAGCGCCTTTTAAAATGGGGAACATGTGTAAAATATTTAACAAATAGCAAGAGGAACAATCTCCAAATCACGGAAACACCAGAAAAGAGGAAAATTGGAAAGTGGAAGAATGACCAGCGGAAGAGATAATAGTTAGACATTTCCCCAATCATTAGAGGGAGACCTGTGCAAAAGGCCAAAGGTCTATCAAAACTATCTAACTAGAACTCCCATAGGACCAAGCAATACTATTTGGCATCTATGCCCAAAATACAAAAATATTAATTCGAAAGAATACATGCATAACTTTGATCATTACAGCATTTAGTGAAATAGCCAAGTTATGGAAACAACCCAAATGCCCAACTGCAGATGAATGAATCAAGAAGTTGTAGTATATAAACATCATGGAATACTATGCAGCACTAAGAAAGAACAAAATGATGCAATTTTCCATAACAACAAATTGTTTGATAAAGAAACTATGGTGTATTACAGCTAATGAAATACTACTTCACTGATAAGAAAAGATGAAATCATGCAATTTTCTGTTATGTGGATGGATTTGGAGAGCATCAAGCTGAGCGAAGTTAATAAGAAGGAGAGAGAGGGACATAGAATGATCTCTCTCATATGTGGGATAAAAAGAAACAAAGTAAGGGCACAACAAATGTTCAAAGAGATCAGAAACTGAGTACTGGTCTTTAGTATGAAGCTTATCATAGGGAAGCCCCTCCCCATTTTATTGGTGGGGGTGGACAAAATGTGGAGGTTGGAGACATTGGGATAATGGTGTGGAGAAGTAGAATACTGGTGGAAGGTGTGGTGCTGGATTGTGTTTTGCATAAAATCCTACTATCAAAAGTATTGTAAAACCATAGGTCTAAAACAAAATTTCATGTATTGCAGTAAGGGGGGGCATTATATCACCCCCACTGTATAGAGAGAAGGACAGAGAAAAAAAGAATCAAGGTGGGGGGAGAAGAGAACAGGAAGTAATGGATGACTAGGCATCAGGGCTTCAGTTATACTGGAGATATGGGTGAGTGGTATAGCCATATATCCAGAACACAGACTCAACAACACTGAAAACCTGAGATCTAAGCTGCAACCACTAAGACTTTGTAATGTGCCTGTCAGGTGGGGATGGAGGGGCGGGTTGGAGTAGGGAGGGAATATGGGAACACTGCGGGAGGGAAGTTGACACTGGTGGTAGGAATGGTGTTGAAATATTTCATGCCTAAAACTCATCAACAACTTTGTAAATCACAGTTCTTTAATGAAAAATAAAAATAACAAATAAAATACAATTTAAAAATAATAATAGTAATCAGAGTAATCAAAACCAGTATGATATCAAAACAATAATATACTGTCAGAGTAATGGGTTAGAATTGAGGTCCCAAAGACAAATCCCCAGAACTATGCTCAACTAATTTTTGTTTTGTTTTGTTTGGGGGGCATGCCTGTGGTGCTCAAGGGCTTATTCCAAACTCTATGCTCAGAGATCACCCCTAGCGATGCAATGCTCAGGGAACTATATGGGATGCCATAAGATGAACTTTTGCCTTGAATTACAAATTTGATTAACAAGGTAATGGGTGAAAGGAATGTCACTAGAGGTGACATAGGAACAGTGATAGAGTCACCAGCATTTGGTGGTAGTGTGGTGCAGTAACATCAATGCCATAAACTTTAACACTACTGTAATCACTGTCACTGTCACTGTCATCCCGTTGCTTATCGATTTGCTCGAGCAGGCACCAGTAACGTCTCTCATTGAGAGACTTATTGTTACTGTTTTTGGCATATCCAATACGCATGGGTAGCTTGCCAGGCTCTGCCATGCGGGCTCCATACTCTCGGTAGCTTGCCGGGCTCTCCGAGAGGGGTGGAGGAATCGAACAAGGGTCGGGCGCGTGAAAGGCGAATGCCTAACCGCTGTGCTATCACTCCTATTACCTAAATTATAGTTACAAAAAATTTAATGCAGGTTAAGAACCTAGAATTATTGATCCTAACTCACTAGGTTTACTTCCAAATATTCAAGAGCAGGATGATGGGCCTTGGGACCAACTTTGGGGCATATAAACAAACCCATAGCACCCATTGAACTCCCTCAGACCCAACATTAGGAAAGGGGTTTTCTCCTGTATCTTGGCTGTCCCCTTTTGGCAGCCCATTTGCCACTATACCAGATTTACAGGGCAGAAATTTGCACTTACTCACCCTAGCATGGGATTGCAGCTCTAAACAAGCAGCCCTATTCGCCAGGAAAGTCACAGAAAGCTGGAAGCACTACAGCAGGGAAGGCAGCATGATTGCAGAGAGTATGAGGTGCTGGCTTCATTTAGCCTCTTGTTAGCGTTGGTTTTTCTGCAGCAGCTCATGGTACTGTATATGCAGTCTGGGGCCAGATTCTGAGTGAGTTCTTTATTACACAGGATTTTCCTAGACGCTGGAACCAGACCACTGACCAAAGCACAGGAGGCTCAGGGGAGCACCCAGTTCAAAGTCCTTTAACACTACGTTCTATCACAGTCTTCAAAAAGGCTGTTTTTAAATTGGAATGCCCTGCTACAGAGGCGGGGTGGGATGGGGGGATGAGACTGGGTTGGGTGGGAGGGATACTGGGTTCATTGGTGGTGGAGAATGGATACTGGTGGAGGGATGGGCTCTTAAACATTGCATGAGGGAAAAACAAGCACGAAAATGTGTGAATCTGTAACTGTACCCTCACTGTGACTCACTAATTAAAAAATAAATAATTTTTTTTAAAAAGGCTGTTTTTAGGAAGCACAAGTGGGTTGATATGGGTCTTACTTTAGCCTTACTAAAAAAAAAGGAAATAAATAAAATATACCACTACTATTATCACTGTCTCTTTATAATATCATGAAAATTATTTAAAATCTATTGAGAGGGGCTGGAGCTATAGCAGAGCAGGTAGGGTGTTTGCCTTGCACGTGGCCGACCCAGGTTCGATTCCCAGCATCCCATATGGTCCCCTGAGCACCACCAGGAGTAATTCCTGAGTGCAGAGCCAGGAGTAACTCCTATGTATTACCAGGTGTGATTCAAACGCAATTAATTAATTAATTAAAATCACATTTAAAAAATAAAATCTATTTAGAAAATTAGTCCAAAGTCCTAGACAAAGCTAGAAGCATCTGTCCTGAGGAAGCCATACCATCAGCCCTGCTCTCCTGCTTGGTTTCTTCTCCAGGCATCAGTGAAGAACACCTTCTAGGAAGCAGGGTGTCCTTCCTCTGAGTCCCCCACAATGAAGGCAGCCAGTAATTCAACTGCTCCAAATTAGCTGTTTCCTCTCTGTTGTCCCACAAATTCAGTTACATGCCCTCATCTCATTTAAAACACAAGTATCTTCCTTTGTTGTCAGATAAAGTCTAAATGCCAGCTAAACATGGCAAACTTGAACCCTGCCACATTGTCCTGTTCCATCTCTCACTGCTCAAAAATGAAACTCCATTCATACTCTTAGTCCTTCTCTGCCCTTTGAATGTCACTCATTCCTGGAATACTCCTGATTCCTTGCCTTTCTCCACCCACTATTCCAGCCCAAGTTTGAACCCTAAATCTGATGCTGAGAAACTCACGGTGTGACTATAGTCAAGCTGCTTAAACCTTATGATCCTTATTTTATTCAACTTTAGGAGAATATGGTTGACCCTTGAACAAAATGAAGATAAGTGCCTGACACCACAGCTCTATTCATGCCCTGCATAGTCATTACTCCAATTATAACCTACACTCCTTCCAGCATATCCATGGGTTCTGCTCTCACAGACTCAGTCAAGCACAAATGACTATAGTGACCAACATAGATCAGAATGAAATGAGACCAACCATAAAGAAGATGTATCATGGATGCTTCTGTGAAAATGATCATAAAGCTGATGGTATGGTGATGATGAAGACAATGGTGTTATTATAAATATATTGGTGGTTACGATTATTTTTATGACACCACTTTCTCTAGCCAACCTTCCCTGATCCTTTTCCCTATGGATCCTTATCTTTCCATTTCTAGATAATTCTAAACCTGTGGCTCTTATTACACCATATGGTGTGTATTCCTTGAAGGTAAGACCTTTAGAGTAGTCTCCATTATCTTTCCATCATTTAGCAGACATAGTATGAGACCAACATTTATAAAGAAGTCCTTAGATAGCAAGGGGACACTGGAATTCTTGTGTTAGTAGTGATGACAATTATACATGTGAAGCTATCATAAGATTCTATAAGATTGCAAAAGAAAAAAATTAAAATAAATTATAAAAATACTAACTAAATGCTTTTAAAGTTATTATTTTTATATTTTGGGTTTATTTTTCTGTTCAATCATTATTTCCCCCTTTCTTTTGTTGTTGTTAAGATAAGGGGGCCCCCACACTCAGTTCTGGCTGGTCAAGATCACACGCTTAGTTGTAGAGCTCACCACAAGTTACAAACTTCAGCTGTAATGCTCACACAAACTTAACCATAGTGCACCAGAGGTTACACACTTTAGCTGTGGTTGCAAGGATCACAAACAGTAGTGTTGCTGCCTGGATCTTACTTGGCATGTGGGGCAGTAGCAGGAACAGAACTTGCAGTTTGTTGCCTGCAATGCAGGCACTTTGTCACTGAGCCACAACCGTGAACTAAGTTTGTTTTTATTTACAAGGATACCATGACAACTTACCTTTCTACAACTACATCCAATTGCTAACATTGAAAATAGCCATCATTTTTAAAATAAGGAAAATAGTAACTTTTAAATGAACACAAATGAGATGCTATTCCCTGATTTTTTATTAAATTGTCTTAATAAATTATCATCCCATTGCTCATCGATTTGCTCAAGCGGGCACCAGTAACGTCTCCATTGTGAGACTTGTTGTTAGTGGTATTGGCATACTGAACACGCCACAGGTAGCTTGCCAGGCTCTGCTGTGCAGGCTAGATACTCTCAGTAGCTTGCCGGGCTCTCCGAGAGGGGCGGAGGAATCAAACCGGGGTTGGCTGTGTGCAAGGCAAGCGCCCTACCCGCTATGCAGTGAATAAATTATCAATGAGAATGCAGAAATGCATTTACTTGGAATCTATTGCTAATTGTACCTAGAAACAACCACAAGGAAGACACTTGGCAAAGCATCCCAGCTCGGAAATCACATCTGGTAACAACAAGCACCAGGGAGAAGAGTGATTAGAAGAGATGACTATCCTGAATTAGTGCTCCCGTCTTCCCCTGCCCCACTAGATGCCCTGACTTGGGCTTTTGTCTGCTATTTTCACTATCAAATCTCCATCCAGCATCTTGATACACAGTAGGAACTCACAGCCAATTTGTTGATTGAGAGAATAAAAGCAGCCACAGTGTCAGCTACTATTTGCACTCGTGATGTGCAAAGTCTTCTCCTCTATGTCACTGAAGTTAGCACATGCATTGTCTCTATCTTGGAAATGAAGGTTCTGAGGTTTGGAGGGGTTGAGGCAAGAGCTAAAGTGACTACTAATGATCCAAATGACCCTGTTCTATAGTTGCAAGAGCTGAGACTCTGAAACAGAGAAGTTAACAGTCCCCAGTATCCATTTTGCCTTTTCCTTTTAGTTTTGAGACACAGGACCACCTAGCCATACTTTCCAAGATATGTTTCAGCTAGGTGTGACAATATGACAAATTTAGGGGTAATGAAATATAAATGGAAATGATGCGTGTAGCTTCCACATCACTTCCTTAAAGGGAGTTGCTCTCTCTTCACCCTCCTGGCAGGCTGAATTTAAGGAAGCCAGCAATCAGGTAGACCAACTCCCACCACAGAGCTAAGGGGAACATCCCAGAGAGGAGCAACAAATTACTTGTTGCTCTTGGGTCCTGTTCTGCACAATGTCATGGAGCAAAGCTGCAAGCTCACCCCAAATCGCCCCCTTCCTCTTGCTATTACATAAAATGTAAACATTCACTTTGCCTGAGTCAGTGCATTTTGAGGCCTACATATTTAGACACTGAGCTTATAGCTAACCAGGGTCCTTGCCCAAATCACACAGTTTATTACTTTGGTTTGTTTCTGAAACATCCCCCTATGAGGCAACAAAAATGCTGATCACATTCCTTCACTATCAGAATGCAATGCTAAGAACAGCAAAAGACAAAAATAGAGAAAAAGAAGCCCCTAAGGAAGCCCCTTCATCTCTTCCACCAGGGTAAGAAAAAGGAGGCAGCACTCAGGATTTCTATCAGTTCTATCTGACACCTCCTCAACGAGTCATTCTATACTCCCTTAAATGCCACCTTGGGAAGGTACAATGGTAGTGGGATTGGTATTGAAATATTGAATTTACAAATCATCATAAACAGCTTTATAAAAAAAGTAGCACATGCAACTTATTTTTAAATAAATAAAATGATATTTTGAAAATGCCACCCTGTGACAAAGCCATGTGAAAACACCATTCTGATGACTACACTGGAATGACAATTGTGGGGGTTTGTGTTTCACTAAATGACTAGCCGAATAGCTCCATTGAATCCAACTGTTGGTGACTTCGTGGAAATTTTCGATTGCTATTTCAAGCATGTCCATAGTGACTACAAGTACATCTTACGTCATGCAATTTGAATGCTCTTTACAACTTAACAGTTCTCTACAAAACTACTTTGAATAAAGTATGTAGTGATTTTCTTTTAAAGATCTAGCATTATGAATCTCGACATACTAATAGCTCATTATCTTTGTACATACCCTTTAGGCCTGAATCCATATCCCAACTCCAATCTAATGGCTCTTAATCAGCTACTGTGCAGTTCCTAAAACGTATCCTTAAAAGACCAGGATCCAGAAGTACTTGCAATATTCCAGTATATGACTCTTCCTGGAGAAGGAAGGGCTGTCACCTCCATGGCAATTGAGATTGTCTATGTACCAATCCTCAGAAAACTCAACCCAAAATTAATCCAGAGAATTTTAAGAATTCATCTTTTTTGGAGGGGGTGCAGACATACCTGACTCTATGTTGAGGGGCCTCTCCTGGGTCTGTGTTTAGAGATGATCTCTGGTGCCGGAAACCAAACTAGGATCACAGACACAAATGCGAGGCAAGTGTCTTTACCTGGGTACTGTCTCTCTGGCCCAACTCCAGATAATTTTATAGGTTCAGTAATAAAATATCTGGAAGTAGATCTTGCTTCCCGTTAGATATATCATCAAGATCTTGGTTTTCTATCTGTACTCGAGATCTTGGTGGTATTAGTATGATCATAAAATGGATGTTCTTCATCCTAGCAAAATAGCTAGAGGTTCCAGACTTCATATCTACAATATTATCATCCACAATAAGAAGGCTCTCCAGAATCTCCTCTAAAGGAGCCAGCTATCATATGACAGAGCCTCCAGTCAGTATCCTCTTAGGCCTCACTAGATCCATAGTCAGGAGAAAACTATTTATCAATGCAGATAAATGTATTTATCAATGTTTTATCAAGGTATACAGAACGGAGATTCCTCTAATTGATTGTATCAAACAAGTCACAAACTTGGGTAAGGTGAATATTGGGTAGAAGAGAAAGGAAGGGATGGGAAGGGGGAGAGGGGGCAAGGGGTAAAAGCTAAAACGGAGGGGAGGTAGAAGGAGGGAAAAGAGAAGGGAAAAAGAAAAGGAAGAAAGGAAGGGGAGGGAAGGGGAAGGGAAGAAAAAGGTAAGGGAAAAGAATAAAATGGGAGGAAAAGGGAAGAGAAAAGTGAATGAATGGAAAGGGAAAAGAGAGGAAAGGAGAAGAGAGAGGAGTAGAGAAGGGAGGAGAGGAAAGAGAAGAGAGGAGGTCCAAGGTTGTGTTGCTGCTAAAGACCTGTGGTATCAAGGATAATTGAAGCCACACTAGCTGTGATAGGGGCTTTGAAGGTAAAACATACAAATGCTCAGGGGACCAATATAGTGCAAGGAATTGATTGACCCAAGGTCAACCACATGCAAGGTATCCTCCTTAAGCCCTGTTTTACCTCTCTATCCCCTGTATGTTGAGAATTTAAACTTGGATAAAGTCTGCTTTTTTAAAAATTTTTTTCCCTTAGGGTCACATCCCCGCCCCCAACTTGGGGGACTAGGTATCAAATACAGAGATCCCGCATACAAAGCACACATTCCAAGTCTTTTATTTGAACCATTTTCTCAGCTCAAGTCTACTTTGCTTTTTAAAAAATGTACTAATTTTAAAGCATAAGTATACTAGATTTTAAAGTCAAATTTTAGCTTACTAAACCCTTAAAGTCTCTCCTTAAGTCTATAGATAAGGATACATCATACTGTACTAACGTTTATTTTTTCAGACCTATAGCCAAGATTTATTCCCCCTCTCTAATATTTTATCCAATTTTGTAGCTCAGTCATTGTAGCCAATCAAGATCATTCTGTGAATAATTTTGTTCTCCAAAGTTATAAAACAAAACTTCTCAAAATCAATTTCTACTTACCGTACTGACCAAAGTAATAATCCACATCTGGCACTCTTTCTGTGTCGTTTTCAGGCCTGGATCCAAAGCAAGGTGACTGTGGCTTACTCCTGAATAGGCCCTCAGGCTCTCTGCTGTGTGACCCATAAGGCTGCTGTCATCTGGCCCCACCCATGAAAAATGTGTTAAAGATACATTTTTTCTATGAAAAATAAACCAGAAAAGCTCAATAACAGTCACCGAATTTTCAAAAGATATGTTATCAGATCTACTTACGATGGTGGAGAAGATGCCTGAGAATGGCTAAGGGAGAAGCATTGAAAGTATAAGATTCTGAAATTAGATAACTTCAAGAGCTTCTCTGAGGAACTGATTCACTTCAATGAAAATGGAGACTACAGACGATGTATTGCAGGCAAGGTTAATGCAAGAAACAACACAGAACCCTACCAGCAGACCCAGACTCAAAGAAAATGTCTTGGCCCCACATCAAAAGCCTGGCAAATGGATGTACATTTACATGTCTTAAATTAATATCAAGTATTTCAATGTCTGACTTATTTGATTGTCCAGCCAACGATTGCCTTCAACTGTGCAACTTTAAAGGGCTTTCCTTCTGGCTTCCCTCCCCCACCACACCCCAGTTTCCTGTCATTTACAAGGTTGCCAATTGTCAACAATCTTTCCCAAAGTACTAAAAAAGTTGAGAAAGGTGGGCTTGAAGCTTAGTATCCACTGTGTTAGCGGATCTGTTTCCTTGATAATGAACGAGGAACTTCCAGACAGGACAGAGTCTGTGGGGTTCTGTGGAGCAAGTGAGATTAGTAGGGACAGAGCTGATTGGTTGGAAAGATCTCCAGGTGAGCAGAGATTGAGGGTTGGCAATGCAAAGGGAAGGGAGCAGGTAAGAATGGGACATTAAGACTTGGTACTTGGTTGAGAAGTCAAAGAAGACCTAGATGGAGTTTCTGGGTGACTATTGTTGGCACAGAGAAAATCACAAAGGAAGTACTCATTGTTTGACAGGATTTCAAACATTCTAAGTTTGTGATACCAATATTGTCATAACAATATTTGATAGTTCAAGAAAGACTAGAGCTTTGTTGGGGTGTATCTCACAAATATCTCACAGATTTATCTCACAATAAAAAATCTTGAAAAAAAAGACTATATGGATAATTAGAAACCACTTTAATCTTAAATCAAAGTAACATTTAGATCATGACATATACAAGAAAAAAGTAACACAATATATAAAGAACTAAGTAGAAAAAAGGACCCATCCCAGAACATCTCTGTGTTTTCAGGTCTGAAGTAGGAAACCAGACCAAGTAGGGTGACAAACAAAGCCTGAGTGGAGAAACCACAGTCATGAAAAGACAGGTAAAAGAAAGGAAAAGGAAAGTACTAGGAATATGTAGAGCACGTTCATCACTCATGCAAAGCACTAGAAGCAAACCTTTGCCCAGCAAAAAAAAAAAAGAAGGAAGGAAGGAAGGAAGGAAGGAAGGAAGGAAGGAAGGAAGGAAGGAAGGAAGGAAGGAAGGAAGGAAGGAAGGAAGGAAGGAAGGAGAGGGAGGGCAAGAGGGAGGGAGGGCAAGAGGGAGGGAGGAAAGAGAGAAAGAGAAAGAGAAAAAGAAAGAAAGAGAGAAAAGAGAAGAAGGAAGGAAGGAAGGAAGGAAGGAAGGAAGGAAGGAAGGAAGGAAGGAAGGAAGGAAGGAAGGAAGGAAGGAAGGAAGGAAGGAAGGAAGGAAGGAAGGAGGAAGGAAGGAGAGAGGGAGGGAGGGAGGGAAGGAAGGAAGGAAGGAAGGAAGGAAGGAAGGAAGGAAGGAAGGAAGGAAGGAAGGAAGGAAGGAAGGAAGGAAGGAAGGAGGAAGGAAGGAAGGAAGGAAGGAGGAAGGAAGGAGAGAGGGAGGGAGGGAAGGAAGGAAGGAAGGAAGGAAGGAAGGAAGGAAGGAAGGAAGGAAGGAAGGAAGGAAGGAAGGAAGGAAGGAAGGAAAAAGAAAAGAGTGGGAGTGGAGGGGCAGAGAGATAGCACAATGGGCTGAGGGTATGCTTGGCATGCATAGAGCTAGGATTTGACTATTTCATCAAGCCACCAGGAGGAACCTCCAACAGAATGGGAAATAACACTTGAGTGCCTCTGGATGTGTCCCACAAACTTAAAAAAGGTGGGGGGTGGCTGAGTAGAGGAAAGGTTCATGTTGCCAAATGCTTCAGAGATGTAAGCTCCCATACTTGGAGATCAAGGTCACTGGTTAACCAAGTTTAAAAGTTTCAGGCCGGGAAAGTGAGGTAGGACAAAGAGAAGGCAATTGCCTCGAATGTAGTTGATCCTAGCTCCATCGCCAGCACAAAATAAAGTCCTCTGAACAGAACTAGGAGTGGCCCCAGAGCAGCATCAAATATGACCCCAAAATCCAACTCCCCTCCAAAGTTTGCAAGAGATTGTAAGAGATCTGAAGGACCAAAAATCATGATTGCCTGGGAGACATTTCATTAGTGCCCAGAAGTTAGAAGTTAGGGGGAAAGGGAGGGCATCCAAGAAAAAAAGAAACTTGGCTTACCCCTAAAGCCATCAATACATGGTGAAAGGAAACATAAATTCCTCAGCCCACCTCTTTATGCCTTAGGAGGTCTAGAAACAGACCCAAAGCTAAGGGAGAAGTGCTTCAGCTATTGAACCAATAGCCTAGCAGAAGAAGAAATACAAACCACTGCAGCTCACCCTCTAAGCATCTGTCACTCCAGATGGATGATTTGAACCCCTAAGCAGGGTTCTACTGCTATAAGCACGGGGACAGAGGTCTACAGAAAAGGCCTTTCCATGACAATCTCAATTCCAGGTTGCACAAAGGATTCCAGGAGTCACATATCTTTAAATTCTGCTGCTTTGCCACTTCTGCAGTGGTTCTCCTTTTCTAGGACCCAATGCTGGCAGGTCAAGCAAGAGAGATTGAAGAGCTATTCAGACTAAAGAAATCACTGGAAGCCTCCCTATATGTGTAATTTTTTTCCATCTAGATGTGTCCAGACCTCTTTAGTCAGTTTCCGTGAACCTCAAATAAAGGGTTCAAAGGAAAACAGGAGAGACAGAGGGAGTGGCCGAGGAAAGGGCAAAAAAGCATACAGATATTGAGTGCTGACAAGGAGAGCTTAACCACTGTCTGGGAATGAAAACCAAGAGTTGAATAATGATAATAAAACTTGTTATGGAAAATATCTTTCTTGGAATAACCTTCATACTCCCGACATGGAGCTCAGAACCCCACATGCCTCCATAAACACTGAAGACCAATAGTCACAGAATGAACGTCAACTCTGCCACCCTCACTCACTAGGCATTCTCAGTTGTCCTGTCAGGTTTGCTGAAGTTCCGTTTTTGTTTTTGTTTTTGCTTTTGCTTTTTGGGTCACAGCCGGCGATGCACAGGGGTTGCTCCTGGATCTGCACTCAGGAATTACCCCTGGCAGTGCTCAGGGGACCATATGGGATGCTGGGAATCGAACCCGGGTCGGCCACATGCAAGGCAAATGCCCTGCCTGCTGTGCTATTGGTCCAGCCCCTGAGGTTTCGTTTTTTAAGACAAGGAAAATGAGTCATTAGATGTCATTTCATCTGTCTTAAATTCTCTCCACTGATACCTTGATCATCCTTCCGTCTTTCTAGATATGTTACTAACAGAAGAGTTCATCTGCCCAGACTTTGTTTCCACCAGAGATACTGCATTTTTGTTATCACCATTATTTTTCATACAGTGACTCAGAAAAAAATGTTATTTTTGAATTATATCATTTGGTCTAGATTTATTATCTCCACTTTACAAGTCAGGGCACTGAAGCTGAAAAAGGTGAATGACTGCTGTAAATGCTAAAATGAGATGATGTATAAGGCCTGAATAGGAAACAAAGACTGACTCCCAGCCCAGGGCTCCACCTCCATATCCTGTTGCATCTGGATGCCCTCTCTCTCACCTCTAGTGATCTGAACTCATGTTCTCCTGGGTCCATTCCTCAAACAACGTGTAGCCCAAATCTTGTCCCTCTTCCTGGCCAAAACCGACATCATTTCTTTCCTTTTCTTTCTTTCTTTTTTTAAAAAATCTTTCCATTTTCCACTAGAGGGTGGGGGCTGATTGTTCACACTTTGGAGACACTGTATCTTCAGTTGCTATCAGTTCTTTCCTCTATCTCTTGATTAATTCCAAGATATCTCCAAAAGAAAATCATCGCACACAATACTATGTTAACCCAACTCAGAATAGGTTATGGTACCTTTCCAGGAAAAAGACAAAAAATAAGTAAGATTGTCAGGTTTTAGTTTCAAAATGTGCATGCTCCCCCTCTGACTTCTCTGCACTGTTAGCAAGATTCTCAGACTCTTTCTCAAGGCATAAAATCCGGAGTCAAGGAAAATGGGGAGAGGCCATGCTATATTTCCTTGTGTGAATGTAGAGGCGATCCCAACAACAAATCTTCACACATCTAACTGTATGGAATCAGGAAACAGGACACCTGAGTCCTAGCTTACAGAAGTTCCAGCCTGGATGGTGGTAGGTGGCGATAAAATCAGATTAAAAAATGAAAATAACTAGCTGCCAAAATACTCAAGAAAATCACTGAAATCAAGGCCAAGAGATAGTACAGCTATAAGTGCACATACCTATCATCTAGCCAACTAAGATTGAATTCCTTGCATTGGATGGTTCCCTAAGCATCACCAGGTGTGGTCCTGTAAGTTCCCAGAACTGCCAGGGTGGCCTGGGTCTGCACCACCACAGCATCCAAGCAGCATTGCATTCAACGCCCTTGAACTGACTGAACTGACAGCCCAGTTCACTGAAAGTTGCCAGTGGGCCTCCTAAGGTCCTGAGCAACTGCTTGGAAACCCTACTCCCACACCACCAAGAGAAAGAAAATCATTGAAATCACCAATATTAGCAAAATTCATGATTCTGCATATTTACTTTCAACTCTACTTGACAGGCATGTTGAAGACCATTAAATGGTCTAAATAGGAGACCTAGAGGAAACATAGGCAGCATTTCCATGATTATGCTTCCAAGTTATTCCCAGCTGTGGCTGATGTAAGGGTAGCTGGTTTGGTGAACAGAGGACTCTTCAAGAAGCTCACCCAAGGTTGATTCCATTCTATCTTATGGGAAACATGATAACTCTTGAGATTGAACTCTTACATATGATAGAAAATGTAAAGGCCAAGATTAAAGATAAAGAAAGTTAATCTTTTCTGGTAAACAACTTGAAGATGGACATATTTTGTCTGACTACAACATCCAAAAAGAGCCCACTCTTCCTCTTGTTTTGAGATTTCTGGGTGACACTAAGAAAAGAAAGAATTCTTATGTAACTCCCAGGAAGAATAAATATAAAAGAATGAAGGTTAAACTGGCTGTCCTGAAATACTACAAGGTAGATGAGAATGGCAAAATTAGTCACGTTTGCCACGAATGTCCTTCGAATAGATAAATGTGGTGCTGGAGTTTTTATGGCCAACCACTTCAACAGACATTATTGTGGCTAATGCTGTCTGACCTATTGTTTCAACAAACCAGAAGACAAATAAATACATGTATAGGTTAATAAAAGGCATGAACTCTAACACTAGTTGTAAAGTTGATCCATTGATTGAAGAGTGATTTTAAAGCATAAAAATAAAATAAAATACATCAAGGGTTACTTTGGGGTTTAAAGGTGACCCAGCTCTTGGCTTCCCTAAGTTCAACACAAGCAACTCTGATTTCTCCTGTTTTTTGCACTCAGGATCCATGTAGAGTTTGCCAACCACTCACCAGTTCAAAGATGCTTTTTACTCCCAGGGAAGCATGTTTCCCCTACTTACTCTCGTTTCCTGCCTATAATGCTGGTTGGGATCGTACTTCCAGGTATCTACAAACTAAAGCAGGGCTAGATACAGCACAAACCCAAGACCCCAAGGCTGAAGTGCTTAAGTTCTCAAGAACTCCTCCCAAGATAGTCAAGAGAAGCAACATGGATGCTTCATGAGTTGGAAGATAAAAGACCCTCCTCTTTCACTGTGTCATCTATCAAAGGCAACCCAACCCAACCTAATACTAACCATATAGGACTTTTTTTTTGCTTTTTGGGTCACATCTGGCAATGCACAGCGGTTACTCCTGCTCTGCACTCAGGAATCACCCCTGGAGGTGCTCAGAGGACCGTATGGGTTTCTGAGAATCGAATCCGGGTCAGCCGCATGCAAGGCAAACGCCCTACCCGCTGTACTATTGTTCCAGCCACATATGGGACTTTTATAGACTCCATTTTTCATTTTATAGATGAAAAAAATTAGGGAGAGAGCAGATAACTTCCTTAAAACCACAGGGGGTTGGGGTGGAGGTGGGAGAGAGACTGTAATCTAAATACAGATAGTGCAGGAATAGACTACTTGCTTAATCACTATGCTATATACCCCTTGAAAGAGGTTCTTGAGACCAACTAGGCCTGACTATAATATGGTGATATGGTCTTTCCCAAACCAGAAAATTCCATGTCCATACCCATATATTTATTTGAGTAAGATCCTTGGGTGTTAGGGAAGGCAGAGTGTGAGCTACTCATTTATTCCAACAATGTTAGCACAGTGAAAAACATTTCCAGGACGCGCAAAGATCTTAGGTGATGGCAGTTTCTTGACCCAGGACCTGGGTAGAATTTTTTTTTTTATCCAGCCCCAATTCTTGGGTATCAAATCTAATGAGAAGGTTCAGAGATCAAGTTAGGGTGATGTTGTTTTTGGACAAAAAAACTAACCATAACTATAAAAATTTTAAAAACTGCCCCTGAGGCTGGGAAAATGACTTCTCGGGCCAGTGAAGAAATATTTCTCCTCCCAAAGCATAGGATACTCATTTGGACTTGTTAGCTTGGATCTGTTTGGTTAAAAAAAAAAAAAGTCAACTCCATCCTTTGCAGTCACACCTTTGAAGCCAACAAGTCATGAACTTGGGAGTTGTTTATCCAATGGTGGAGATAAATTTCCTGATTTTTACACCCGCTCACCCACTCCCCAACTCTGCCTTGTAAGGAATGACACACATTTTCAAGAAGGCTAGCCAGGTGTGGAGTTCAGCCCAAGGCCGTGCACCAAAACACAAGTCGGTGATCCTTGATGAGAATGAGTCACAGCACCATACCAAAACCAGAGTGAGCTGGCTGTATCCCACCCCTAACCCTTCTGAACAAAGTAATTATTAAACTTATATGCCATCATACTCCCCAGCCTAGGTTTCCTTTCTGCGCTGGTTGTATTTCAATGGTACAAATGGCCAGCACCACTGCCTTCTCTAGAACACTTCATGGCCGAAGTGGCACCCTCGGGTTCTTATACAAGTAGACATCCCCTAAAGTCTTCACTCAGCATATGGGCCTCCTGGGACCCTGTCCTCAAAATGCTTAGAGTGCTGGGGCATTTGTAATAAGAATAATGCATTTCCCAGAACTTGATGCCAACGGCCTTCCTTCTTTCTCTTTTCCCTTGTCCTTTAAAAATGCTGGGAAACCAGCTCAGAAAAATCACCAGAGATGTTTCTTTGCACCAAGAACTGAAAATCCCAACACGCTGACATTCAAGTGAAAGCAATGTCCACTTTCACATTAAGCACTTTCTAAACACAATACGCCAGGCACTAACCAACTTGGATCACTGTTCACAGAAGACACAATCAAAATCAACATGTACAATTCCCAGAACCTCTCTAAAAACTGGCCTTACCAGAGAGTGGTCACCCTGGAGAAGAGGAAGCAGAGATGCAGTGCTCTTGGTCAGTTTAAGTGTAAAACAGATTCCTGCACTGAACAAGATAGAAGATGAAGAATAATCTCCAGAGTCCTCTCACCCCAAAATTTAATGTCTATAAAAATCTGATGCAAAGAAATAGACACACGCATACATACTATCTAGTATAAAACAGATGTCCAAGTCTTCGCTAGGAAAGCTGAGCCTTCCATTCTAACTACTACAGTGGGAAAGCTTCCTTAAAATCTGTGTCCTGACCCAATGAACTCCCAGGGTTGGAGGTGATTGGAGAACTCTCCTGGGGACTTGCTTTAAGGGTTTAATTTCTTCCCAGATGACTCACTTTCAGGTTTAGCTTTCTGAACCACCCCAGAGTCCACCTTTGGCCTCAACTCTGATACTTCCCTCCTACCCTCTCATGTCCTGCACTCAGGAGGCAGGTGTCTGGGCACAGTTAGGGGCCCTGACTCCTCAGAGTCACTGTTTGCAGAGCAGGGCCCCTTGCAGTGGCCTCCTATATGCCTGGCCTCCACCATGCATAGGGAGGCACGGCTGCCAGCCTGCTTCCAATATCCGCTCGTCCCTCACTGGCCTACCAGCCAGACGGTCCCCCCACCCCTTTCCCTTTGAAGAAAAGTGATTTAATTTCATGAGACTTTGGGGTAATCATGTTATGATCTTCAACATTAACCAGAACCAACTCCCTGCTACAGGAGGGTGGGGAAGGAAAGGAGAAGAAAAAAGTAAACAGTCCCATTCGGGATTGCCAGAAATTAGAGGAAAAAGAAAATCACAGCAGCTGCTTTGCTGGTTCCCCTGATGAGGACAGGCCTCTGCCAGAAACAGGGCCTCTCTGCCAAGGTTTCTGGAAACAAGGAAGTTGGGCTTGGCAGAACCTCCATTTCTACAGGTTAATCAGCTCAATTCAGGAGGGGGGAGATATTGGTTTTCATTCCTTTGCCTCACTTTTATTTCCACCCCACCCCCACCTCCCACCACTTCCCTCCCCCTCGGCACCCCTGTCTACCAGCTAAGATGACCTAACACTCTTCTCAGAGCCCACCAGGCCTCCCTGCCTCCTCTCTGAACTGAGGTGCAAAGCTACTCTCGAGACCAGGTCAAGCAGCCACTTTAGATTTCCTTTGAAGGGTACTCATGCTCATCTTTCAAACTTTTTCAGACAATAAAAACAAGGCCAGATGGGAGAAGGTTGGTGAGAAGGCAGAGTTGAGGAAGAGAACACCAGAAAAGAGGGGTGGGAGTCTTTTAAAAAAGAAAAAGGAATAATCTGGGGCACAACTAGAATAGTGCAGCTAAGGATTGGCTGTAGCCAGAGAGGAATTCTCATGAACAATGGTCCTTCTTGGCAGACAGTCCAAGGGTGTGGTGCTCGTTTGAAAAAACAGCAAATAACCCAAACCTCAGAGCCACCAGGGAGGAGCTGGTGTAACACTGGAAAGCTGAGGAAAATATTTCATGCAGACACCCAGGATATGATGGTGCGCACAGGGAAGATGTTTCCTCTGAGGCTATGGCTTAAGAGCGATCATGGCAGACATCAGTTCTGTGAAGAACAGACAGCTCTGACATGTCTCTCCCATCCTTCAGGGTTACCTATCTATTCAGAACCCTTCCCAAAACCCACTGGGCTTCTCTGTCTCTTCCAAGTGGGGTGCTGAAACAGAAATTTCTCTTCAAGGTATTCCTATATAGGGACCACCATGCCACATGAAGCAACTTCTCATAACCCTATCACTTGGTCCACCAAGCATCTGCTCACATTTCAAGCTGGGATTCAGAGTGTTTTGGGAATTCTGGAGAGAAACAAACCCCGGATGTGACTTGGGAGGCATATGTTTGCAGTTTAAGTCTCTTTTTAGGGTGTAGAGAAAACAATACAAGTGAAATAGGCCAGAATATGACTACCACATTGTCCCTAGGACTTAATTCCAGATCTCTGGCTAAAGGATATGGGGGTGGGAGGGGACGTGCTCCCTTAGCCTTGACAGGCAGGTGGGCAAAAGAAAAGTGTATGACCTGCTCCAGAGCAAGATTTGTATCAAGTCCTTTAGCCTCTGTGAGGTGTGACAATGGGACAGTGCTAGATGCATAAACGAATTCATTCAGTATATTTTTGTCTCAGAAAACATGTTTTGGATTTTATACTTCACATAAAATTTAATTTAAGATAAAGGTCAAGAAGAGTAGAACAGAGGGATTACAAAGTCTAATTACTGAGAATGTGAGGAGCTATCGTTATATTAGAAAAGTGATCAAAATAGGCTTAGAGCAAGCATTGAACCATGTCGGAAGCTTAATGTAGTGGTTCCAGAGACTGCTCTTTAAATTTTGAGAAATACTAGGGAAAATAATCACTCAGTTCAAGGGTTTCAGTGTTCAGTAGATCCGTGTTTCATCAAAATTAGATCTGTGTCCCAGAGAGAACAAACTCCTTCAGGCAGCTAACAAGCAAAAAAAAAAAAAAGAAAGAAAGAAAGAAAAAGCTGGGCTCATGAGATTTACAGTCTCAGTGATTGTGGCTCTCCTCTCAATGTGGAAAGTTCTGAGATGTCGAGAAATTGGGGTCTGTGGAGAGTGGGTTATACTGGGGACCACAGAAGGGCTCTAATAGCAGAAATACGTAGTAGGAATATGCCAAAAGACAGCAACCAGAAATCATTGGAAGCCCCAATTGTGGGTCTAGTCCCCACAAAGTGATTCTTAAGCCAAATATATCTCTTACAGAAGGACTCCAAATCAGTAGCAGCTTATATTAGTGGTAAAAGTGCATAATAAAGAGGTAAGTGACTTAGCTTCAAATTCTTTTTATCACAGTACAAAGTCTCAGAGGTCTGACTAACAGAGTCATTTTAGCTCTGTTGTCAATTCACTATGTCTCAGTGGTCTCAATAAAGAGTGTAGTGAGTTTAGACAAAGTAAAACAATCCCCTTTCTGGAACAGGAAAATGTCTACAGATAAAATTTTCTTTAGTAATTAAAATACACCCAGAAGACTTGTTGCTAATTTTGACTGAATACTTACTATAAGAGCTTGGCAAGTTACCCATGGCGTATTCGATATGTCAAAAACAGTAACAAGTCTCACAATGGAGACATTACTGGTGCCCGCTTGAGCAAATCGATAAACAACAGGACAACAGTACTACAGTGCTATATCACCATATCACTGTCATCTGGTTGTTCGTAGATTACTCTAGCGAGCACCAGTAACGTCTCTATTCCTCCCAGCCCTGAGATTTTAGAAGCCTCTCCTTACTTGTCTTTCCCAACGATTGGAGGCTCTTTTGGGGTCAGGGGAATGAGACCTATCGTTACTGTTTTTTGGCATATCGAATACGCCATGGGTAGCTCTGCCCTCTGCCTGTGTAGGCGGGATACTCTCCATAGCTTGCCGGACTCTCCGAGAGGTATGTATATGTGTGTGTGTGTGTGTGTGTGTGTGTGTGTGTGTGTGTGGCTGGAGCCATAGTGCTGTGGGTAGGGTGTTCCCCTTGCATGCGGCCGACCCGAGTTCGATTCCTCTGCTCCTCTCAGAGAGCCCGGCAAGCTACCAAGAATATTCTGCCCGCACAGCAGAGCCTGGCAAGCTCCCTGTGGTGTACTCGATATGCCAAAAACAGTAACAACAAGTCCCACAATGGAGACGTTACTGGTCCCTGCTTGAGCAAATCAATGAGCAACGGGATGACAGTGACAGTTTTATGTAATATATATATATGTATGTATATATATACACACACATATATATAATTCTCCATGATTTGTTACCTACTGTCTGAACTCCATCAAATATGGTGTGTTAATTATGGAAAATGGGTAGGAAGTGTTTGCGGCTGCACGGTCCAGAAAGTAGCCTGGAGTGTAGCGGCGGTTGGGTAGTGGAGGTCGGCTGCTGGGGCTGGATCCCTTGGGGTGGGGAGGGTTCTCACCTGTACTCCTCTGGGGCGCCCTGAGTGAAAACAGCCTGGTGCGGAGTCCAGTGGCATGGCTATGGGGGCCTCATTTTATACTCCCATCTGGGAGGAGCAGCCGTTGAGATCTGGAGGGTAGTCAATGAGGAGGCAGCGTGTGGCAGGGTGTGGCTTATGGCTGTGATCCCTGGGTCACTGGAGATTGGGGGATAGCAGGCAGAGGATCTCTGCTTACAGGTAGCGGCAGTTGGGTAGTGGAGGTCGGCTGCTGGTGCTGGGTCTCTTGGGGCGGGGAGGGTTCTCACCTGCCCCCCTCTGGGGCGCCCCAAGTGAAAACAGCCTGGTGCGGAGTCCAGTAGCTACAGTGCTATTTACTATAAATTACATATAGTACCAAGCACTACCTCCCAGTAATCCCCAAATAAAGGGACTTTATCCTCTCCCCTAAAGACAGGAGGAGAAGCTGAGTCCCAGAATGCCTGAAATACCTTCCTAATATCACTGAGTGATGGAAGTGGACTTTGAGTGTAGATACTGGTATGAAGCCATCTATGAGCCCACCACACTCTGTGGCTAACTTAAAAACAGATGTGAGTACAGGATTCCCAGTACACTCTTGACCATGTGCTTTCGAAAGTAACAAGACTAGTTTACCCTATTTATTCTAAAGGTGGGTTGGAGCAAGAGCACAGCGGTAGGGCGTTCGCCTTTCATGTGGCCAACCCGTGTTCGATTCCTCTGCCCCTCTCGGAGAGCAAGCTACCGAGAGTATCCCGCCCGCATGGCAGAACCTGGCAAGCTACTCATGGCATATTGGATATGTCAAAAACAGTAACAATAAGTCTCACAATGAGAGACGTTATTGGTGCCCGCTCAAACAAATCGATGAGCAATGGGATGACAGTGACAATTCTAAAGGTGGGTATCTGGTCACCCACCTGAGGAAATACATAGGTGGTACATTTGCCCTGTGTCTTGCTGTTTCTTGGTACACACACCCAGGGAAGCAAAACTAGGACATATCTAAGACACAAGAAGCCATCTTCCTAACATAGGGATCAACCTCACCAGTCTTTCCTTGTTGGGAGCCCCAAACAACTCTCCTACTCTAGATTTTCACGTTCTCCCCTCAAGCTGCCTTTTCACTCATCTGTCCTCAAATTCCAGGGAGTGCCATGAAAGCAGTTTCTTGAGGTGCAGAGAAAGAACATGTGAAGAACATGGGAAGTTTAACAGTCTGAAGACTCAAACTCCTCTTGAAAAGGAAATAAATTTCTCTGCTCCATTTAATTTTGTTTTTAAAAAGTGAAAGTGAATAATCCGTGTTCAAAAATAGTTTATACACAGTTTTTTAGGACTTTTAAATTATGAAATATGAAAAAAGTTCATTCTTCTGCTTTGGAATAACAAAAAGCCAATAAAGTGGAAATTAAATTGATCTTTAAAGAAGACCAGAGAGAAATGTTGCTAAAACTTAATTTCCACTCATTTTTTTTAATTCCCATAACTATGAACTAGTTCAGTAGAACTTTAAAACGTTTTAATAAGAAAATTCCTGAGAGGGGAAGTGAAATTGTGGTATCAAAGAGGTTCAAATTTAACAGTTGAGAAAAGTATCTTAGCAGCTCACAATCCCCACAGGATTGCGAAATTCAACAACACAAAGACCTTGGTGCCTGGTTTTCACAATTAGAAGAAGCCAGACTTGAAAATCAGAAGCTGTTTGCAAGGATAGGAAAATCCAATGTCTCATTTTGAAAAGCAGACAAGCTTATTTCCTAGACTCGTGGCAGGGTGGATGTGTGACCAGAATGCAGGGCATCAGCCAGGAAGAGAGTAAGAGGTCAGTCTATTACTGTCCGGTGATTTGGAAACCAGTCAGTCCCCTCCTCCATCTTAGATTCCCTGCTGAAAACTTGAGGTTGACATACTGTTCCCTTCCAAGGATATAAAGTGAGAAAAAAACCTATTCATTAAAAAAAATTTCTCAACTGGGGCACACAATCTGACTCTAATTGCATCAAAGAGGTACTTCCATAAACTCATCAGTCCCTTTTTCAGCCTAGCTGTTTATTCATTTACCCAGACAATAACCCTTTATTAAGCGTCTCCAATGAAACAGAGGTGCTATGCTGAGAAATACAAACTGAGCTTTACAGAAACAGAAGTAAATGTGTGGGTTTGCTCTGGAGGGTTCAACAGCTGAGCATGGACAATCCTACCCACAGAGCCATGGACTTGGCATTTATCCCCCTGAGTCCAGAGCCCCTATCCCCATTTCATCTGGTAGAAAAATGAATACACAGAAATGCCCAAAAAAAATCCTAGTCTAGCCCCAAGGATATATGAGCAATACAAACACAGGAGGAAGCTACAGAGGCTAGAAAGGAGAGATTGTCAGGACTAAGTCACAAAGAGGAGCCTCAAATTCCCTGCAAAAGAGTTCAGACTTAATTTTGTGAAAGACAAAAAATAAGAACTAGAATTATAGAAGAAGGCGATTTGGGTGACAGGAGGCTAAAGTACAATGGGCATTTTAATGAGTGTGGATAAAGAAGTTTCCTTTTTCAATAACATCCTATTTACTATCATGAAAACTTCTAAATTTGAGAAGAAAATTCAAAGAAACTATATTTAAAACATGTATTATTGCATATTTGGTTAAAATTCAGCATAGACTTTATTTATACTCCATTTCTACACTTGAGTGAAGGTCACTGAATAACCTTAAGGATTCTTGCCATGTTCACATCCCATCAGTGGTGGAATTTTTTTTCTAATTTGTTTGGGTTTTTTGTTTGTTTTGTGTTTTGTTTTGTTTTTTAGTTTTGGGGGTTGTTTAGGGATTTGGGGTTGGTTTTGTTTGGTTGGTTGGTTTTTGTTTTTGAGTTTATGTTTTGATTTGGTTTTGATGGGTTTTGAGGAGAATTGGTTTTTTTTGTTTGTTTGTTTTGCTTTTTGACATCACATCTGGCAATACTCAGGGGTTACTCTTAGCTCTGCACTCAGGAATCATACCTGTTGGTGCTCAGGGGACCACATAGGATGCCAGAGATCAAACCCGGGGTGGGCCATGTGCACGGTAAGTACCCTATCTGCTGAACTATTGCTCTGACCACTCAAGGTTTAAAGCAGAGTATTTGACTACATCTTACTTCTGCCATGTGCATAGCAGAAGGGATGCCAGGACAAAGAGAAGAGCTGGGAAGAAGCCACCTGAGTGGTTTAAGTGAACAGCAACAGTGGTAGCTCAGGGGATGGCATAAAGCAGACTGATTTAAAATGTTTCAGATAGCTCTAATCAGACTCAGTAATAAATTGTTTGGGATGGAGATTAAGAGCACTAAAGAGAAACTGAGGACAGCTCTACTGGGTACTTGGCATGGGTAGTGTGGCATGTCTATTAGATTCCTAAGTGGAAGTAAGAAAAAAGAGTTGGGAAGTCAAGAGTTCAGAGAGAGGACATAGTCAGAAAGGTAAAAGTGAGAAGCTTTGCCTCTGTAAAGATGAATTATCTGCAGGGAATATGGATAGAACAAAGAGAGGTGAGAACTCAAAAAGAAAGCCAATAAAGATAAACAGAGTCCAGGGCGAGCTCATACTTTGCCAAGCAAAAATGCATCCATTTTACAAGCATGAGACCAAGATTTTGATTCCCCAAGACTGTCCCACATGTACTCAGGATTATCCTGGATATCATTCAGGAACCCTGGCACAACTACAAAGGGTGAAATCTCCAGTGTACCACAACCAAGAATGTGCTAGTACTGCAGCTAAAAGTTGTCCAAGCACCTCAACTAAGTATGCAAAACTCATGCAACAAAACAACAAAAAGGGAAGAGTGATTTCTAAACATAACTTAATGAAAATAAGTAAGTTTTGAAAAAAAGAGAATGCTCTGAAATAATCCCCTACATATGGAAGTCAGTTCAAGGAGTAGCCAGGACCCAGAGGTGGGCAAGTCATAGGTGAATGCAAGGATGAACATATCCATGAGTTAATATACAAGTAATCCCAACCAATTAATGTAATCACTGTCACTGTCATCCCGTTGCTCATCGATTTGTTCAAGTGGGCACAAGTAACATCTCTCATTGTAAGACTTATTGTTACTGTCTTTGGCATATCCAATACGCCATGAGTAGCTTGCCAGGCTCTGCCATGCAGGCTAGATACTCTCAGTAGCTTGCCAGCTCTACAAGAGGGGTGGAGGAATCGAACACAGGTCGGCGGCGTGAAAGGCGAATGCCCTACCACTGTGCTATCACTCCAGCCCAATTAATGTACTCAGAAGAGAAAATAGGACTATTTACTCAATATTCTTACTCTCCTCTCCATCAGTTTTTGAACCCTCTTTACTACTTCTCCAAGGATAGTAATAAACTACAAGGACTCCCCTAGATCTTGAATAAGAAAACAGCCAAACACAGGAATTCTAGCTAGGATGCTTTATATAACTGATTGAGAAAATATAAGTCACACTGGAAAATAGTGGGTAAGGCAATCAAGATGAATCTCTCTTCTTCCCCTAAGCAGTATGCCTCCAGAAAAGACAACAGGCCATATCTGGAGGCATATGTCAGTCTTGGCTAAAACAGAATCATGTCTCTGCTAAATATATCTGCTAACCTCTTTCATAGAAAACAGTGGAGGCTTTGGATTATAAACTAAATCCTACCTTTGTTCTCAGACATAGAGAAACACCATATTGTGTTCAGCGTGGCAAAAAAAGGGCAACAAAGCTTTAAAGGTTAATAATGAATATCTTTAAAAGGTTACTGGATGGATGAAAACTAGAGTCTTTTCCTTTAAAAAGGAGGAGGGGCTGGAGTGGTAGGGCATTTGTCTTGCACTGCCACCTGGGTTCGATTCCCAGCATCCCATTTGGTCCCCTGAGCACCGCCAGGAGTAATTCCTGAGTGCAGAGCCAGGAATAACCCCTGTGCATTGTAGAGTGTGGCCCAAAAAGCAAAAAAAGGGGGGGGATTGGGTATTGAGCCTGGAGCTATAGAGGAAGCCCGGAGCACAGTTAGGTATGATCTCAAAATAGATAGATAAATAAATAGATAGATAAATAGTCTTATCTCTTGAGGTATGATTTCTCAGTAAAAAACAGAGAGCTTAAGATGATGTGCTTTCAGATTTTAGATACACGTATAACAAATTCTGAAATGTTTGTCACAACCCTGTTGAGTTTTTTTTCCTAACAAAAAGGCAATGCTAGCAAATGCACTTAAGAGTTCTATGAGTTGACATTGTCATACTTACAGATACACTAGGTGTCAGATATCCTCATCACATGACACAGGAAATGTAATGCCTGGAACATAATTTTAAGTATTATTTTCTTGAGCTTTCTCTGAAAAAGCAGGGTGACTTCTTGAGTAGCAGTAATTTAGCTTTCACACTACTGTAATAATCAAGCTGCTGATTACCCTGAATAACATTCCAGGCTGTCAGAATATTTCAGGATTGTGAATTATCATTTCAAAACCTTTTGAAACCAAGGGTAGGAGGGCTTTTCCCCTTAGCTAGTTGCAAAGATGCAAGTGTTAAGTGCACACCTGGAAAAACTGTATTTCTGTGGGAAATATTGAATAGGGATGTGAAAAAAAAATGTGTCAAAATCCTTGAGCAACATTTTAGCCTAATAATCCACTGAAATTTCTGAGGTTTGATTTCTCAGTGAAAAACAGGAAAGTTCGAGATGATGTGCTTTCAGATTTTAGATATGCATTTAGATAACAAATTCTCAAATGTTTAGAAACAATCTAAATTTCTGCTACCGAAGAAGCTGCCTTGCTTTTCAAGAGAAAGCTAAAAAACTATAACACATAAGGGGTTTAAGTTGAGAAGCCAGAGAGATAATACAGCAGGTAGGGCACTTGCCTTCTATGCAGCCTACCAGGTTTAATCCCCAGGATTGTATGCTGTATGATCCCAACAACAACAAAAAAGGTTTAAGTTCAAATATTCTGTTCAATGTCCCTGTCTCTCATTAAAATACCCAGGAAAGATAACACAATAGGTGTGGAAATCTTTTTCTACATTATTTCTCTAGTCCAGTAAGGGTCAAAAATCTTTTGTTTAGGCCTTGGTACTGGGAACTTGATACTAAGAAAGACTGTAACCACCAAATATAATGACTTTTGGTCAGCAAGCTGAACATCCAGGGCTAAAATGTACTGAGATACATGAGTGAGTGAAGAATATAACCATCTGATTTAACTAATCATTGTTCTCACAACCATATCCAACAGTCACCACTTGCACCATTCTCCGTTGCTTATTAGTAATTCTCAAAGTGTGGTCCCAGATTAGAGGCAGAAGTACCACTTGGAAACTACTAGAAATGTAAATTTTGAGATCCAACCCCAGACTTACTGAACCTCTAGGTAAGGACCGAAACAAGCTGTGTCTCTGATGCAGCTAAAATAGAAACCAGTTACCTACATAAAAATCCCACATTCTTTTACCTGGCCACCATGTTGCAAATGCCATCTCTCTGCTTCATTCCCTTTTACTTTTCCACAGCATGCTTAGGTTCTCTCCTCTACTTCATGCTTCCTGAAAATGCCCGCCCCAGGCTTTCCCTTTAGTCTGACATGCATTGTAAAATCAAATGACTAGAATCTTCCACCTTCACCTCCTTCTACCAGGTGCTCCATTTTCTAGAAAGAACTCTTCTACCTTTTCTACTAGGCCTTGCGACCTCCACTTGTCACAGATCTGCTGGAAAGAACAGTGGGTAGAAACAGCACAATGATCAACTACTACAATGTTCTAACATGGGAGTGTTTCCCCACTGCAACAAAAATAACCTGCAATGGCTCCATTAAGGGAATTGTAATAGAAAAACTAGAGGAAATTCTCTCAATTTTATTCTTCTTTTCAAAACCTTTGCTGTCTGGTCCTTGTTATCCCACTTGAATGCTGACAAATGACAAAACAGACAAGCCAATTCTGCAAAGAGCATGATCACTTCCAATGCCATCTGCTCCTCTTATTCCAAAGCTTAACTGTGGTACCAGTCATTTGGCAGTCAATCTAACTTCTATTGCAGAAATATATTTTTATCTTTATATAATTTATATCCAACCCAATCAAATGGCTAGTATTTTGCATAAATATGCACAGTCACTTACACAATGGGTTAAGTGTGTCCAGTTTTGTCCATCCCATGACATGTGTGTTTGGGTTCATTCCAGAGAGTGAACAGGGTCTAACACATCTAATGGAAAAGCTCTACTGCTAACCTACATCCCAGTACGTCCACGTCATTCTTTGTTCCCTGCTACTCCCCACTCTGGTCCCAGGGCTAATTTGATGGCAAGTGATCCTGGTAGTTTGATCTTGAATTTAGTCTTATCTGCATGTATTCTCTTTTAAACTGATATGAAATTCATGTAACTACCTACACTGACAGCGTCTGCCTGGATGGTCCATATATCTTCACAGTGTACTGCAGCCATCACCTCTGTGTAGTTCCAAAGCATTTTCATCACTTCCCATATTCATTAAACAGTCTTGATTTTCCTCCTCCAACCACCCTGGCAAACACTAATCTGTTTTTTGTCTCTATAGACCTATTCTGGGTATTACTTGGTCTGGATATTTGCCTATTCTGGGTTAATGGAGTTTCATGGTTTATGGTCTTTCATGGTTGGCTTCTTTCACTTACCCACATGTATCAGTATTTCATTCCTTCTTATGATTGAATAATTGTGCACTGTAGGAAAACACTCCACTGATGAACCTTTGGTGTTTGTTTTGGTTCTGGGTTTGGGTAGCACACCCAAAAGTACTCAGGAGTCTCTTCCAGCAGTGCTCAGGGGACCACACAATGCAAGGGATTGAAGCCAGACTTTCTGCATGCAAAGTATGTATACTAGCTTTCTGAGCTATTTCACCAGCCCCAGTTGATGGGCATTTTAGCTGATTTTACTTTTTTGGCTATTACTAATATTGCTAATAATAGTGCTATTAATAATAATGCTATTATAAATTATGAATACTGGTATACCAGATTCTGTTTAATTCCTGCTACTAATTGCTTTAGACATATAAAGGGGTGAATTTTACTGGTCAAATAATATGTTTAACTTTATGTGAGGCCTACATGAGTTCCTAACTTACATTTGTTCCATTTTGTCTGATCATTAGTGGATATGAACAGCATCTCAAAATTCTTCAAATATACTCAAGGCCCAGAACTGTGCCTGATACACAGTAGATAGGCATCATAGTGAATAAAATTGCAGACAGAGGAGTTAGTTTATGCAACCATTGCCCAATGCTTTGTTTCAGCTTTAGTTTATTTTTTAAGCTTTGGGGCCACGCACAACATATCAGGATCACTCCTAGCAGGATTTGAGGAATAATATATGATAACAGGGATTGAATTGGGGTCAGCCACTTAACCCCTGCACTATCTTTCTGGCCCACTTCATTTTGTTTTATTTGCAGAGGACCTCCAAAGTGGTGCTTTGAGGACCCAGATGTCACTCCTCCGAATCTTAATTTACCAGACCAGGTGGTTCCATTCCAGGGCCCATGGAATGATGCTGCTCGGCCCTGCAGTTCATGGGACAACCAGGGGCTCCATATCAGTGCTCAGAGCCACAAAGGCTATACTTGCTGGTACTTTGAGGTCTCCAGGGCTACATCCAGTGATAGTAGGAAGAGTCCAGTGGTGCCAGGAATCAAACCACGGTCATGTAGATAATCCCTGAGTGCTTTGTGTATATTAATTTACTTAATGCTTAGTTCTCACAATAACTCTTTAAGGCAACTACTGTCATTACTCCTACTTTTCAGATGAGCAAACTGATTTGTAGGGAAAAATAAGAAGCTTACTCAAGGTAATATGGTATGTAAGTGGCAGTCAGGGTTAGGACCCAGAGAGACTTACTCCAAAACCTGGGCTCTTGAGGATGAGGATCAGTGGCAGTCTCCAAAGTGTAAGGCCATAAGTTTGGTCTCCCCAAAACCACA
The DNA here is from genome assembly GCF_027595985.1 of Sorex araneus. NCBI lineage: Eukaryota > Metazoa > Chordata > Mammalia > Eulipotyphla > Soricidae > Sorex > Sorex araneus. Next base: position 183,997,457 of record NC_073304.1, read on the forward strand.
AAAAATTATGTGGGCTCCTCAAACACGACATCACCATTCTCTCCATGTGCAGCTTCCTGCAAACTCTTAAAGAGCCACACAAAGCAGAATTGTTTCAGATCTCCTGGATTAAAAACTCAAAGCCAGGTTCTACATAATGGCAGAGGGAAGGGGACACTGGTGTAGAGTACTGGAACATCATATGCATAAAACCCTATCCTTAAATCGTCATAGTGCTATAATCCTGATCAATCATGATGATTATAATATTATATCCAACATATTAAAGGACATATTCAGTCTTCCTAGCATCCGGTTCTTCCTCCCCATATACACCCCACTGGCCAGGATTAAACCCAGGGTCTCACACATGCAAGGCATGTGCTCTACCATTAAGTGAAATCCCCAAAACCTAATGGCACCTTTATTTAGTACCTTTTTATTTAGTATCTTCCATGGGTCAAAATATACATTCAAATCCTCATCCAAATCCTGAAAGACAAAAATTATCCCAATTTTATATGTAGGAAAAGTGAACTTTATGACATAGAATGCTTAAATCTTCAGATTTGATGATATGGGACATTTAGGACTAGGTATACAGTCCTATTCACTTGCACAATTCACACAACAGAATGCAATAACTTTTTGTCTATAACTCATACTTGAATTTGCAGTTTTGAACTCAATAAAAGTTTTTAAATGGAAAATAATGCAATAACTGACATTCATACATGTATGCCTGAGTCATTATAAAAGTTAGGAGGTCAGAGAGATAGTACTATGGGTAAGGTATTTGCCTTGTACACATCAGACCTGTGTACAATACCCAGCACACTATATGGTACCTAGGTCTGCCAGGAGTGATCCCTGAGCACAGGGCCAGTTGTAAGCCCTGAGTAGACTCAGGTATGGTTTCACAAACAAAAACTTTAAGAACTTAGGGGGCGCTCTTAGAAGACAAATAACTATAAAATACATTTCAGAGAGGTTGTTATTAAAATTATTAAAATGATATTAAGTGTTAAACATTTATAATTTTCCAAAAGATTTTCTAAATGGGGAAACCTCTCCAAACTGGTGATAGAAAATAGTTATGAGCCTGCACTCTGTCTGATAGCTTTATGGAGATGGTCTGTAAACAGCATTCAGCAGATGAATTATAAAACCAAGAAAGAAATAGCAGACAAAGAAATGAAAATGGGGTAAGGAGAGAGGAGTGTAGGGTCCTTGGGAAAGGGAGGGATACAGTGGTGATGGGTGTGGTGTTGAAATTTCGTGAATTAAAAACCATTATCAATGGCAGTGTAAACCACCAACTCTCAATTTTAATAAAAAATGAAAATGCATGAGAAATACCTGTGAATCAATGTGAACTGGAATGGGAAAGGAAAATAAGTCAAGTAGAGTGGTCACCAAAATGCAGACCGCCTATACTCTTGTCCCTGGGACACATCAGCAAGAAAACCAAAAAGCAAAAAAGACAGCAATAACCCTGGGCAATCATAGGAAACAGACTCAAAAGGTCACCGCAGGATTTGTGTGACATCAACCAATCTGGGGATTAAGAGATGAAATTATTTCAGTCAACATCCCCAACTGCCCATTGTTTACATAGTAAAGCAGTGAGGTGAAAAATAAAAGGTTGGATAAGTGGCTCACAGGCTTCTTTGTATCCCTTAGGGGGTCCAGAGGGTCCTTTGATCCTTTGGGTGAGGGGTGACAGGGTCTGGGAGAAAAAAACACTTCCTTCAACAGAGCAGTTCAGCTTTTACTACAAATTTCTACGTAAGATTATGGATGAATAGAGAAGTGTGATACTAAAAAACATTTTGAAAAGCATGTGGTGCAAAAAGACCTGCCCTTGACATCTCAAAAGGGTCCCTGCTGGTTGGTGGAGTGGATGAGCACAGAGCAAATTCAGACGTGCCCTAGTTTTCTTGACTGACTCATCAACTTCTCTCCCACCTTGATATCAGATTGGGTCCCTAATCCTATCAGTTCTTTCTTCAATAGAAAAAACTCACTTCTTTCTCATCTCCATGATCCCAACCACAGCAAATTTGTCTTCCTTGCCTGCTCCCTGAATGCCACCAAGAGTCCTCCAATTGGCTTCTTACATTTTTCCAGTTTGGGGGTCATACCCAGTGGTCACCATGGAATACTCCTGATGGGCCCAAGGGATTATATGGGGCACCAGGGATCAAACCAGGGTCAGCTCACGTACAGGACAAACATCCTACCTGCTGTACTATTGCTCTGTTCCCCTCCAATTGGCTTCGTCCTGCCATTTCTCCTGGTGTCCTAATACTTTCTTAATGTTTCCAGTAAACAAAAGGATCCAAATGTCCTTGCTGGCCCCAGAGAATATCTCAGGACACTGAGCCAGTTCACTCATTAACAAGGGTCTGGACTCTCTATAGTATTTCTGCAACTCTAAGAGTTGATAGTATTATTTCTCCCTGGTGCACCCAGGCTCTAACTGATGAAATTATAATGAAGAGAGGATGTTCACATTACATTCTGAAGCTCCATGAAGTTCTCTTAACCCCTCCCTACTGCTCAATGACAGAAATACTGTTAGAACAGGAGGAGGGTGGATAGAAACAGGTTGGGATATCAACAGAGACACAGAGTAGCAGTCTGGCCTCTGCAAGTGGGATCACTCTGTCTTTCACTTGCAACAAAAGCAATTGTTGCAAACATTTATATTATTTATAAATGTTATCAAGCACCAATATCAAGCATTGATGCCAATATAAAGCTTCTCCAACCAAACTAGTCCTGAAGCTATAGGCTGCCTGCTGCTACTGCCTTCCCCTCATCTTACAGCATAGAAATCCTGTTTCTGGACCCTACACAGAGCCTGGATAAACTTGATTAAGAGCTCACCTATTTGGGGTGTCACCCTCAAGGACACTGGGTGTGTTCCCAATGAGTTGGGCTAATGGCCACAAGTTGCCTCTCCTCTGCCCCAAGCTCGCCATGCTGTAACTGGCACCCCCACAAATTCCACCTGAAGTTGAGAGTCTGCCCCTGAGAGTCTGGTTCAAAGTCAGACCCTCTCAGTGGTCTATAACTCATCTCTCATCTCTCCACTTCATGGTCTTTTCCTACTTCATTTTTACTATCTCCTCTGCACTACAGTCTTCAGAATAAAATCTAACCTCTTTACCCATCCCACAAGCCCATCTTGATTGCTACCCTTGATGCAGGCAAGGCAGAAGAGGCAGTGGCAGATCTCTGTGTTCATTCGCAATTCCCAGGTTCTTCAATATTTTCAAGAATGAAATATTGAATAATAAAGATGCTCAGAGTTGGAAAGAAGAAAAGTTTATTAGAAAATAGAATAGAAAAGAAAAGGAACTCCCAAGTGGGGAGGAACTTGGTATAGAACTAAGTTAACTCTTTTTGTGAGATTTTTTTATAGGAAAACAGGGTCTTAATGTTACAAAGAATGCAGGGAACCTACAGAGTGGTCACCCTGTTTTATCCTTCTGGTACTCTGCTTCGGATATTAATCATTATCTTAGTCTGTGACTCCTAGTCCTGGGACAGAAGAATAGGGTTCTGGGGGAACTCCAGGCATGTCAAAGATAGGGCCTTGGGGATGAGGTGTGGTTGGTCTATGGGGATAAATGGAAACTGTGGGCTCCCCTCTTGTTGGCAAGGGAAAACAGAGGCTTCCTCTTTCACCCTCCAACCTTATCTCCCCATTTCCTCCCTGCTGGCCTTTTCTCTGTTCCCAAACCATACAAGATCCTTCCACGAGTCCCTGCATTAGTTCTTGAGACCTGGAAGTTCCTATCTCTAGCCACTACTTGGATGCCTCCTTCTCCTCATAAAGGTCTCAACTGAAAAACCTGTCCTCAAAGAAGCCTCTCAGGCACCCTATCTAACCATTGCCTTCCCAATACTCTGATCTCCCATCATTTCCTTCTTGGGTATGTCTTTCCCCACAACACATCAGCTTTATGAGGGAGAGACTACCCATTACCATGATGTTTGCAGTATTTAGGACCCTGTCTGTGGAGGACACAGGCTTTTAGAAACTGATTGTTAGGCGAATTAATTAATAAGTATGTGAATGAATGAGAAAAATTAGTGAATAATGGGTGAATGAATGAGAAAAATGCTTAAGTCAATGAATGTGTGCAAGAAGTAGGAGTGAATGAATGAGAAAATGCAAAAGTGAATGAACAGCCTGAATGAATGTGAGCATGAATGAGTCAGGCAGTGAAAAAGGCAGCAAGGAAGATATTTCAAATCATCCATCTAGCAGTCCTCAATTCAACCTGTCCCCCTTAGACCAGTTGGGATGGAAACCCTGCAAACTTCAGTTCAACTTCTACTGACCCGCTTTGGCACCCATTAAAGAGGACCAAGATACTATCAAGAGGGACTTTACATTTTATTCTTTTTTAAACACAGATACAACTTACACATTCTCTATTTAAACTACCATTGTTAGATCCTCTCTGAAGGGAACTTTCCTTTCTCTCCTCATTTCACCCCTTTGTTGCAGCAGAAATGCTCCGTTTAGCATTCCTAAAGGGCCATTAGCATGCCAAAGCTCTGGTGCTGCCTGGCTGGGGGTGGTTCCAGAGGAGGGGCTGAGCTGTGGCTTATGCCCAGTGAGATGCTGTGGCTGAAGCACAGCCCTCCAACATCCCTGCCACTTGGCAGCACCTCCTTCCTTGTTCCCCAAACTCAATTTACCCTCTCATTTCAGATATTTAGCATTATTCTTGCTCTGACTCTGGTCCCGAAAAATCTCTCTCCCTCTTTATTTAAGCCTAATAAGAGCACCTTTGGTTAAATACTCATGGGGTAAAAACTTTTCATTCCACTGAAAGGCCTCATCTGCAAGGCAAGATGAATATCCCCATTATAGAGCAAACAGGGCGAGGGGGTGGGGGAGGATGGATTTAATCCTTACTTTGCCCTGCATCTAGTTCAAAGAGAAAACAGTCCATTTTCCAAAAGATAGGTTAGGCATACTTGGACAGGCAGGAGCACCCAGGAGGTCCTGATGTTCAGGGGCCTAAATAAGTGATCCCTCCTAAACGTAATGTTTCCGCCTATCTGGGACTGATTTCATTCTGTGTGGCACATTGTTCTAGATAAACCTGCTGCTGAAATTGGCATGTGAATCAAACAAAAACCCTTCTAGATATGCTAACTCAGTTGCTAAGTTTTCAGGGAGAATTATGCTTGCTGTCTGCCCCTTAGTTCACATCAGACTGGATTCTCCTTTCCTAGGGCAGCCTTTCCTATAAAAGGCCTCAAAAAAATCAGATGTTAGGCATCTAATGGAAATTCCAGGCAAAGCAAAAGGATGACCACCCAATCACTGTGAGAAGTGTCTTGGCAGCCCTGAAGAACATCAGAATGCATGTGCCTGGACCTATCTGATGACAATATGAACCGTCTCCAAACTGCCTCTCGATGATACCTTGCACCTCCCTCAACCTCAGTGAAAAGAGACATAACATCCCCTTTTCACCCAGAAAGCACTAGACCCAGAGTCATTTGCCCACCATTTGTACAGCTGGTCCTTCCACCCAAGTGAACAGATTTACTTAAGTTCTGGCAACACTCTCTGAATAGGCCACCCAGGGAAAAGAGACTAAAGGTGTCTTTTTTTCTTTTCAGGACTTCCCTTGATATGTTAATCCCCTGTGTATTTATTAAGCACCTACCATGAACCATAGTATCACTAAGTCCTGAGCATAGAAAGATTATAGCTAAAGGACTGTACTTGGGATAGAGATCAAGTGTACCAGGGAACAGTGGGGAGATTCTTAGTGAATAGGCATCCCAGCCTCTAACTAATTCCCATAGAGGAGCTAAATTAGATAGAGCCTTACCACAAGGCTTTGTGTGTTAGAGAGGCAGAGGGATACAGTGACATTCTTAATTTGTCATAAAATTAGTCCAGGCTTTTACAAAGAACCCATCCAAACTCCACTGACTCATACAGCAACAGCAGGGAAGCCAATTTCTTTCAATAGACCCAGGTATTGGAAGAAATGAGGTTGCTCTAGAAAAGTTAAGGCCAAAGTTCAATAGACTTTCTCTTAAAGAGTCAAATAACTATTTTATGTTTTTCAGAACACAGCATCTCTATTGCAATTATTCCACTCTGCTGTTGCACCAAAAGCAGACACAGACAATATATAAACAAATGGGAGTGGCTGCGTTCCAATTAGAATTTATTTAACAAACAGGCAGTATTTGGCCTACAGGCTGTCGTTTGCCAATTACATGGTCTAGTTCAGCACTGAGGAAGGCCTGGTTCTTTGTTTAAACTAAAGATTAAATTTATAATCCACATAGTAACAGCAAATTCACTTGTCACAAATTTTCTGAGCCTGATGCTATTCCAAAGGCAACTGTGAAATAATACTATGTGCCAATGCTGTGACAGGACAGAGAAAAGAGCATGAAGGCCCTCTGCTGAGGGGAAGCACTGTCATCCCTAAACGGTGGCGGAACCGTGCTTTTGTTTTGATACATAAGTGGCATCAAAATCCATAAAGCACGGAGTCCTTTTGGTGCACACTCAGATTTATGGTTTATCTGGATATTCTAGGATGTGTCCCTATTTTTTGTCTATATATTTTTCCAATTTACTGGTACGTATTTAAACCATATTTCTCTCTCTAATTTGGGAAAAACACATTTATACATGCCTTTTTATGTACCTACATATTTCTCTAGGGAGGACAGAGAGATGGCATTCCCAGGTCACAGAGCAAGAATATTTAAATTGTACCAGGATATTCCAAATCTCTAGAATTTATAATTGAACGCTGGCTCGCTCTCATGTATCTCTGGTCACACGGGACAGGCAAGTGACAGAATATGGATGAATTTATATAATACAGGATATGGAAGAATTTATCTAAAAACAGGGACTGAAAAACTTCTCAGGTGCTGGGCCTAATTGTAAACCAACACTATCTGCTTTGTTTTCTTGTAAGTCGTTCAATTAAGTGTCCAGAGTGATAACATAAGTGTTAAGGGACATGCCTTGCACGCAATTTTCTCTGCTTCAATCCCCAGCACCACATGGTCTCTCAAGTGTCACTGATGCAGCCCTCAAGACACCCCCATCTGCTCCCGAGCACCAAGGAGGGGCATCAAGTGATTCCGGGCACTTCCTAAGCACTGCTTAGGAGGTCCAAAAATAATTAATTAAGCAGTAAATCAATCACCAAAAGTACCAGCACACCCCCACATACTGCGGAGGGGAGAAATCAGAAGTGGAAACGAGAACACCATCTTTGGGCTGCAGGCCCGGCTCCGCTGTCTGCAGCACTGACACCCTGGGGAACTGGCTCTTACTGAACTCTAATTAATTTGAACCCTGGGTCAACAAAGGGAGCAGGCTCAGGAGAAAAGCTCTACAGTAAGTTCTTGGCATTCCTGGAGTGGGGGCAAAACTCTTTGGGGATGGTCTGGACAATCTGTGAGTACTAAGAATGTGAATTTCTAAATTCAAATGCCAAGCCAGGCCTGGTGCTACCCAGGTTGAGCCTTCCTTTGTGTCTGAAAACCTTTTTTTGTTTGAAGCTGGTGTGACTTTAAGCAGCCTGCCAAAGAGAGTGTGAGAAAACTCAAGGGCCAAGCTGTTTTCCTTTTCCCATCTCAACCTGGGTCAAATCAGTTCCCCCGTGATGCACCTCTTCTCAACTGCTAGGCTGGGGAGCTTCAAGGACTCCTCTCCAGGCCCTACCAGCCCAAATGAGCACTGATTCTCTAGCTCCAAGACAAAAAAAGATTGATGAGACAGATGAGTGGGGCTGGCATTTCCTGATACATGCAGGCACTTCACATAGAATTGTAGGCACAAGTTTCACATAACTCACCAAAAGCCCCTGGACACAGACATGATTAATACTGTTTCACAGGTGAGGAACTGACACTGAGACATGAACCAGTTTTTTTTTTCTCCCATACTAATGGTTTCAAACTGGAAAGAATGACTAAAATAATGATTTGGTTTTCCTTTTCCAAATTGGAATAATGTTAGAACAGTACAAGGGATTACTGCACATCCATCACCCAGCTTCCCTAAATGTTAATACCTCACAAATCTATCCCATAAATGCCAAACAAGCATAATGACACCTAACCTTCAATCCTTATCAAAATGTTACCAATTTTTCCACTAAAGTCCTTCTCTGGTTCAAATAGATTTAATCCATATTGTGGCATTCTATTTTAGTTTTACGTCTCCCGCAGCCTTTTAGTGAACCCGTCTTTCTTTGTCTGTAATGACCCTGATGCTATTTGAATTTGAGGGGGGGGGTCCCCAAGCAGTGCTCAGGGGACCTAGGGGGAAATCCCGGTGAAATTCAGCCAGCTTTGCTGGACAGTTCAATGTTCACACTTGGTGATGTGCTGCTATTTAGCCTGGCAGTGCTGGGAGCCACAGGTCTACCCTAGCATTACTCGAGAACTTTCAAGACTATACCTGGTGGTGCTCAGGAGGCCATGCAGTGTTAAACTTGGGTTGTGATACAGTCAATCTTAGCAAGATTCCACAAAGTTAAAGTCATTTTGTCAGTACACTAGATGCCAGAATATCCACTCATTATTAGCTTAATTATGACCACATGATTCAAGGGATGTACGCTTGACTTCAGTGTAAAGTTACTTCTGAACTTGTGGAGAGACAGTCTGACTAAATATTTCTTATACCTTTACACACTAACACACTGACTTTAGCAAACATTGTGATTCTTACATCTACTGATGATTATTACCTTTTTAAAAAACCAAACTGTGATATTCTATTTTCATCATTCTATTTCACATTTATCAAGTGGAAATCTACTTAAAGCAAAAGTGGACAGTAAATCTTAAACTTCTCTGCATAGTGATTTCATTCAGTGTACTAATCAAAGTGTAGACTTTCAGGTCCTACCCCAAGAGATGTGACTTCATCAAGCCAAGGGAAGGTTTAGCAATATACCAATCAATACTCATTTCCCATTTCCCAAGGGTACTTTTAAATTATAATATACACCAGACACCTTTTATTATTTTAGGGGAGGGAGAAAATTAGGGCAAAACCCAAATGTGTTTAGGACTTACTCCTGGCTCTGTGCTCAAAGAATAGTCCTGGGAGTACTCAGAGGACCATATACGGTGTCAGGGATCGAACCTGGTTCGGTACCTTAATCCTCTACTACTTCTCCAGCCCCAATTTACCCTACCACAGAGTAAAGCTCTAAGGATTTTAGTATCTCCAGAAGATTTCAAATGATCACCATCTTAATTTCATTTTGATCAGCCCCCAAAGAAATCACACACCCACTAAGCAGTAACTCCTCACTCAGCCATCCCATCAGTCTCTAGCAATCAATAATTTGCTCCTACATGGATCTGCCTATTTGGGGCATATCTCATAAGTAGAACCAAATACTATATGGTCTTAATGTGTTGTATTTCTTTCAGTCAACATAAAGATGTCAAGGCATTTCTATGCTTTTGCATAGACCTGTATACCATTCCTTTTTATGGATTAATAATTTCCCAGTGTGTAGATATGCCAACATTTATGTATTCATTCACTAGCTAATGTAAATTTGGATTGTTTCCACTTTGAGGTTATTATGAACAATGCTACTGCTATGAAATTGAATGGAATCATTGGGTCATATAATAGCTCTATGTATCACCTTTTGAGAAACTATTTTCTAATGTAGTTATACCACTTACACTCCATTTTCCACGGTCTTTTCAATATTAGTCATCATACTTCTTAAAAATTAGGAGCCATACACATTCAAAAGAACAGAAGCAACAAGCGCTGATGTAGATGGAGGGGGAAAGGGATGCTCTTTCACTGTTGGTGGGAATGTCAACTAGTCCAGCCTTTCTGGAAAGCAATATGGACATTCCTTCAAAAACTAGAAATTGAGCCCGCAATACCACTTCTGGAAATATATCCTAACGATGCAAAAAAGCACAGTAGAAATGACATCTTCACCTATATGTTCATTACAGCATGGTTCACAATAGCCAGAATTTGGAAACAACCCAAGTGTCAGACAACTGGTTAAAGAAACTTTGGTACATCTACATAATGGAACACTATGCAGCTATTAGAAGAGATGAAGTCATGAAATTTGCTTATAAGTGGATAGTCATGGAGAGTATCATGCTAAGTGAAATGAGTCAGAAAGAGGGACAGAAATAGAAGAACTGCACTTATTTGTGGAATATAAAATAACATAACGTGAGAGACTGACACCCAAGGACAACAGACACAAGGGCAAGAAATATTTCCCCATAGTTGGAAGCCTGTCTCATAAGCTGGGGGAGAAGGCAGCTGGAATAGAAAAGGGATCACTAATACAATAATGGTTGGAGTAATCGTTCAGCATGGGAGATGTGTTCTGAAAGTAGATAAAGGACCAAACATGATAACCTCTCAGTCTCTGTATTGCAAACCATAATGCTCAAAAGAAGAGAAAGAGCATGGGGGAAATTGTCTGCCATGGAGGCAGGGGGAGGGTTGGAAAGGGGAGGCATACTGGGGACACTGGTGGGGGAGAATGTGCACTGGTGGATGAATAAGTGTTTGATCTTTGTAAGATTGAAACTCAAACATGAAAGCTTATAACTATCTCACAGTGATTCAACAAAAAATATAGGAGCCATGACAGGAAGTATTTGGTATAGCCCAATAGGATAGGCTCACCTGAGCTTGAGGGCCACCCAGACTATGATCAGATGTGCCTAGGGGTCCAGGAAGTAGAGGTATGAAATTTGGTCTTGCACATATAAGGCATATTAGGCTACCATTTGAGCTATCTCCCTGACCTTTACTATCTTTGTGATTACTCAAGGATGTAAACTGGTTGTTCCCTATGATTTTGGTTTACATTTCTCTGATGACTAATGATGTTAAAATGTCTTAATAAAATTATTGGTCATGTGGTCATGTGTATATCTTCTTTGGGGATGAGTCTACTCCTGTCCTCTTCCTATTTTTATATTGGGTTGTCTTTTTGTAGATGAACTGGAAGATTTCTTTATACAATCAAATATATGATTTGCAGCTATTTCCTCCCATTGGTTAGTGTTCTTCATTGCCTTCATAGTGTCTTTCCAAGGAGAAGTTTTACATTTTGATGAAGTTGAATTTATATGCTTTCCTTTGTTTTCATGGAGATTTTGCTGAAGCTCATATATGGAGAGTGCTATGAGAAATACTCCAAGGGTTTGGCCAAGATACTAGAAATCACACAGCTCAGTTACCATTTTTCAGCTTTTGTTAAATCTCTACACTTGGACTGAAGCAATAGCACAGCGGGTAGGGCATTTGCCTTGCACATGGCCGACCCAGGTTCAATTCCTCCATCCCCCTCGGAGAGCCTGGCAAGCTAACAAGAGTATCTCGCCCGCATGGCAGAGCCTGGCAAGCTACCCGTGGCATATTCAATATGTCAAAAACAGTAACAAAAAAGTCTCACAATGGATGGGGGGAAAGGCAGCTCAGATAGAGAAGGGAACACCAAGTAGAGGATGTTGGGAGGACCCATTCTGGTTGGAAGATGCGAACTAAAAGGAGACTATAGACTATAGATTAAACTTGAAGGCCACTCAATACCTCTATTGCAAACTACAACACCCAAAAGGAGAGAGAACAAAATGGAATGCCCTACCTCAAAGGCAGGGTGGGGTGGTGGGAGATAAGGCAGGGGTGGTGAGAGGGATACTGTGATTATTGGTGGAGGTGAATGGGCACAGGTGGGGGGATGGGTAAACAATCACTGTATGAATGAAATGCAAACACAAAAGTTCATAAGTTTGTAACTGTACATCACAGTGATTCTCTAATAAAAAATTTTTAAAAGTCTCACAATGGAGACATTACTGGTGCCCGCTCGAGCAAATTGATGAACAACAGGTTGACAGTGCTACAGTGCTACAGTCAAATCTCTAATTATATCTCTTTTTCTTCCTAATGTTACTTATTTATTTCTCCTTTTTTCTTGAGCAATCTTTCCAGATATTTTCTTATTTTATTAGTTTTTCCAAACAACCAACTTTCAGCTTCTGTTGATCATTTGTTGAATATTTGCTTTTGTGTTAATTGATTTCTGTTATTATTGATTCTCTCTCCCCACCTCCCCCCCCCACGTACCACCCCTGGCTTATTATTCTGTTAATTTTTTCCTCTAACCTCTTAAATGAGATATATTACTTATTAATTTTCATCTTTTTTTCATGGTTCTAATATACTATAAAATACATGCCTTTCTTAAGCATACCTTTTCCTTTATAAATTAATGTGCCCCCCCCATGGCAGGATAATGAGGAGAATCATAGGCAAACCTGGAGCTGCACAACTTGCCTGTTCTTCTCCCTGCACCTTTCCCCCCACCCAAAAAAAAAAACACTTATGGAAGTGGTTTTTCTGAGAGCTGTGAAAGGCTGGAAGAATGAAGACTGGCATATTTTGGAACTAAAACTATTCATGCAAAGCAGTATTTCATTATGGGAGGTGACATCCCAAGTCAGTGAGTTCTTGTGGCTTCACCATCTTACAGACTGAATCTCAGTAATTCTACAGGGACAAAGGGAATGAGGCAGATGCTCATGTAAGACAGGCATGAGCCAAAGCAATAAACTCAGCCCCTGCTGTCAGCTCAAACTGCTCTTGATTCAGATAAGAATCATTCTATCCTTTTCTTTGCTTCTAATCCTTACTCCTAGGTAGTTTTGTTATTGGGATCATTGAGTAGAAGGAACTCCAAAATCATTATCATATAATCCCCTGAACACTCACCATAGTGTCCCTGAGCACAGAAACAGGAGTAAATTCTAAGAAACACTGGGTGTGGCCCTCTTCCCCCACCACCCTCCCACAAAACAGTGATCTTGCATACACACATGAGACTATTAAAAACAAAAACTATACCAGCTGCAACAAAATAAAATCAAACATAAAAGCAGATAGCTCCTCAAAGAAGTCATAGAGATGGTCAATGCAACTATTAAAAATGTGATCATTGCCACTAATCATCAGGGAAATGCAAATCAAAACAATAGATAAATTTTTGTACCAGTGAGATGAGAAACTGTATGAAAAAAGACCAAAAAGGCAGAGATGTAGTTTGTTTTTTTTTTTTAAAAAAAAAGGAACTCTAGTTCACTGCAGGATGGACTGCTGACTGGTTCAGCCTATTCAAAAAGAAATGGTTTAGATACTTCTCAAAACATTACAAACATGGTGTGGAGCAATAGTACAGCTAAGTAAGGTGCTTGGCCTTGCACATAGTCAATCCCTAGAACCTCATATGGTTCCCAGAGAGGAGATCTAGTTGTGACCCAAGAACCAAAAAGAGAGAATGAGAAAGAGGGAGAGGGAAAGAGAGAGAAGTATTATGAACAGAACTTCTGTATGATTCAGGTTCTGCTCCCCAAGAACACAAAAGCACTAATTTGAAAGGACACGTGCATACCAATGTTCATTATAGCCCTGTTTATAATGGCTAATATCTGGAAACAACATAAGTGCCCAACAACAAATGAGGGGACAAAGAAACTGTGGTATATGTACAAAATGAAATATTACTCACCCAGAAGAAAAGAGGAAATGTTGCAGTTTGCTGCAACTTGAATGTAAGTGGAGGGTGTCATGCTAAATGAAGTGTGTCAGAATATAAAATATGCACAGGTGGAGTAAAATAAAACAATATGGGGATTAGAAAAGTCCCAATGCAAGTAAACCCTGAAATATTATCAACAGAACTGGAAATGAGGATATTAAGGAGTGAGAAGAGGGAGAAGGGACCATGAGGAAAATAGTGGAGGGATCTTGAAACACTGTTGGAGTTTCAAGTACAAAACAATGACTTCCTTTACAAGGATAAAGGCATTTGCCTTGCATGCAGCCACTTGCAGTTTGAATCCCTGTCTCCATATAAGGCTCCTGAGTACCACCAGGGGTCACTCTTAGCTGAGAGCAAGAAATAACCCTGAATACCACCAGGTGTGACCCCCCCCCCATCTTCCCATTTAAAAAAAAAGACTTCAATACTATTGCAAACTATGATACATCATTAAACAATTAAATGTGTATATATCTTTTAAGGACCTACTCTTGAAACGAAAATACAATTAATAAATACTCTGGAAGCAAAACTGAGCACCAAAACTACAATAACAATCATTGTAAAAGCAGTAACAATGACAGCTCTACAAATAAAAAAAAACAAACAGCTCTACAAGCCTAAAAAACAAACAAATAAAACCAAAAATAGAAGTAATAAAAAGTATTCAAAAGTAAATAGGAACACAAAATAGCAGATACAAGCACTGGCTCAAAGAGCTGAACTCTACAGCTTTGGGCTTTGAAAATATGCAACATCAGGCAAGTTAGACATTTTAATTTTTCCACCACCTATAAAATGAGGATAGTGCTCAACTTAGAGAACTGTGAAAGTCTTGTTAATGATACATGTGTAAAAAGTAGTGAGCACAGGTCTTATTATCATTTGTTTTAATGTCAGGAAAGAACCCAGTCCCTTGCATGCAGCCAATCCAGGTTCAACCCATAGCACCTGATATGGTCCCTTGAGCCTGCCTACAGTGATCTCTGAGCACATCACCAGGAATAAACCTTGAGCACACTGAGTGTGGCCCCAAAACAAACAAACAAACAAACAAACAAAAGCAAAGAACAAAAACCAGGAAAATAAACAAACCTAGGCAAAGTGGGAATAAATATTTGCTATTAGAAATTCACAGAGGTGGCTCATCAGTAGAACCACAGTGGATCCTGGCTTAAATAAGAATATTCTGGGAGGTGGAACAATAGCACAGCAGGTAGGGCATTTGCCTTGCATGCGGCCCACCTGGGTTCGATTCCCAGCATCCCATATGGTCCCCCCAGCACCGCCAGGAGTAATTCCTGAGTGCATGAGCCAGGAGTAATCCCTGTGCATTGTTGGGTGTGACCCAAAAAGCAAAAATAAAAAAGAAGAAGAATATTTTAAAGGCCCAGGCATAGATCAGTGGTTGAGCATCTGTTGTCAAGGCTGAGACCCCAAGTTCAATCTATCACACATTTCTGGGGGAAATCGAAGTAGTACTGCCATTGGGTTCCCTGGCATCTCAGCAAATATGCAATCTCTGGACACTACAGTTAACTGTGTGCAAATATATCACAACAAAATGTAAAACCCCAGATATTTCAACAATAGGAAGGAAAAAAGGAAACATTCATAGGAATGTTCATAGCTGTTTTATCTACAATGTCAAAAAACTGGAAATAACCTAAATGTCCATCAGTAGGCATGGATAAATGTTGACAGAACCCATATACTGAGAAGCTAGTCATCAAAGAAAGGTATGAACTACTCACAATATAACATCATGATTGAATCTCAAACTACTCAAACAAACTAAAAACACTGGGTAAAAAAGAATACATACATTTAAGAAGTGGTAGGATGGGGCAGGAGAGATAATACAGTGGGCAGGGCATTTTCTAGCATGCAGCTGACCTGGGTTCAACACCCCAAGTCCCACGAGAAGTGATCCCTGAGTGCAAAGGCCTTGCCAGGTATGGCCTTTCAACTCCCCAAAAGAAGAAATGATAGGGAAAAAAAACAGATCAGTGAAACAAAATGTGATTTCCAGAAAACAGATTCAAGTAAAAATAATACATGAGATAAATGTGATATCTTAAATCAGTAAATCTTTAAAATAACTGTCACTGACTATCTGATGAAAAAAGAGAGATTCTTATCTCACATTATATATCATAAATTAATAAATATATATATAACTTCAAGTTTTGACCACAGGGTATACTGAGACAATACAGAACCCTTACACTGCAAAGTTCTAGAATTCCAAAATAAAAAATAAATTTTAAAAAATGCATAGGGGTGGGAAGATAGCTCCAGGACTGGAGCATATGCCTTACATGCACTAAGCCCCTAGTTTAATCAATGGTCCCCCAAGCACCTTAAGATGTAGCCCTGGGTGACTCCTGGTACTGGACCCATGAACTATCACATCACCAGGCCCAATCACTGAACCATCAGGTGACTTCAGAAAAGCCAAGTATAGCCAGAAGTCACACCTAGAACCCCTGAATACTGCTTGAAGTCCCACTACCTTTTCCCCCTGCAAAAATTTAATGCAGATATTATAAGAAATAAATGAAAACTCCAAAGTATTAGATAGCATACGTCTCTTAAAACCAAAGACTTAAGGAAAACACTAACACTGTAGTGATCACGGGGCATAAATGGATAGAGAAAGAATAGGAGGAAAGAGATGAGGATAAAGAAAGTAATTTAGAATAATCCTTAATAGTTTTTTCTTGGGTGGAGGTGGGGGAGTCCTTGAGTCAAACCTGGCTATGCTCAGGAGCTATCCCTGGCTCTTTGTTCTGAATAACCCTTGGCAGTATTTAGAGGTCCATACAGGTATAGGTAATTTGAACCAGGGCATGGCTGCCACAGCTTAAGCAAGGTAAGTGCTTCACTTCCTGTACTATCTCTTCTGCCCCATGCCTTAATGTCTTTGAATTGTTTGTTTTCTCTTGCGTGTTCACACCCAGAGGTTCTCAGGGCGTGTACCTGCTCTGCACTCAGAAATCATTTCTGGTGGTGCTCAGGAAACGATATGGCATGTTGGGATCAAACCCAGGTTGGCTGCATGCAAGGCAAATGCTTTACCTGCTGTACCCCATTAATGTTTATCCACACTATAACTCCTGATGATGGTTAGGTCCCATTGTGAGCAACAAAGAGTCCAAACATTTAGAAAGGAATAAACAGGTAGAAAAATAATAAGCATAATAAGTAAATAAAATAACATTTTAGAAAGTATACTAATGGGGGGGAGAACAGGTTATCAGAGTGGGTATATATGTGTATGTGTGGGAGAGAGATAGGTTATCAGAGTGGGTACATGTGTGTATGTGTGGGAGAGATACAGAGACAGAGTGAGAGGGACAGAGACAGAGAGACAAAGAGAAAGCAAGGGGCAGGCAGACAGAAACAGACGAGAGAATGCTTTATGACAATTAGAGCAGACCACAGTGAGAAATGACAACTGATCAAAAACTTCAGGTAGTGAGGGAGTCATCCATTTGGCTGCCTTTGGATAGCCAATAATAAAAATTAGAGATAATGTGGGGAAAGGGTATAATGATGAAGACCACTTAGAAAACAATATATAGCAGTAACCTAAGAAACAAAAATCCTGGATCTTCCTAAATGATTTTGTCTACCAATCTACAGTAATCACAAAAGTTTGTCTCCATCAAAAACACTTGAACAAACTGTGGTGGGTGGGGCGGGAGGTCAAAAGGGGGGAAAAACACAGGGCCTGAAAGACAGTAGAGCAGGTAGGGTGCTTGCCTTGCATGCAGTCAACTCAGGTTCAGTCCCTGGCACCACTTATGGTTCACCAAGCTCCACCAGAAGTGATCCCTCAGTACCATCAGATTTGGCCCAAAAAGACAAAAAAAGAAAAAGAAAAAGAAATACAGACATGAAAGGCAAAATGTTAACTTTCATTTGATACAGGAAATTCCAAAATAATTCAATGAAAAAAAGAGATCCCAAGTCAATGATGCCCTCTGACTTGTACATCTGACAGAATCAAATGCAAAAACACTTGATAGACTTTTTCAAACATCAGAGGAATTTCCATCAAATCTCAAATAAAAATAATTTTATAGTCAGACAATAGAAAAAAAACACACAAGGAAATCATTTACCCAAAAAAATGTCAGCAAGAGAGGTTTGGATCATTCACTAAACTTGGAAGATCTAAAGACTTAAGTCAGTTTACAAGGAAACAATGCTGAACAAAAGGCAGTAGATAGAGAAGAGAAAATATGGTTTTATTTCACTTGTATAAAATTCAAGAACAGGCAAAACAAAATCTATGGTTAGAAGTCAAAAATCTGTAGTGGTTACACTGGGGTCATGACTGAGTGAGGTATAAAGGAATTTTCTGAAAATCTTTCATTCCTTGATGGCTCATAAAAATGAGTTGACTTTGTGAACATTTGACCAGCCAAACAAGCATGCTTCGAAGCAAGATTGGCTAGCTAACACACTGGAGGACGAAAAAGGAAGAGCTTCTTCCTCTCCTTTCATGAAAGAGCAGGGGAATGAGTACTGGAGAAATGTCCAGCTGTCTTGAAGGGCAGGCTCAGGTGTTCACCAATCAGAGACTGAGCAATCTTTTAGGAGACTCTAAATGGAGTGAATAGAATGGAAAATACTCACACAACAAAATTGCTTCTGGTTGAAAAGGGAATGGAGGAAAGTGAGATATATGTATCAGAAAGCCCTCAGGAAGGGGGGCATTTCCACAGGTAACAGAGTATTAGATAGGTTTATGATCAGGAGTCACTCCTAGTGGTCTCAGGGAACTATATGCAGTGACAGAATTCAAACCATTGTCATTGCAGCTGCAGTGACATGCAGGGTAAGTGCCTTAACCCCTTTTCCTATCTCTCTGTCCCCCTCCAAAATAAATCGTTTTTCTTAAAGTTGTTCAAATAGTTTATTTCATTCAATATTTCAACATAATCCCACCACCATAACACTTTCCCACCACCATTATTTTAAATTTTCCCACCACCACTCAAACCTACCCCAAAGGCAGATGCTAAATAATTTAGTTTGTATTGCTTATTATTAACAATCAATTAAAAATGATCCAAAAAGGTTTCCTTATAAGAAAGTATGTGAAAATTTTTGTAGCTCACCATGAAGCCTTTAAGGCCCTGTACTAACATATTGTTACAGGTTGGCCTTGTACATATATATATATACATATATATATATATATATATATATATCACTGTCATCCCGTTGCTCATTGATTTGCTCAAGTGGGCACCAGTAACGTCTCCATTGTGAGACTTGTTTTACTCTTTT
This sequence comes from Sorex araneus, assembly GCF_027595985.1. NCBI lineage: Eukaryota > Metazoa > Chordata > Mammalia > Eulipotyphla > Soricidae > Sorex > Sorex araneus. Next base: position 184,016,377 of record NC_073304.1, read on the forward strand.
TGGCATATCGAGTACGCCACAAGTAGCTTGCCAGGCTTTGCCTTGCGGGCGGGATTCTCTCAGTAGCTTGCTGGGCTCTCCAAGAGGGACAAAGGAATCAAACCCGGGTCAGCTGCATGCAAGGCAAATGCCCTACCCGCATTCATATATATATGATATCACATATATATGATATATGATATATATGATAGCACATATTTAGGAATGTAGGAGTGCTGCTGTTTATTCAGCCATTGATTAAGCTGTTTGAATTAGGCATGAACTCCACATTACTTTTTTTAAAATTGAATCACTGTGAGATAGTTACAAAGCTTTCATGTTTGAGATTCAGCTATACAATGATCAAACACCCATCCTTCCATCAGTGCACACTTTCCACCACCATGTCCACAGAATATTCCTCCTGTGGAGATGTTACTGGTGTCCACTTGAGCAAATCGATGAACAGGATGACAGTGCTACAGTGCTACAGACATAACAAAGCTCATTTTATAAGACTCATCTCTTGAGGATTAAAAGAAGTGATATCTATATAGTACTTATAATAGAGCAGGATAGCAGTTGGAGTTATAAGAATGTGTGCTAATAGGGGCCAGAGAGATAATACACCAGGTATTGCCTGGCATGTGATCCAACTGGGTTTGACCCCCAGCATCATTGATGGCCCCCTGAGCTCCTCACTTTTTGGGCTCAGGGACCTATAGCACATAATCAAGAGTAAGATCTGAGCATTACTGGATATGATCCAAAAACAAAAAAATTAAATAGAAAAGAATGCATGGTGATTAAAATGCAGTATCTGTGACAAGCCTTTGGCTCCACATCTCCTCCCAATATCCCTCAGCTGAGTGCCCTCCAAGATACAGGGCATCCACATTCCTTTCATTTCCAGCCCCACCCATATGACAAGTGTAATCTAGAGCAGAGCCCTCAAGACACTGGAGCATGGGAGGCACAGAGCACTCAAACAACATGCCCACTTTGGGTGATCTGACATTTAAGCCAGGGCAGTCTTGACATTGGAGGCAGGTTCTTTCAATCAAAACCCCTATTATTTGACCATTTTTACATATTAAATCAGAATAATGTGCTTGCTAGCTGATTCTGATTTGAAACTTGGTAATTCCTATGGAAAATCAGAACACTTTTTTTTTTCACTTAAACATGAATGATAGTCTTCTGGAGTCTTTGAGTCTTGAAAAAAACAGTTTGCTTACACTGATTCCAACAAACCATGGGGATTGGGGTGGGAGTGAGAAATATAAGGGATTGCCCAGTCCCATCCTTCTTGCATTTATGGATATCATCAAGATGCAAACCTGCCCCCAAATTTGGCTTTAGCAAGGCTAGTTTCTGGGGATTGCAGTGAGAAGCAATGTTTCTCCTTGCAGCTGCTCAAAAGACCAGTCACTTTCTCGTGACTGGTTAGATCTACACTTCTTTGTAGATCTAAGCCATGCAATGACACAGGGCTGGGTCTGTGAAGAAAGAGTTGGCTGACATCAACCTGCCCACCTCTGAGATCTGGCTTTGGGGAGAGGAAACAAGTTGGCCGCAGAACTCAAAGCAGGGGGGGCCAGTGTCCAACAGCCCTGCCCTGGGGCGCCCAACCCAAAGGTACTTTCATGTTTCAGATGCCAAATTCTGTATCTGTAAACACAATGTGTTTCCTTTTTCATGCTGGGATTGGAGCTGCTATTGTTCGGCACTTTCTGTGCCAGCCCAAATGTAAGCAGGGGGAAATGGCCTTTGCAGAGGCCTTGGTGCCACACGGAGAGTTTGGAGCCTGGGTCCAACTTCCAGGATGAAAATGCCCCCAGAAGCCTCATGCACTGTGGAGTATAGGAAGGTCTGACCTCAACTAGAACATAATTTTCTTTGTGTTTCAAGGTCAATGATGAGCTTTAGTCTCAAATAAACAAGGCAGTTCTGGTGATCCCCTAGGATAGAGAACCTTAACAGAGTTTCAGGACAGACATTCCTGGAAAAAGCTCTTACTTCAGGCAATTTCATTTTCTCACACATTTGATGTGATTAAAAAAAAAAAAACATTCTGAGGGTCAGAGAAATAGTACAGTGGATAGGGCACTTGTCTCGCAAACAGCTGACCAGGGTTTGATCCCCAGTATCACATACAGTCCCACAAGGACCACCAGGAATAATTCCTGAGCATAGAGCCAGGAGGAACCCTGAGCATGACCAGGTGTGTCTCCCCCACAAAACAAACAACAAAACAAAACATACACATATGACAGGATAAGTGTAGGAGGTATATATATAAAGTGATACCACTGTGAAATGGTAAACAAACCAAAATCTGCTTTTTACCAAATCCACAGAATCTCATCAATATCTTGAGTACAGAGCAAAGTTTCTTACTCTGCGTGGTCCATCCATGTTCATAATTGGTACAAGTACACAAGTATTTTCCTTCCCAGTATATGACCTCCACAGGAAGAGTGTACCCTCATTTACAGAGAGGTCATCTGTATCACACTTCCTTATATTTGCACAGTTACTAGACCACTGAATGCTCCAAAAATACCCTCTTACTAGCACTTACTAGGTAATCCTGCAGGCTGGAGGAATGCGGAGGAGAGTATAGGAAGGCTGGAGGGTTCTCCTGGGATTCTTAGCAGTCTGGGGTTTTATATTGAAAAGGATTCTAATAAGTTTTTTTGTGTATTTGGAGCAAAAAAAAATGCTGTTATTGATTAGCTGTGTCTGCCTTGGGTTCAGAATGGGAGAGTCAGGGCGATTTACTAAGCCCTCACCATAGATCCTGCAGGCAGGAACAGGTGAAATCAGAAGCCTAGTAGAATATCTTACAAGGATCAAGGCAGCCAGGAAGTGTTCATGACTTTTGGACTTCAAACACATAATGCAGCATAATATTTAGGTGCTCAGGAAACTAAAGAACATCTGTCATCTCCTAGTTACCTAGGATTCAATTAACCAAATTAAGCCGTAAGTCCTGTGAACTTACAGACTATCATAGATGTGAATCCTCTATAAAATGCAAACATTAATAAAATCTATTTATAGGGAGAAAAATCCATTCATTGCAGTAGACAGAAGGGAGCTCGGATGCACCACAACCCAAATTCAACCACCTTCAGATAGCTGGGTCCTCACATAAGCTATTCCTAAAAGTGCCTTCTTCCAGGTAGTGTTGGGAAGATTTTCTGGGTAGCAGCCATGCAGCGAATTAGAAAAAAAAGAGTGATAATTTTTTTCCTTTCAAGTTTCTTACTCCAAAACTTCTCATTGTCTTCTGAAAATCCCTCCATTTAACTAACCTGGAAGGCTACCATACTTACAGACCTACAAAGTCATCTTTCTTCTGGGTCTTCTTTAGCTGCACAAATACTCTGCAAAGTGATTCCATTTTGCCTCAGCTCTAGGTAATTTATTAATAATGACAGCAAAAGGCTCAGTAGCTCCAAGGGATTGCCCTGACATGGATATGCTTTTTGACATGGACAAAGCATGCTTCTCCATTCCTTCCTTGGCTGCGCTCCTGAACCACTGGTACACTTGCCTCCTCAGACGATACCTTCCCCTCCTCTCTGAATGCCAGCTGAAGCCTCTGATAGAAAAGTCCTTCTCTAAGGACGCTTGTGCAGCTGCTTACATGTTGGAAGGAAAAGGCTCTGGCAAGAAACATTGCAAATGCCATCAATCACAGGGCCACAATAGTTGAGCATAACACACACCTGACAAAGGCTTCTCAGGAGGTGCAATAGGAGAGGGTATATTAGCTGTCCAGACAATGGAGTGACCACCAAAGTAGATATCTGCCATCCCAGAGGGAAAAATTCATATAAATTATACAAAATTTCAAAGGGTAATTAAAATCTAATTCTGAGTATTTAATAGGAGCACAGTTTTTGGAATATGAATAGAGGAATGCAATACTGAACTCACTACTTTGTGCTAAACAAGCCAAACCTCAGGACAGCAGACACCACAGAGGTAAATAATCCTATGTCTAGAGGTCCAAGGCAACTCACATATTTCAAGCACTACTCATAATTGTCCCTTGGATCTGGTTATAATGAGAGACAGCTTTAATGTGATCAGCCTTCAAAACAAGTGTTGCTGATACCCTTGCTCGCTGTGTAAAATAATCTTTCCAGATAAACCAATATATGCCCTGCAGATTTGTCCATACTTAGTTCTAATTGTGCAAAACCTGCCTTTAGTGGCAGAGACATCTGAGTTTGTAAATTTTCTTGTGAGCATCTGCTTAACTGAAACAAAAGCATATAAAGCATTTAGAGCAATGCCTGGCACTTTGGAGAGGGTTGTGGTCTGTCTTCAGATCCAACCTAACAACTACCTTGGACCTTCTAAACACTGGAGTTCCCTGACTACCCAAACATATGACACACCTTCCAACACTGCAGAGATCACTGGGGCTAATTTTCCAGGTAACAGGTAAAATGCTCTGACCATGTGCAAGCACCAGGCTTAAATCATAGGCATGTTATAAAGCACAGTCTTGTACTAAGGATTAGCATTACAAAAAAACCAAGGTATGAGTATAACTTTTCTGAAAGAAGAAAAATAACTGGTTCATAAACAAACCATACTTATGCACAGACAAATAAGTCTGCTTTATAATCCAGTTCCCTCAAGAGCCATTATAATTGGTGAGGCCAGTGCGCACTGCAGAGACTGGAGTCATCATCAAAATAACACAAATAATTAACCAAGTGGACTTCTGAAGTGTAAACATAAAAGTCTATTAAGAGTACAATGTTTATTTAATCCCAAGACAAAAAATTTACTTAATGAAAAGCACAACTCATCTCAAGAAGAAAATATCGATATCAGCTGTGAGCAGAAAATGAAGGGATTTCTTCCAGGGAACATCTGAATTTCAACCCACTGCCTTTCCAATATTTACTCTGGACATAAAGTCTCAAATACTTTCCTGAAGATCTCATTTTTCTACAGGAGAAGGCAGTCAGGAAAAAAAGTCTGTACAGAGCTAAAAGAGAGCCTGGAAATATATGCACAGACTGCCCTGCTCCCACCCCAGAAGATTTACCCCAACACAACTTATCTCTCTCCTCTGGTAGAGAGTAACCTTTCTTGCTTCAGTTGGTCCTGTCCCGCAGGTGCCAATAAGGAACAAAGCAGAGACCCTCATTCCCATTGTATATGACTAAGAGACATATATGATATTCCTGTGCTTCTGACACATGAATCTGCACCTAAAGCACTACGCCAACAGCCAGAGTGCGCTCCTCTATCTCAACAACACTTCATAGCCACTTCCTAGATTTATTCAATCTGTTCCAGGAAAGCCATAGGATACTGAGCACTAGGAGAAGACAGTCTTAGCAAAGAGAATTTTCTGAGTATAAGTTCTGTTCCATCACCAGTAAGAATGATCACAGGTCCTGAAATTTGGCAAGGCTTAACCGGCAGCAGTACCTGTGGGAACTGAGAATCATTTTCTTTAATTCCCTTCCCCTTCCCTTTGTTGTGGTAGTGGTGGTTGTGATGACCAGGAGTCATACACAAACTTGGTTATGGCACTTGCCCACTAACAATAGTGCTTTCAAGGGGTCACATACTTTTTAGCTGTTATATTTGCCCAAATACTCATGAGGATTCACATTGTTTCAATTGTAGTATTCTTTCTTACACATTCTGATAGTGCTCATCTCTCGCCTGTGGTCTTGCACATATTTTTTAAGTTGTGGTGCTTGCACTCACCTGGCTATGTGTCAAAGGTTGCATATACTCTTGCAGATCCAGGGGTCCTTAATCAGAAATGCCAGGACTGAGCTCAGCACATGCTCAGTAGTGAGCTGAGCATCCAAGATTGAATTCACAATCTCAATCTTGCAAGGCACACTTTGTTTCCTTTTCCTTATTTGTAGTGCCAGGGACTGAATCCAGGTCTCACTCATGCAAGGCACATGCTTTGCCATTGAAACACATCCCAGTTCTAAGGTAGATGCTTTTGCCACTGAGCCATCCCTGGGCCCCTAATAATAAAATATTTTAGTACTCTTCACTTGTATTCCTAACTCCCAGCTCCTACTATACCTAATAGGTAAAATATAGAACAATTTTCTATATACAACTTCCTATTTTTTTATTGAGGCATTGTGATTTACAATATTGTTAATGATGGTTTCCCATGCACATAATTCCAAAACCAGCCCATCACCAGTGTGTGTACCTCCCTCCCCCAAGAATCCCAATGCCCCTCCCTTTCAACTCCCCCACGCTCCATAAACTCAGTGCTGTAGGTGGGTTCTCTCTTTGTGCTGTCTTTGGCCCTTTGTTGCTCCCATGCTGTATCTCTTTAAGTCCCACATATGACAGAGACTCTGTCTCTATCTCTTTTCTGCTGAGTGACTTCACTGAGAATGATACCCTTAAACTCCATCCACATCATGGCAATTTCATGTTTAACGATGTATGACTATAATATAATGTAATGTAATATAACATAATAAAACACAATTAACCTTCTCTGGGTCTAGCAGGAAATTAGAAATTCTTCCATGATTTCTCCTATACACGAATTTATGCCATCTCTCCACCCATTCACTCTCTACGGAGGCAGCATGGAAGATAAAACAAAGAAAGAATAAACATCAGACTGGAATCCCATCTTCACCAACTACTAGTCATACGGCTTTGGTTAAACCGTTTATTGTCTCTAGGCTGTGGTTTGTTTCCTCATCTGTAAAATAAGGACAATAGCAGTGCCTATTACTAATGTAGTTACACTGATTAAATTAAAATTAAAGTACTTGACAAATAATTAACCCTCAAGAGTTAATCATCATAATGACAATGATGAAAGTAATTACTAGAACTACTAAAAATATTCACTGACCTACAGTTATGTGCCAGACTCTGGATTGAAAAGCAAAAAATTCTACCCTCCTGATTTTGCCAGTCTTGAGTCAGGCAACATCTCATGGCAACATCACCAATGGAATCTCCCTCTCCTTCTATTGGTAGCTTGATCATGGTAGCTTGACCCAAGCACCACAGCTATGGGGATCCATCTCCCCCCGACCAACACACAACCCTAAAGTCACATTTAAACAATCATGAGCATTATGTTTTATGCTGCAGGTACCAGGACCATAGGAGACCAGTCCAGTATGGTGCTCATCTTGCAGAGTTATCTTTTGTGTGGGTTTTGGGTTTCAGCTGGGCAATGTAAAGCCATTGAGTGAGTCACAAAACAAGTTTTTATAAGCTCACTCTGTCACAAACCAGGCAGGGGTTCATGCTGACATCCCCACAGTAAGATTAAACAGCATGCTTCATCAGGCACTAAATACTAACACAGCTCCGACGTCAGGGGGACACTGATTAAAACTGATGTCAATAATTTATGAAACACAATCTGGTCTTCAGATGGTCTTTTGAGAAGAAAAAAAGAAGGAAGGGAAGAGCCTAGCAACCCAGGTGGCTTAAAATTGTTCATGCATTTTTCCTTGAATATACACACCCCCACCATGCATGGATGCTTCTTTACACGATGAATATAAATGCACATGTGTATAAAAGCATGTGAACATCGCTGATACATATGGGCGGAAGAAAGTATTTAGTTATTCCACTGAGAGCTGTCGAGGCTGTAACATTATACATAGTCTTGTCTTTCATATTGTTTTGAGGATTTTTTTCTTTCCAGGAGAAACCTAACATTACATTTAAAATAAAATTGGGTTTTTACAAAAATTCAGTTTTTTTCTGAAAAGAACTCAACCTTGAAGTCACACCAAAGAGAGTTTTACTAAAGAAAATATATAGACTACATGCATTTCTTTATAATTTAAAAGTACCTTGTTCCCATAAAGAGAACCATTCTGTCAAATAATATCAACAGCTATTTATTGTTGCAATTTAAGTTTTAAGCCGTTTTTTGGGGGGGAGGGGAGGGGCACTGCACTAGAGAAAGAAACTAGTTATTTTTGGTCTATTATAAATTACAACTTATTTTATAAAGACAAAGACAATAGCAATAGTGATGTTTCAGTTTTGATCAAGATTGATTTGGGGAATAAAAAATGTAATTATTTCTTTATTTGGTCTTAGTTGTAAATAATCTGAGTGGCTTGACTTTATATGCCAACAGTGTAAAATTCACAAGATGGGATTATAGTTGGAGGGAAAAAAATCTGAGCCAACATAGTACAAAAGTTAGTGTTTGAAGGATTTATTGATGCTTTTCCCTAGCCCAGGACCCTTTAGTGTCTCTGAACATCTGTCAAAAACTAATTCATTCACATATCTCCACCATACAGCCTTTTCATAAAAAGCTCAACCTTTAATTGTAAATCACGTTTTAAATTGTTTTCCTGGCTTTCTCTCTTGCGGAATTATGGAAAAGTCACTAAGACTTCAATTAAGACATTATGGCAATTTTAACCTGACATTCCCAGCTATATCTACAAGGTATCAGAACATCTATTCAAAAAGGAAACTATAAATAACTTTTACATAGTTGAATTGGCTTTGCTTTTATGAGATGACTGACTAATTGGCAAGATTTAAAGATGCTCTGTCTACTGAGAATTCAAATAACTTTAGTAAGAACCAGAAAATATTGTTAGTCAATTCTCATGTAGATTATGTACTTATTAGGCCTAATTAAAGTTTTTGGACAAAAAAAAACCCACTTACTAATTGCATTAGTTAATATGTTGATTGCTCAATTTGACTAAAAAAAAAACCCGTCCAGTCCAGGCAAACCAATTTGTGCTATTAGTGCTTTGGTCAAAAGACAAAAATCCTCAACTACAGAGATTATTTTTAGTACGTGATCATTGTTATAACAAATTCAGAATACACCTTCACACCCAGCATCACAGGGAGAGATAGGGCAGTAGTAATTTTGAGTAATACTCAAATCAAGACAAATCTTGAGGCCAGTATATCAAGTCACAATATTAAGTTTATGCTACTCAATATATTCACTTGCATTTGTCCATCTAACCAAGCTGGTAGAGTTATCTTTCATAAGCACATAAAAACTAAAACTGATAGCAAAACCCTGTGAGGCCCTTTAAATGTCAATAAAGAGTGGGGGTTTTTTTTATGTACAAAAGGATAAAGAGGAAAGGGGGAAAGAAAAATGGGAAAACCAACATTTCTGAAGGATCAAAGGGATTTTATTCTCAAACACCACTAAGACAGGGGTTTCGAAGGCATAACTACTATCTCAATGCAGAATCCTGAGAAGTCTCTTCAAACTAGCTATCCTGTTCCTTAAAACAAGGGATGAACAATTAGATCTGCATGGGCAGGCTACACCGACTGCAAAAAATGGAGGCCAGCAACAGGAAGGGCAGCCCTCTGCAGACCAGGCCTGACAGGGCCTCAGTGTCGACTAGCTCCAAGACATGTTTTCCATTCACTTGCTCAAAAGTCTGCATCCACCATCATGAGGCACAAACTATTTGACAACAACATGACACAATTAATCAGAACCAGACCTTAAAATGTGTGTTTGTGGGGACCAGCAAACTTTGCAATGTGTCTGGGAGGGTGAAGCAACTGAAGAGACTCAGACTGTTTTCGATTGGGGGAGGGGATGGAAAAATCCTATGTATTTACAAAAGATGCAGGCCAAATGGCATAATGACAGATTAAGCGATTTTCAGTAAAATAAAATGCAGGATTTTGAAACTGACATATCCTACTAGAGCTTACTACTTTTTTCCTTCCAATTTTTGCTTCTTTATGGGTAGAAACTGACACCTTAGATTATCTATAGCAAGAAAGTTTTACTATTCAGAGATAGAAAGTATCCTTTAAAAAAATTATTTCTGACAAAATAGTATTCACAGTGCAGGTTTTGTCGGATTTTTGTCTTAGGAACTGAAATCGCATTTTTTAAAAAAAGAAGAAGGACTCTAATTTTATTTAAAAAATGATTCAATTTCATCAAACCTTGACTTTAAACCAAAATTCTGGTAGACTTCTTTTTTGGAGACAAAGGTTAAATTAGTTTAAAGTAATTACTGAACTCTCCTTTGTGATCTATAGATAGAAATTAATTTAAATCACATCATTCTTTTACTAATTCACTGTACAGAATTACAAGAAAATAATAATAATAACCCAGACCATAAGACACAAAAGGAAGGCACAGAAGTGATATTCGTTCGTTCGAACTACCCCCTAATTTCGAATCCTTTTTTGCTGGCTCCCAAGGGATCAAGTGGCTGTGATGCTGAACTTCCTGGGAACCTGGCCGGGATCTCCAGCAGAGCTCCCAGTTACAGGGTGCGAGGCAGAGGAAGAACTGAGAGGAAGGCAACAAATGTTTGCCCTTGGATCCAAGGATTGTATTTTCTGCAAAATACTGTCTTCCTGCACCATATCTCATGCTTCCCGAGAACACCGGGCGAAAACCTGAGGGTCTGTTGCCTACGCCATCAAAGCTAGTGGACACACTCGGCTTTAAGCCCTCCCGGGTCCAGAACATCCAGGACAACTGCTTTCACCATTCCAGCAAAACCCACACCTTGGCCAGCTCTCGCTGAGGCAGCCTCGGCCGCTGGCAGGAACCTGTGGCCCGCGGCCAGCCGGGGCGCAGCGTCAGCCCGCCCGCCGCCCACGTCCTCGCGGCGCCCCACTCACCCACGCACTCGTTGGCTTCCCGGGCGGTGGCGCGCTGCCAGGGTCGGTCGTAGTGGAAGGGCTTGCAGCGGTCGCACTCCGGGCCGGCGGTGTTGTGCCTGCAGTCGCACACCAGGCTGTCGTCGCGGTCGCGCACACAGCGGGCCGCGTGGCCGTTGCACTTGCAGCGGCCGCCCACCTGCAGGTCCGACACGGCGTAGAAGTACGAGTCGCGCGCCAGCTCCGAGTCGTCCTCGTTCTCGTCGCCGAACGTATGCAGGCGGCTGAAAGTCACGCGGATGTCGGTGGCTGTGACCCAATCCTGCAGCACCGGCGAGTTGTCGAAGTCGTGCGCTGAGGGCCGCCCGTCCAGCGTGCTGAAGGCTATGAGGCCGCCAGAGAGCGGGCGCATGTCGGTGTGCGAATCGGTGCAGACCGCCTCCTGCTCGTTCTGCTTGGTGATGGGCGCACGGTGCGGCCGGTTGTACATCTTACGGCACTGCGTGGAGTAGAACTGGAAGGGCACCCACGTGCGCCCGTAGTCCATGGACTTGTAAATGGCCATGGACTCGGGCCGAGGAGAGCAGAACTGCAGGCTCACATAGGTTACTTCGAACTTCTTGCCGAGCGACAGAGTGAGTGTGACGTTGTGCGGGAACTGCAGGTAGTTCTCAGACTGCCAGCACGTCAGGTTGTGCGGGTTATTGAGATCAGTAAGAAAGGCGGGAGGGTGCGCCTTTTTGGGGTCGGATGCGTTGCAGAGGTGGCAAGAGCGTAATCGCTCCTCGCCGCGCTCGCTCACCACGCAGTAGCGCGCCGGGGGGCGGCCGCAGGTGCTGGACACGCGCACATCCTTGCCGAAGGCCGCGTTGACAAAGTCGGGAATGCAGCGGCGCGGGTGGCCGTTCTCGTCTGAGCAGGGGTCAGGCTGAGCCGCCTGACCCGAGAACATGCTGAGCCCGGGCCCACCGCGCACCGCGCCCACCAGGCAGGCCACCGCAGCCAGCGCGGCCAGCGCCTCCCACACAGCGCGCATCATGCTGCGTCCAGCTTTGCCACGGTCCCGCCGCGCCGAGTCGGTCAGCCCGCAGCTAAAGGCTCCTGCGGAGAGAGGGAAGCTGCGCTCAGTCAGCCCGCCCCGCGCCCTCCACCCTACCGCTCCTCGGCGAGCGGGGCCGCGGGCCAGTGCCCGGTTTCCCTTGCCCATAGCCTACATCCGACTGCCCGTCTCGCTCCCCCGAAGAAGAGAGAGGAACGGGCGATCTGGGGCGCCCGCAAGCCCCGGCACCGCCCGCGCCTCCTCTTCCCGGGCTGGGGCGGTGAGTGAGCTGGAGTCACCACCGCCACTTCCACGCCGCCCAAGGAGCATGCCCGCGCCCGTCTGCCGGTCCGAGCCAGCCCGCCACGGGACCCCAAGTCTCGGACGCAGAAGAGCGCGGGGAACTCGAGCTTCTCCCGGCCTGCATCTACCGCACCCTTGGAGACTTTACCTCCGGAGAGGACAAGCGCGAAAGAAAAGTTTGCCTGGCTCGGACCGAAGAGCCCGCGCACCGGACGGTGGAAAGCCTCTCGCCAGCTGCTCGCAGGCGCTTCCCACTTCAGCGCGGGCTCGCCAGCTCCATGCCCCGCGCGGCCGCCGCTGCCCCAAACCCGGCCCCGGCCCGGCCGCTGCCGCTGCCTCTTTGGCCCGAGTGACGCCGCTGCAAGCCCGGCTCCCGCTGCTCCGGCCGCGCTCGCAGTGCTGCCCAGCCCGCGCCCGGGGCGCACACACTCACGCTCGCTGGCGCGCGCACACACACGCACGCACGCCCCCAGAAGGCTAGCGCCGGGAGTGGGGGGCGGAGGGGCGAGCGGGGGCGGGGGGCGGGGCTGCCAGGCGGGGAGCCGGCCAATAACTGCGGCCAGCAGCCGCCGGCTCCGAGCTAAAGTTGTAACCCCGGGAAAGAGAAAAGTTAAAGGGAACCCGCCCGGGACTCGAAGAAAGCGAGAGCGCGAGCGGGTGGGATCCCGGGAGGTCGGGGAAGAAAAGCAGAGACAAAGAGAAAGCGAGAAGAGCGCCCGGGGAAACCCCGGAGAGGGGGCTGGGCCGAGCGCGCACCCCAGAGAGAAAGGAGGGGCGGACCGGGACTGTCAGCCTTCTCCCGGCCCCACGCTGCCGGGAGAGCCCCACAGGTTTCTCCCGGCCTTAATGCCCCCCGGAGAACTCACAGATGTGGAGGAGAGGACGGTCTTCTCTCGGTCGGTCCCAATAGAACATTATCTGTGTTTGTTTTCTTTGCTGCACCGAGCTTGGGCCTTCCGCTAAACCCAGCCTTTTGGCCCCAGTGGCACAGCGCGAAGGGCTCACGATCTCACCCAGAGATCGTGAGAAAGAGAAAGAGGATGTAAACTCTGCTTGTCTCCTAAGACCCTGGAGCCTAACAGGAATAGCGTTTCTCCTCACCCCCCAAATTTTCCGAGACAGGCCTGTTTACCTCTGGTGGGGGTGCAGGGGGGCAGCCCGGCTCTCTCCAACCGCCCCCCCCACCCCCGCCCCGCCAGGCAAGTGCGCGAATACTTCCTGCCTCACGTTTTTGAGGATACTGTATGATCTATGGGAACACCACAACAGCTTTGCAATGAAGGCATGTGCAAATGAGAAAACTGAGTCCTCGGGAGGTGAAGGAATTTGCCCAAGGTCTCCCAATAGTAAACAGTGAGTTCATAAATAGAAACCTGGGCTCCTTTCTCTCGTTGTTTTCAAAAGCATAATCCCACGCAATTATTGTCTCACGGGGAAACCCCAGAGCCACCCTGACTTATTTTCTGTCTTCTTAACAAAAGGACTGAAGAAAGCAACCTTTAACCATCTTAAAGCAGCAAAGATTTTGAAAATAATACAATGTGGTTAGAGTTTGGAACCCAACTTGTGTTGGTTTGTTACTTTTAAATAGTCAAGTGATAAACTAGATTCAAAGTGATAAACTAGATTGAAAGTCCTGGGTCCTGGTTCTAGTCTAAAGGCTGAGTTGCTGCAGTATCTTCATTGAAGCACATCATTTTTTCCTTATTCGCATTTTTATAACTAGAATTTAAGAGTGAAACTTAGGCCTCTTCTGGCCCAGAAGTTTCCTTAGAAGAATACTTTTGCCAACCTTCCTTACAGAAAACCCAGGTCTGCTTTTCTAGGGATGGGAGTTTACAGCACCCTCAGCAAATAAATCTATTTCATTGCTTATCAGCTTGAATTCATCCTCTTCCATGGGTTAGCACTGTTGTTTTGCCTTCTTGTGCCATTTACCATCATTTATCTATTTATGCCCTATGTTGTAGCACAGAGGATTTTAGGTACTTAAATCATGGCAAATAGAGCCAGTGAGTTGAGCTCAAGTTGCTGAGTGCATGCTTTGCACAGTAGGCCTAGGTTGAATTCTGGGCACCCTATGGTTCCAGAACCCTAACTCCAGCAATGGCAGAAATGACTCTGGAGCACCATGCTAGGAGTAAGCTCAAAGCACCATCAAGTGTGGCACCAAAACAAAGGAGGAGGAAGAAGAGGAGAAGGAGACATGGGAAAGAATAAATTCAAAAGGGAAATGAAGAAGATTAACAAAATGTTTAACCACTGTGGACTGTAGATTACCAATAGCACATTGAAAGACAGACTAGCCATTAGCAGCATGCACTTTCAAGCCAGGATATGGAACTGGTGAGTTTTGCATTTTTCTTTACTTTGGTTTCCTCATAGAAAAGAGGGACAATGATGTCTACTTTAAAGGACTGTGAACATCAAATATGAATAGTGTAAGTTAAATATGTACACATACATACATTTTGCATGGAGTAGAACAATAACACAGAGGGTAGGGCATTTGCCGTGCATGCGGCCAACCCAGGTTCAATTCCTCTGTCCCTCTTGGAGAGCCCGGCAAGCTACCAAGAGTATCTCGCCCGCACGGTACAGACTGGCAAGCTACCCATGGTGTATTCCGTATGCCAAAAACAGTAACAAGTCTCACAATGGAGATGTTACTGGTGCCCGCTCAAGCAAAACTGATGAACAATGGGATGACAGTGCTACTACAGTGCTACAACATGTTGCATTTATATAATCTACATGGATATTCTTTTACACTTATGTACATAAATATATAAGGCCAGACATATTGGTAAGTGGATTAACATAATGGTAGCTATTAGTATTAAATTACTAAATCTTCATGGAGATTTGAAATGATTTAAAGAACATTTAATTATATAGAGATATTTATATTATAAAATGATACAAAGCAGGTTATAATACATTATTCAAAAAATCCTATCCATAGTGCACTCTCTTTTAAATAAACTTTAAAGTATGCATAAAAGATAAGATTGTTAATTATGGTTAATGGATTAACTGGGTAGTTAATTACAGGTGATTCTAATTTATTTTTGCTTTAATATTCCTGGCTTTGTAAAACAAGAAGGAAAGCTAGGAGAAGAAAGAAAAATAAAGAAAAGACTAAGTAGAGTAGGAATAAAGCTAAAATGCCTCCCTGGAAAGCCCTATTCATGTCCTGTGGGTGGGCCACAAAAAAATGTCCTTTAGTTTTCCCTGCAGCCAAAATGAAAAGAAGACCACATCAGTTACACAATTCCCAGTGTCCAAAAGATAAAAAAACAAACCCATTACTCAAGAAAATTACAACTATTCTTGGTACTAAAATCAGACAGGAATTTCTCCTGGTGGGCCTCATAAAAGGAACACAGTATGAGGTAATGGCCAAACATCCTCAACAACATCCCTGAAACAGTCCCCACAATAAGCAACACAGGGCAGTTTCATGAGAACCCACCATATAATCTGATGGCATTGCACCAAAGCACAAGTAGGGAAAAGACAGTCTGGCAAAGATGGATCTGAAAGAGGCAAGTCAGGGAGCCCAGCTCATTGCATCAGTCTTAGGTATACACTGAAGAGTCTACCAGACTGATTCCTCTAGTGCTCTCTAGGCATTTTTCTTTTGTCTTTGTCAACAGTGTGTGTGTGTGTGTGTGTGTGTGTGTGTGTGTGTGTGTGTGTGTTTTAGGGCTGGGCTCAACAGCTACTCATTGCTTGGCACTCATGTCACTCAGAATTGGCCCTCGGAACAAAACCTGAGGTACCCTGATGCAAACAAACCATTCATACCAGACCCTTGAGACACATCTCTCTGACCCCAACAAAATGGATCTTGATGGATCTTGCTTGATAGCAACTCTATAATTTCACTCCTGGGGTGCAGCTTCTCTACATTGCCAGCTGAGCTTAGGTCAGAGGCCTTCAGTAGGAGTGGGGGCACTTTTCACTTTTATCGTGATCATCTCAATTCTTGGTGAGCAGGTCTGTCTCACCTTGAATCCTCCATAACATTCCTGGAAACAAAACTCATGTTAGCTCTCACTCCCCTATCACTTCTTAAGTTAGCTGAATTTTAATCCCATATAACAGCACAGATCAAGGCTCTCTTCAAATGTTTAAATCAGCCCTCTATCATTTCTGTTTTCTCTCTTCCAAGCAAAGTGTTTCTAGTTTTAATGATCTCACATGGGTCATTGTTTTCTGATTACTCCACAGTTTCTCCCAGTGACTTCCAATTTGTCAGTGTCCCTTCCTAAAACATACCGCCTTTTGAAGGGACAAATGAAAAACACAGATGTCCCAGTGTTGTGAGAGCCTGGCAAAGTGGGGGCTGTAAATACAAACTGGTAAAGACATGTCAGGCTCTGAGCAGCAGGATCCAACCACACAAATAGGAGTTCAAATCACAAGAGTGAGGCTCTTGGGTGAGAAAGCAAATTCCCAAATGTTTCTTCTTCGAGGAAAGTGTCAGGAAGGGGAGCTGCCATTCTTGACAACCAACTTCAGCTATCAGATCCCAACTGATGGCCCTAGGAAGAAGAGAATGTGGTGGTTTCAAGAACTTAAGAGTAAGCAGAGTAAGAGGAGGAAAACAAAACTTTGATGTACTAGAAACCAAGAAACAGGGAGCAGGTGGAAGGGTGAGGGAGGAAATTGAGAGCATGTAAAGTGCCTTCAAGGTCAAGATAAGATCTGAAACAATCCTTTGGATTCAATCACAGAGAATGGTGACCTTGGCTGGCACTGGCAGAAGTGGTGGGGACAGAAGCCAGACTGCCTCAGGTTATAGAGTAAGTGGGAGGTGAGAAAGTAGAGATAGCAAGTGTGGACAACTTTCAAAAGTGTGAAAACAAGCGGTAAGAATGAGCCAGGGTGATTGCTAGAAGGTGACATGGAATGAAGGGAAGGTCAGGATTTTTTATTGTTCAAAGACAAGGCTATTTAAGCATGCCTAATGTTGGCAGGAAGGAGCTGGCAGAAGGAGAGTGGTTAAAGATATAAAACTAGTCTTGTAAAATTGGTGGTCAAGTAGTCTGGAAGCATATCTTGTTTCAATGAATTTCAGAGAGTGAGGGTGATACAGAAACATTGAAATTTGGAGAATGGGGGACAGCTTGCCTAGGTCACTGCAGAGAAGAGGATAATGCTTGCTGGACAGAATGCAAAGTCCTACCGGGTTTTGTGACCATCTGTGGGAGAAAAATGCTAAACAGAAAAGTCATGAGACTTCCACCTTTCCTAATAATATTCAGTAGGACCTAAAGAGAACAGAACAATTAGATGAACTTAGAATTGAGAATTTGTTTCCAGGAGGTAGAACAGAAGGATAAGAATATGGTAGACCAGGGTTGGATAGATCTTTGAAAGGGTAAGGCACTTACCTTGCATGCAGCTGACTTGGGCACCTGATATGTGGTACCCTCAGCCCTTCTAGCTGTGATCTATGAGCACAAAACTAGGAGTAAGCCCTAGGCACCACCAGATATCAACAAAAAAAATATGATGGACCATTAAGATAAAGAGAGAAGTGAAGCGCATTAATGGAAAGAAGTCAGAGTCTACAGCAGTGTTCAACACTGTAGCCAATAACTACATACAGCTATTTTCATCTTAGTTCGAATGCAATGAAGTTAAAAATAACACGAGTAAAACCTGTAAAAAACTATTATCACAAAAGTTCTATCAGCCAGGACTGGTCTACTCTAGATGACTCAGGCACCTAGAAGAGATGTGGTGAGTGATAACAGAAGAAATTGTGATATACATCAGAGGCCAAGGTGATGAATCAACACACATTTTTGATGATTTCAGTTGAATACCTGGCACAACCTGGTCCTCTGAGCACTGCTGGGTGTGACAGCCAAGCAAAGTCCTGAACAACACTGGGTATGTTCCTCAAAAAACAAACCAAATCAAAGAAAAACAAAACAATGTCAAAATTTAGGAGTCCAGAGGTGGAACAGCTTTGAGTGATGATAAACTTCACTGAGAAAAAGAGAAGAGGCAGAGGTGAAGGTCACTGGAGATAAGATTGTCCAGGATGTACTGTCACCTGCTAAAGATACTCAGGACCAGCATTAGTGCTAGGGCAAAGATAAAGTTGAATCAGGTGGCTTTAAAGAAAGAGAGGAGCAGCCAAACTAATCTGGGAGGCTGAGCAGGGGGTGAAGTTTGTAAGTCAAGGGGGATAGGCCAGGATGACCAGGAGGGAATGTGGAAAGTGGAAGAGCTGTAGCATGTGTAGCACTCGATATTTAAAGGAGCTGGGTGTGGTTTGGTGGTGTTTTAATAAAATTGGAAATTAGGTAAGATAATAGCTTCCTGGTTCCTCAGCTTTGAGTATATGTGATGTGGGAGAAGAAAAGTCTCATTGAATAGGGTTGCAATGTGCGTGAGACCTGATGGGAGGAGGGGCTATGGGGTAAGCATGACGGCAGATGAGGAGGCAGGGAGGACCTATTCCAGGGATATGTGCACCAGAGGACACAGGTCAATGATGCTTAAGTATGAAGAATAGGAAAAGAGTCACTGTCACTGTCATCCTGTTGCTCATCGATTTGCTCGAGCAGGCACCAGTAAGTCTCCATTTTGAGACTTGTTAGTGTTTTTGGCATATCCAATACACCACGGATAGCTTGCCAGGCTCTCCTGTGGGGGCAAGCTACTCTCGGTAGCTTGCCGGGCTTTAGGAGAGCACAGCGAAAGCCTTACCCGCTATACTATCGCTCCAGCCCAGGAAGAGAGTAAAGAATCAAAATTTTGAGATAGCCAGTGGGCCAATGAGACTTTCATCTTGGGCATGATTAAGGATTTTACATTTTTAAATCCAGCATTTATTTAACACTTTCAAAATCACATACACAATCTTCCTATCAACCTTAAAATTCTTTATCTTCATTTAAAAAAATTGAAAAGGGGACATAGAGAAGTTTTTTGCTGAAGATCACCTCACTGGTAAGAAGCAAATATTTGAACTAAAATGGTCTTGTTTGTGAATTTGGAACTCTTAATTGGCACCTACGGACAAGATTGATTTGTCTGATCTTGAGTTTTCCCACAGGTATGTATCTCAACCATATCTAGACTGGCCAAGATATTGAGTCTACTATAACTTTGAACTGTAACCTTCTCAACTATGCTTCTCAGCACATCAGGTTTGGTGAAGAGTGCAGACACTAAAGGGTTTGGCTCCCATGAGTCCTAATATAGGCTGGAAATTATAGCAGCAGAGGTGGTCCTGGCATCTGTTCTCTCCAGAAAGATCAATATGATCTAGCTTGATTGTATTTCTTCTAGCAATGGAAAGAATTTGACTCAAACATTTATTTCAATTCATTATTTGCTGTCTGAACAACTTGTTTACTATCTGAGCATCTATTTACTCCCAGGTAAATAGGGGTCATCACACTTGCCTTACAGGCTTGCTAAGATGTATCTGAAAGGAAAGAACTGGCACAGAATAGATGCTCAATATATATGATGACTTTATTTTCATTAATATTAAATCAAAATAAAGTTATATATCTTTATTTGTATGTGTTTAATACTCACAATCATCCTGGGAAAATTACTTATATTCTCTCATTTCAAAGCTCACCTGGTCAGGCACTTGGAGGATTGTCCAAGTGATCCCAGATTCCTTGACAGGATTTTGGGGGACATGACTGTAATAGAAAAGCAGTTAGAGCCTTTAAGAACAGGCCTGTACACGCGGGGGAAGGGTAAAACGTGCTGAAAGTAGACTAGAGATTTAACATGATGGCCACTCAACACCCCTATTGCAAACCACAACACCCAATTGGAGAGAGAGAACAAAAGGGAATACCCTGCCACAGAGGCAGGGTTGGGTGGGGGGAGATGGGATTGGGAGGTGGGAGGGATGCTGGGTTTATTTGTGGTGGAGAATGGGCACTGGTGAAGGGATGGGTTCTTGAACATTGTATAAGGAAACACGAGCACGAAAATGTATAAATTTGTAACTGTACCCTCACGGTAATTCACTAATTAAAAAATAAATAAATTTAAAAAAAAGAAGAGGCCTATATAAATCATGGAGGATTCCTAAAGATTTATCTATTTCCTCAGTGTTTCTTATTTGCATCTTCAGCTCAGGCCTCCCCTTTTTTGGATATCTTGGCTAAGGATTCAGGAATAGGGCATACAAGCCCATACAAACCCCAAATCTGCCAAATCCTTTACTACCAGAGCTCTTTGAAAAAGTGGAGAAAAAAAATCAGTGGGTAAGGGAATCAGCAGATGTAATTTATTTTAGTTTTCAAAAAGCTTTTGACAAGGTCCCACCCTGAACTCTGCTAAAATAAAGAAAATGGGTCACATGGAGGGAGGCTTTGTCATGGATGGAAGATTGACCTCAAGGAAAGGAACAAAGAGGCCAAGAAAAGGATGGTTCTTTGGGTGGAAAAAAATAGTGGTTTGGGGTCTGCCCAGATTCTGGGGGGCTCAGTTAATTTAATATTTACACAAAATCTGAAGGAGGAACTTCCCTCCAAGTTTAGAGATAATACTGGAGTGATGCGAAGGGAAAGGAGATAAATTCTAGGATCTCAAGAGGTATATGAATTCAAGAGGCATATGAATGGACTGTGGAACAGAGGTTTAGCAGGTGAGAGAAAAAAATTGAAATTCTCCTCTCTCTTTCTCTCTCTCATGTTTTAGTCATAGCCTGATGCTTGGTGTACCTTACCTTGTGCTTGCCTGAATTGAACCTGGACCTCCTGCATGCAAAGCATGATCTTCAGCCCTTTGAGTCAACTTCCTGGCCTCTGAAATACTCTTATTAGATGAAAGGCAATCAGTTGTCATTGAAAAAAAGTTGGGGGACTCATATATAATTGCTTCCTTAAAAATATTTCCCAGGTAGGGAAATTACTTAAAGTGTTGGAGCACACGCTTTGCATGCCAGAGATCCTTGATTGATCCCATCAACGAATGGTCTGGCACTGATAGGAACAACCCCTGAGCACAGAGACAGGAATAGTCCCTGAGCACCCTTAGGTGTGGCCCCCAAACAAACAAACAAACAAACAAATAAGAACCAAAAAGTACCTTTCCTGGAGCTGAGAGATGACTCACAGGGCCAAGTGCATGCATAGCATTCAGGATTGCAGCTTCAGTTAAGGCACTATGCTGTTGCCTTAGCACTGCTGATCCTGAAGAAGCCCCAGAGTACCACCAGGTGTGGGCCCAAAACAAAAGCAAAGATAAAGGATGCCTCTCTACAGAAGTATTGTTGGCACTGAGGACAGGAAAAAATTGTTCCTAGGGTAGAAGAGTCATGACCTCCCCCCCCATCGACTATTGGACATTTAGAATCCCTGAACCCTGTACACTAAATACAAGTGGATCCCACCCATCCCCATCCCCAAAGTCATTATGAAGACTGACAAATAACTCCATAGGGTCATAAAGTTACCCTAGAGGATCCATCTACCCAATTATAATTCACTGTAAATTTAGCCCAATATGTTACCAACCCCCAAAATTAGTCTAAATACAGTCTCAAGAAGAAAATTAGAAATGCAACAGATCTTGTCCGGCAACTTCTGTGCCTTGAAATCCTTTCCTGTGTCCACCTATCAGAGGAAGCTCCTACCAAGTTCCTCTTGAAACCAGGGCATGACCCCAAGGACCCAGAAAACTGGCTCTGGGCTCTTTCATCATTCAGGTGTGTGAAGAGCAGCAGCTCTATCCTGAACCTCAGCTTCTACACCATTTGCAATCACTTCTGGGGGTTCAGACCAAGGAAACCCCTTCGAAACTTGTCTCAAACCAAAAACTGTGTGGATGCATTAGCAAAGACCCTTTCATCCTCAACAATTCCAAGGGTTTGGGGCCTTATGTATTTCTGTCTATTTTAATCCTTTTATAAAAACATATATTAGACACAGAACTGCATGATCAGTGAAGTAACCTCCTAAGGGCACTGATGTTGTTAGACTAATAGAGTATAAAGGGTATTGATTGCTGAAAAAGCAACTAGATCAGACCTTAGATATCTGGAATCTTAAATGCAAATCACAGCACCCACAAATCTTTATGAACAATGGAGAAATCAAAGATTTCATCAGCTCTGGAAGACAGGGACAAAAGTCTTGGCAAAGATTGAACTCAAATAAACTCTTAAGCCTCACTGATGAGGAACTCAAATCAATGCTCCATACAATGGCCATGGAACTCAAGCAATCACTGGAAGAAATATTTAACCAACTAAAAAATGAGCTGATCCAGAATATCAAAAAGCCCATAAAAATGGAATATAATGAGTTAGAAAATACAATGACAAGTCACAGCAACAGAATTTAACATGCAAAAGATCATATCAGTGATATTAAAGACAAAATATTAGCCATCACCAATAATGAAGTGAAAAAAGAAAAGAAAAGCACATGAATGGAAGAGAATATAAGATTTTTGACAGATAATAGCAAAAGAAATAATATTTAAATCATAGGAGTATCAGAAGGAGAGGGAAAAGATAAAGGGGAAGAATAGCTGGTCAAAGAAATAACTGAGAAATTTCCTGGTATCTTGAAAGAGGTTCCTGCACAGGTTCAAGAAGCTCAAAGAGTACCAAACAAAACCGTTTCAAACAACAGAACATCAAGACACAGAGAAATCAAAATGGCAAAATCAAAAGACAAAGACTTAAAGCAGCAAGAGAGAAAAAAACCCTCATCAAATATAAGAGAATCAACATAAGAATTAAACAGACCTTTTATATGACATCTTACAGACCAGACATATTCAGAATAGAATGACATATTCAGAGTACTCTGAAAAAAAGTTCCAGCCCAGAATCCATTGCCTGCAAATCTATCATTTAGACTAGAGGGAGGCAGAAAAACTTATTTCAAACAAGAGCTGGAAGCATTTGCAAAAATTAAACTAGTCCTTCAAGAATTACTGAAAGGGGGTAGGAAAAAAAACCTCCAAAATTCTTGCAGAAATATCTAGATCATACACACCACACACACACACACACACACACACACACACACACACACACGCACGCACGCATGCACGCACGCACGCACGCGGTAACACAGTCCTTGATGTAAACATTCTCTTTGAATGTCAATGAACTAAACTCCTTTATAAAAAGGCATGCTGTTGCTGGATGAATTCATAAAGGAAATCCATCCATTTCTGCCTACAGGAAACACACCTAAACTCTCAGGATAAATACGGGCTCACAGTGAAAGGATAGAAAATCATATAAGCCAATGGAAGAAAAAGGGAAAAAAAGCTGGGACAACCATACTTATATCAGACCAAATTCCATTCAATATAAAGAAAGTAATTAAAGACAATGATAGATAATACTTATTGGTCAAGGGATCAAGAAATACTGTCATTGATATTTACACACCAAATAAAGGCTCAGCAAAGTTTATAAAGCTTCTGCTCACAAACTTAAGGAAGCACATGGATAAAAACACAATACTAGTGGGAAATTTCAACACAGTACTTTACCCACAAGACAGATCAACTAGAGAGAATATCAGTAAAGAGAGAAGATTCCTAAACAAGGAGTTGAGAGAACTGGCATTGTTGGACATATGTAGAATTCTATATACATTCTTCTCTAATGCACATGAAACATTCATCAGAATAGATCACATATTAGGGCACAACTCAATCATAAGTAAATTTACAAGTATATAAATCATACAAACAACTTTCTCAGACCACAAAGCCATGAAAGTAGAAAGTAACCAGGGACAGAAGATGGGAAAAACTTCTAACACATGGAAGTTGAACAAAACACTGCTAAACAATAATTGGATCAAAGAGGAAATAAAAAAGATTCCTTGAAATTAATGAGAATTAAGACATAAGCTACCAGAATCTATGGAATATAGCAAAAACTATACTAAGTGGGAAATTCATAGCAATGTAGGCCTACATTAACAAAGAAGAAAAATCCCAAATCAACAACCTAAACACAAATCTCAAAAATCTGGAAAAGTAACAACAAGGAAATTCAAAAAGTAATGGAAGAAAGAGAATAATAAAAACTAGAGCGAATCAACAACATAGAAACCAATAAATCGGGGCTGAAGTGATAGCACAGTGGGTAGGGCGTTTGCCTTGCACGCAGCTGACCCGGGTTCAATTCCCAGCATCCCATATGGTCTCCTGAGGACCGAAAGGAGTATTTCCTGAGTGCAGAGCCAGGAGTAACCCCTGTGCAATGCCAGGTGTGACCCTCCCCCCAAAAAAAGCAAAAAAAAAAAAAAAGAGAGAAACCAATAAATCAATTTAAAGAATCAATAAACTCAGAAACTGGTTTTTATAGATAAATAAATAAATAAATAAATAACAAAATAGATAAACCTTCAGCTAAAACTCACAAAGAAAAAAGAAAAAATGTTCAACTAAATCAGATCAGATATGAAGGAGCAGAAATTACAACTTCAGAATATTCAAAATATAATGAGATGTTACCATGAACAATACTACGCTCATAAGCTGGAGAACTTAGAAGAAATGGACAGAGTCTTAGAGTCATGTAATCTCCCAAAACTGAAGGAAGAAGAAAGTAGAAAGCCTAAATAGGCCAATTACAAGTAAGAACATTGAGACAGTAATTAAGAACCTCCCAAGAACAAAAGTCCCAGTCCAGATGGGTTCACTGGTAAGTTCTATCAAACCTTCAAAGAAAATTTACTGCCTCTACTCCTTAGGCTGTTCCAAAATATCAACGAAAAAGGAATTCTTCCTAATAACTTCTATGAAGCTAACGTTACACAAACACCCAAAGAAGACAGAGACACTTACAGAAAATTTCAGACCTATCTCCCTGATGAATATTGATGAAAAAGACCTTAACAAAATCTTAGCTAACCGAATCCAACAACATATCAAAAAAAATCATATACCCTTATCAAGTGAAATAATACCCAAGGATGCAGGGATGGTTCTACATATGCAAATGAATTATCATAACAAACATCAGTAAAAAAATATATGAATCATATGATCTTATAGATTGATGCATAGAAAGCCTTTGACAAGATCCAACATCCATTCATGATTTAAAAATACCCTCAACAAAATAGGGATGGAAGGAACTTCCCTCAAGACAATAATGGACATCCATAACAAGTACACAAACAGTATCATTTTTTGTGGTGAAAAACTTAAATAATTCCCTGAAGGATCAGGTACAAGACAAGGATGTCCACTATCTTCACTTCTATGCAACACAGTATTAGAATTCCTGGCTACAACAATCAGGCAAGAAAAACAAACCAAAGGGGTCTGAAGGAAAAGAAGAACTCAAAATAACACCATTTGTAGATAACCTGATGATGTACATAAAAGATCCTAAAGAGTCCACAAAAAAGCTCGTAGAAATAATAAATCAATAGAACAACATAGCTAGCTACAAAATCAATATACAAAAATCAGTCTCATTCTTATATTTAAAGAATTAATCAAGGAGAAAATGATCAAGGAGTCTATTCCATTTAAAATAGTATCCAAAACATCAAGTATCTAGGAATTAGCTTAACAAAAATTGGGAGAACTATAACATGGAAACATTAAATTACTTTTAAAAATAGAATAAAATCTTAGGAATGGAAAAATATCACATGTTCATGGATTGGAAGAATCAATATTATTAAAATGACTATCCTACATAAGCTATTACATAGAGTCAATGCTATTCACATCCAAATTCAGATGACTTTTCTCCCAGGATCTAGAAAAGTCAATAATCAAGTTTGTATGGAAGCAAAAAAGATTATGAATAGCCAAAGCCATACAGAAAAATAAGAAATTATGAGATATTTCATTACTTAATTTGGAACTGTATTGATCAAATTTGGAGCTATAGTGATCAAAACTGCACGGTACTGGAATGAATGAAGATAGACCCTCTGGTCAATGGGTCAGAATCAAATACTCTATGACAAAAACCCATGGATATAAGCAGTTAATTTTCAATAAGGGAGGAGAGAGCATGAAATGAAGTAAAGATACCTCTTAAACAAATGGTGCTAGGAAAATTGGATAACTAAGTGTAAGAAATTAAAGCAGGTTCCATATCTTATACCTAATCCAAAAGTCAATTCAAAATGGATCAAAGACCTTGAGATTCAATCAGAAATGATAAAGTACATTGAGAAAAATATACACAGAACTTTTCAAGATTTGGAGGTCAAAGGAATATTCAATGATCTGAAACCACTGGCAAAAGCAACACAATCAAAAATAAACAAATGGGACTACATAAAATTATAAAGGTTCTGCATGGCAAAAGATGCATCGGCTAAAACTGAAAGGGAATGGGAAAAATATTTGCATTCAACACATCAGATAAAGGTTTTATATCCAGGATATATGAAGTTTTTATTTACCCTCATTCTCAATCTTTATTATCAAATAATGAAGAAGAAATGAATAGAAACTTCTCAGAGAAAAACAGGTGATGGCCAGTAGGCACATGAAAATATGCTCAGCATCACTGATCATAGAAATCCAAATCAAGACAACTATAAGATATCATCTCACACCAGTGAAAATGGCACATATCAGAACTAGTAGGAGCAATCTATATTGGCAGGCTTGTGGTGAAAAAATGAACTCTCGTCTGCTGCTGGTGGGAATATTTTCTGGTACAACACCTGTGGCAAATATTATGGAGAGTTCTCTTGAAACTTAGAATTGAACTACCATATGATCCAGCAATTCCACTTCTGAGCATCTAGCCCAGGACATAAAAATACTCTCTCCAAAGGACATATTCACTCCATTATTCATTATTGCACTCAGCACAATAGCTAAGATCTGGAATCAACCTAGGTGTTTAATAACAGATGAACGGATTGTGAACATGTGGTGTATATACACACTGGAATACTATGCAGTTGCAAGAAATGATGAAATCACGCAATTTGCTGCAGCATGGTTGGAACTGGAAGATATCATGTTGAGCAAAGTAAGCCAGAAGAAGAAAGACAAACACAGAATGATCTCACTTATCTATTGTATATAGGATACTTAAAGAAGAAATGTAGTAAAAGGAGGATGCTATGATCACCCCTGACCTCATTGTCAAGGGCAAAAATGGAGGAAAAGAACAGAGAAGGAAGTAAATCAAGGGGTAAAGAAGAGAATGGGAAGTAATAAGTGAACAGACATTAGGACTTTAATTATGCTGATGATGTGGGAAAGTGGTATAGTCATATATCTGAAACACAGACCCAACAAAACTGAAAACAAGAGATCTAAGCTGCAACCACTGAAACTCTCCTCTCCTCTCCCCTCCCCTCCCCTCCCCTCCCCTCCCCTCCCCTCCCCTCCCCTTCCCTCTCCTCTCCTCTCCTCTCCTCTCCTCTCCTCTCCTCTCCTCTCCTCTCCTCTCCTCTCCTCTCCTCTCCTCTCCTCTCCTCTCCTCTCCTCTCCCCTCCCCTCCCCTCCTCTCCCCTCTCTTCCCCTCCCCTCCCCTCCTCTCTCCTCCCTTCCCCTCCCCTCCCCTCCCCTCCCCTTCCCTCTCCTTTCATCTCCCTTTCTCTTCTTTCCCTTCCTTTCCTCTCCCCTCCCCTCTCCTCCCTTCCCCTCCCCTCTCCTCCTCTCCTTTTCTCTCCTCTTGTTTCCTCTCCCTTTCTCTTCTTTCCCTTCCTTTCCTCTCCCCTCCCCTCCCTTCTCCCCTCTCTTCCCCTCCTCTCCTCTCTTCTCCATTACCCAACCTTCCCCCTTTCCTTTTATTTGGAGGGGGGATACACACAGCAGTGTTCAGAACTCACTTCAGGCTCTGTTCTCAGGGATCACACCTGGTGGGCTCAAGTACCATCTGGATGCCAGGGACCAAACCCAGGTTGACTATGTGCAAGGCAAACACCTTAACTGCTGTACTATCACTCCAGTCCCATTGGGGTTCCCTTTCTATAGCTCTTAGCATTATGTTGTTTTTCTGACTAATCGATAAACTTCATGAGGAAGGACCTGAATCTTTCCCCTCTAAATCCCTTGTATCTAGCACAGAATAGTAGTGTGCTATGAATTGATTAATATAAATCCATTAAAAAACACAGAAGTATGGATAATTGATGATGGTAATCAATTATGGTAGGTGGAACCCCCTTCTTCCACAAAACACATACACACATCAATATTGGTGTCTTCAAATCCCTGAAACTATGAATATTACCTTTATAGGAAAAAAAAGGCTTGTGGTGAGATGCTATTTTTACATGGGTAAAACTTAAATGCTATCACAAATATCCTCATAAAAGGGAAGCAGAGGGAGACCTGATAGGACATAAAAGAAAAATCATGTGAGGATAGGCAGAAACAAGAATGGTATAGCAATAGGCCAGGAAATATCAGGTTCAAGGGCTTGAACATGAAGAGACAATTAATCAGTTCCCCTTTTAAGGCCTCTGCAGGGACTATCCCCTGTAGTTTTAATTTAGTGATACTAATTTCAAAATTTTGGACTCCAAAATTATGAGAGAATATATTTCTATTATTTTAAGAACATCAAGTTTGTGGGAATATATATATATATATAAAACCATAGGAAATGAATATACCAATAAATTCTAAAAATATAAGAAGAGAGTTTCTTACAAATTTAAAAAACAAGTGTGGGGCAAATGAAAGCAAGAAAAGAACAGTGGACTCTCTGGTCTTACAGTATTCCTGAAATTTCCTTTGCTTTTCTTCTCATAAACTGTTATCATGTTTCATCTCTCCCAATACCTAGTGCAGCGCTTTCAATATAATCCCTGTATTTGCAGCTTGCATTAAGGCATTATAAGCTCCCTTTTTCGAGGGCCAGATTTGCAGCACTATTTATGATTCAGCACAGAGTCCAGAAGTAAATCAACAATTCCCTAGGCACTTGAGAATAGACAACACATTCAGGAACCTCAGTCCACAAGAACACCAGAAATTTTTCAATTCAAAGTGTTTTTTAGGACTGGAGATAATACAGTAGGTAAGGTACTGCCTTGCGTGGAGGTAACCTGGGGTTTGACCTACAGTACCACATATGGTCGACCAAGCAGTGCCTGGAGTAGTTCCCTGAGAAAAAGCAGGAATAATCTTTGAGCATCAACAAGTATAGTCCAAAAATGAAAGAGAGAGGGGGGATTTCAATCCATTGGGTCCTCTAATGGGTTGAACTGTACTTCTGACGTGCATAAGATCCAGAGTTCCATCCCTGGCACTACATGTTCACCCAATCAGACTGAATACAGCCATAATCACATCATAATTATAGTCACAATTACAACCAAAGTCACATTTATATAGTTACAGTTTTGGTGTCACAATCCAGTCCATAGTCACAACCACAATCATTATCATAGTCCTAGTCACAATCATAATTATGTTCATAATGACAGGCTGTGTAGAGCCCAAAGAAAGGACAGGAGTACACCTTTTACATAGGAGACCTGGATTTAATCGCTGTCGTTGTATGGTCCTTTAAGCACTCCTGGGAGTGACCCCCACTCACTGCCATGTACGGCCCCCCCCAAAAAAAGAAAAATTTTAAAGGCCACAATAATGACAGCTCATATTTTTTGTTTCAGAGCCACACCCGGGGGACCACAGGGTATCAGGAATCAAACCCAGGCCTCTTTCATATGGAACATGTGCTCCAGTCCTTTGAATCATTCCCCAGGCCCAGTGGAACTCAGATGTATAGAACACTGTGTTTGTTGTGAAGCCTGGTCTGTAAACTCATATGCTGGGTTTCAGACAGGGGACTTGTCAAGGAACTGGTGATGGTGGGGAAGCTGGAAGTGAGTAAGAAGACTCTTGTTTTAGGAAATATAGGGAAGAGACTATAAGCAGACCACATTCCCCATCACTAAGTATCTTCCTTGTTTACTGTGCTAACACCTGGCCCAGAGTTTGGTATATAGTAGCCATACTCCAAAAATTTGCTAAATGAATAGGGAAAAGCTCAACCTATACTCTGTATGTAAGGATATGTAAGAATCAAGGATTTGGGGTAGTGTCCTGGAACATATTTATTTTTGGTAGCCTTGTGGCTCTAATTAGTTATTTGCATCTATGAGTATTTATTTCCCACTGATATTTCACCAGAAATATATATATAGAAATGCACACACACACACACACACACACACACACACACACACACACACACACACATATATATATATATATATACACCTCATAGAGCTTGGCAAGCTACCGAGAGTATCCCACTCGCACGAGCAGAGCCTGATAAGCGACCTGTGGCTTGTCAGGCTCTGTATTCGATATGCCAAAAAGAGTAACAATAGGTCTCATTCCCCTGACCCTGAAAGAGCCTCCAATAGTTTGGAAAGACGAGTAAGGAGAGCCTGCTAAAACCTCAGGGCTGGGAGGAATAGAGACATTCCTGGTGCCCACTCGAGTAAGTCGATGAACAACAGGATGACAGTGATAACAGGATGACAGTGATACAGTGATTTCACCAGAAGAAGACTCACAATGCAGTTCATGTGACTTTTCTCTAAGTCTGGGATGCTTCTTGGCATCATCAAAACCTCATAATAACCTCTTACTTTCTCTCTCTCTCCCTCTCCCTCTCTTCTCTCTCTCCTCTCTTCCTCCCCTTCTTCCATTCCATTCTCTCTCCCCCCCCTTACTCTCTCCAGAGTGGGAGCCACATATTTTCTTTCATTTTTAAAATATTTTTTATTAAGGCACTGAATCTACAAAGTTGTTCATAGCACTCAACTTTAGAATTAGTCATGATCAAATTCCATGTGTACAGTTTTGCTAACCTCAAGCCCATCATACCAGTATTAGAGATCATTCCCACCTGGGCTTTGGGGTCATGTGGGGTGCCAGGGACCGAACCCAGATCAGCTGCATTGCAAGACAAATGCCATAACCGCTGTCCCATCACTCTGGGGAGCCACATATTTTCTATAGGAACAAAGGACCTTCAACGGGCTAGGTGCTCTCTCCCTGGACCCAGTAGGCCCTAGAGACAGCTGTCTCCTGGCTGGGCCCCCTCAACTAAGATCTGATTTTCTCATCATCTGGATAGTCTCAGCAACTTGCAGCAAAGGGATGAACCAGCTGACCTTTCTGGAGGTTTGTTTAAAGCAGAACAATGTTTGTCTTGTCCAAACACTATGAATTACTCCAGAGAATCCTGCCCAGTTTTACAATCCACAGCTACAAATGGCTTACATAAATAGGGACTTGTCTCCTCCCTTAGCCCTGTCTCTATCCTAACAACTTCTCCCCTCCCCACTCCAATAGATATATCCTAGGCCTCTCTCTATATCATCCCACACCTTCTCTCCTCTGAGGCCCAGAATGGTGCAGAAGCAGATGTAGGCCATATCTCACATGTGGGTTATTGCTGTATGTATTTCCGGTAGCAGTCGTCTCTGTTCTTGGTGTGGAAAGGGGTAGTCTTGTTAAGAGGATCTCTGGGCACATTGTACCATCAGTGTGAGGGAAGTGGTACACAGTGTTGGGTTTAGTCGTGATAGTATCTGGATAAAAGGAGGCTGTTATGTTTGTAGACTCAACACTGAGCCATTATGCAATGCATTGAGACCATTTCTTACCTATCATATTGCTCAACTCAGTCATACATGGCTTCCTTAGAGATTGTATATTCAGAGAATCTAGTGTATCTCCTACAAGTTGACCCCACCCACTATGGGCTTGCAATCGAGTAGGAAAAAGATTTGTACCATCAAGTGTGAGTCACAGAAAACAAGAAAGTCTTATGTTCTTGGGATAGAAGAGGCTGCAGGGAACAGCATCCAGATGCTGTTTAGGTAAACTTTATTGCAGTTTACCTAAACACAGTGTCCATGACACCTACATAAAAATTTCCAGGAAACTTGTTTAAAATGAAGATTTCTAGGCCTTTCCAAGAACCTAGGAAAGTTTCCAAGCACCGTAAATGGCAGAGGATGGAGATGGGGCATGTCAAGTCTCAGTACCACTATCTGTATGATGGTTTCAGAAGTTTTGAGAGGTGCCATTTAGCTCATTTTGTGTGGTTTCAAGGAATGCTGGACACCAGAACCCAGAAATTTTAAGGGAAGGTAGAAGCAGCCTGAGGGAAAAGTGAAGAGTCACCTAAAACGCCAAGAAAAGTGTTGTGAAGACTGGAAAGAAGCCAGGTGAGTGTGAGGCAGGACTGGTGATTGAGGCGTGAGTAGTAGGTGGGAATCTGCCATATGACCTGCGCTTGGAGCCAACTGTGATCTCATTAGACAAGTAAACTGAGACACAGAAGGAAAAGCTTCAGCATAAAAGTTGGCAAATGTTGTGGGATTCAGTCTTCCGTATATACCCTGGGATACCTGATGCGGCCTTTCTAGAATTGGGACTTTCCACAAGTTGCTTCTTAAATGAAAATGAGAGGTTCCACTTCAGAGCCACACTCCTTCTCTCCCTCAGTGGGAGGGTCCCACTGGGTAGCTGGGCCCTGGAACCAAATCTGCCCCGTGATGGACACAGGGTGAACCTGGCTGCACGGAAATCATGGACCTGGAGTTTCGCCCTAAGAGATTGGACTTGTCTTTGCCTTCCTAGAGGTTCCACTGCAGGACTGCAGGCATTCCTGATGGTACAGTCTGCCCTGAAGAGCTGCTATGCAGGATCCTGCTCCCCAGGGGATAAGAGACACCAACTGAAAAAGCTACCAATCCGTCATCCCTGCTTTCAGACCTGGTAGGCTATTTTGTACCCAATACTTGGGTGGCCCTGAAGTCAAGAGAAGATGAAGGAAAAAGTCCTTTCCCCTCCACTAAAATACTAGGGAAAATTTCTGGGCTCTGACAGTAGTGCTATGCTTGGGCACATGGTCACTTGCTGTTGTTCCCATGGGTGAAATCTGGAATACCTGCTCCATCACTGTCATTCCGTTCCTCATCGATTTGCTCAAGTGGCACCAGTAACGTCTCCATTTGGGGGCTGTTGTTACTGTTTTTGGCATATCGAATATGCCACGGGGAGCCTGCCAGGCTCTCCTGTGCGGGCGAGATACTCTCAGTAGCTTGCTGGGCTCTCCAAGAGGGGCGGAGGAATAGAACCCCAGGTCGGCGGCGTGCAAGGCAAACGCCCTGCCGCTGTGCTATAGCTCCAGCCCACCTGCTCCTTATCTGGAGTTAAATGTCCAATAGAGGTTTGGGGTTGCTCTAGCCAGGCCCTACTTTTCAGACCTATGCCGGTGCATGTGATTTCATTTGCACATTGCAAACTCCAGAAACTTGCTGTATGACCTCTGGCACTATACGGTGGACTTTGGGGCGTGTGTCTTCCTCTTCTGCAAACCGCGGGTCTTTGGATGGTCGGACCTCTCCCCCGCCCCGCCATCCCACCACCTCCCAGTGCTTACCAAGGGGCAGACAGAAATCCAGCCCTAAAAACCGTGCCTGGAATTAGCTGCGCCGCCTTTAGTTTAGCATTTGATTTTCTAATCAATCCCTTTGTCCCTAAGGCCTTAACCCGAGGCCCCGGCTTCCACGTTTCCCCTTGGCTGGACTTTCCAGTCTAAGGCACTTGAGTGAGTGATTCCTGGGAGCCTAGGCTGAGGCCGGCGGGTCCGCGGCGCGGGCCGGGCTGTATGGAAATGGTCAGAGAAGCCGGCCGGCGCGGCGACGATTTATTCTGGGAGTGACAGCCCCTTTGAGCGCTCAGCGAATGGCATTTTCTGTCTGTGAAAGCCTTTCTTCCCACCTCTGTTCAGATTAGCTCGGTGGATGAATGCGCCCATTATCCAGCCCGCTGACCATTCTGAAACGCCAAATTAATTACTAAGCACTGAATCGCGCGCCGGGGCCGGGGCACTGGGAAGTGTGAAAATAGCCAGCGGCTGGGGACGGGGAAGGCGAGCGGCAGCGCCGAGAGGCCAGGCGGGGTGGCCCGGGGTGCGGGCGTGGCCGGGCCAGGGTGTTGCTTGGCCGGCTGCCGAGCGCGACCTGCAGGCGTGACCGGGCGCGAGCGCGGGGCCAGCGGACTGGAAGGCGCTGAGCCCGGATCGCGGCTCCGGCAAGCTGGGCTCGCCCGGACCTCGCCAAACGCGCGGGGCGTGAGACCGAGATGCGCGGTGGTGCCTTCTCCCCGAAGCCCTGCGGGGGGAAGGTCGCCCCAGATCATCCTAGCCCGTGGCCACCCCGCCATCCCCGCGGCCTTCAAAGAACTTGGGGACCGCGCTGCAACTGCAGCCCAAGCCAGAGGTTCGGGGAGCGGGATTCCGGCTCAGCGAACGCAACTTACCTCCAGAGGCTCTGCGCAGCGCGGCGGCTCCCGGCGGAGCGCAGCGGGCCAGCCGCGGGTCTCGGGTCTCTTCCGCCAGACTCCGCCAGGTGGTGTCGGGACCGCGAGGGCCTCTGCAGCGTCTCACCCTGCTGGGGCCTCCGGCTCTGCGGCCCGCCCTCCAGAGCCCACCGGCTCCGCTCCCGCAGCGCGGAGACCCAGGCACCCAAAGGATGGATAGGCACCGTTTGGAACAGGAGGATGCCCAGGAGAAAGTTACGCATCCTCCCCACTCTAGCACTGCTGAGGTGCAGAAATCGCTTCCGAGCTGCAGGCCTCAGGGAAGGGAGGTGAAGGGAAAGGTTCCCGGGTCCCATCCTGGGGTTTGCGATTTTGTGCCCATTGCCGTTGTCCCAGAATGAGCCTCCAGTTCATACTTGAAGTGGTCCGCTCGCCCGCACGCCTCGCCGGGTCTCCAAGGGAGCCACTTAAAATTAGGCTAGCGTGTCATTCATACCCCTAAAACAGAAAAGTTTGAGGACCCGGGAGGCGATTGAGAGATCCGGCGAGAAGCGGGACGTTGGCGCGGGTAGGGCGGGGAGAAGTTAGATCTCAGGGGCGCTTTCTCGGCGCCGAGGACACGCCACCAGGCAGTCGCGGCACAGCCAGTCCTCAGGAGTGAACCGATTTAAGTTTCAGGATGCCATTAAAATGTCATATTATGTTGTCCTCTCTTTTCACAAATTAGTTTTTAACATTTTGTGTCGAGATGTCAACCTGTAGGAATAACTAAATTTCTGTCTTTATTATTTGATAAAAGAAATTAGTAAATTCCTTAGTTTGATTCATTTCTCAACTAGTTCTTTTGGGGAACTAGTATGAGGATAATAGGTAGTGAAACTTTTTGAGTCTTTGCAAGTCAAAGAAGTCGCTTTTCTCTCTGTTTACTTATACACAGACACTAGTTAGATACTGGATGGTTTAGGACATAGGACCCATAAGTCTTTATTTGCACCCACAGGTCTGTAAAATAGGGATGTTGTAGGCATTAAACTAAGAGATTAACACGGAACATGTTACTTTCTCTATGACTGAGACACTAGAGAACCCTCAGTGTGACTCTTTGGGAGACTCAGATATTTATTGATTTACCTTCTGGGTGTGTTTTGGTGGGAATGGACATGGCTCTGTGCTTGGGGATCATGCCTGGTAGTGTTCAGGGGACCATATGCATTGCTAAGATTCAAACCTGTTCTCAGGCACAGTCTCATGCTTTATACTATCTCTCTGATCCATCTTCTGATTTTGTGTGTGTGCTTACGTGCAACTTTATTTATTTATTTATTTGCTTTTTGGATCACACCCAACGATGCTCAGTGGTTACTCCTGGCTCTGCACTCAGAAATTATCCCTGTCTGGTGTTCGGGAGACCATATGGGATGCCAGAGATTAACCCGGGTCAGCCGCGTGCAAGGCAAACACCCTACCTGCTGTACTATCACTCTGGCTCCTCATCTTCTGATTTTTTATAGTTGCAGAAACCTCCCAAATTTTAGAGAGTAAAAATATTATGCAACTTTAATTCTTCTTCTTCTTCTTTTTTTTTTGCCATCTGGCTTTAGTTTACTTTCTTAAAAGAAAAGAGATTCTGTTGCTTCCTCCTGCACCAATGGTGACATTTGTTTGTCACTTTTCTTTCCATTTCATTATTATTTTTGAAACTTGAACAAATTGAACTATATAATGACTATAATTCCTCCCATTCAGATCCCACAGTCTGGAAATCTATGGTAAAAAAAAAACATGCCCACCTCCAAATGAAATAATATTTCACAGTTAAGGGACCGGGAGATAAATAGTACAGCAATTAGGGAGCATACTTGGTATGTGCCTAACCAGGGCTTGATTCCTGGCATTGCATGGTCCCCCAGGCATAACCTGGTTCTGCCATGGAGGTTCCCAGCACTGCTGGAGTAGCTGTGTAATCCCCAGCACCATGGGGTCTGAACAGCACTATATCTTAGAGCCCTTGCATTGAACTGCAGGCCTGGATGGCTGATGGCTGAGAATTACCAGTGGCGCCTGTGGGCCCCCTGAACACTGCTTGGGAAGACGGGGGAGGGGTGGTTTCATCGGAGGGGAAGATTACAGTGAAAAATAAGTGTTGAAGAGATTTGTGACCAGAGGCCTTCCTGGGAATGGGAAAAATGATGCACCCATTGACATATAGTCTGGCATTTCCTCAAAAAGTTAAACATATGTTTATTGTTTGTGTGTGGGTTTTTTTTTTGAGGGGCACACTCAGCTGTGCTCAGGGCTTAGTCCTGACTCTCTGCTCAGGGATCACTCCTGCAGGCTCAGGGGACCATATGGGGTAGCAGGGCTCAAACCCAGGAAAGTTTCACTTAAGGCAAGAGCTTTTACCCGCTGTACTATCTCTTTAGTTCTTTTGTATGTCACTTCACTTTAAAATACATATATATATATATATATATGTGTGTGTGTGTGTGTGTGTGTGTGTTAAAAATAGCAGTTGTCATTTGACCCCAACAATTCCATTCCTGATTGCAGATCCAAGAGAAATGAAAACATAAATCCATGCATAAACATACACTATACAGGTCAAGAAAATGGCTTAACAGTTGAGCATTTTTCTTGATAATGTAGGACCCTGCGTTCAATGCCTGACACTGTCTGAAATGTATACATAAATGTCCATTTGTTGTATTATTCAGAATAACCAAAAAGTGGGACCCCAGATGTTCATTTGATGAATGGCTAAAAATGCAGCATACCTATGTAATGCATCATTATTCAGCCATAAAAAGGAATGAAATAACTGACAGGAGGAATGAACCTTGATTAGAACCAGCATTATAAGTCAAAGAAGCCAGTCATCAAAAGCCATATATTGTTTGGCTCAATTTATTGGGAAATGTCAGAATAAGCAAATCTATAGATATAGGCAATAGATTAAGACTGCTAAAAGGTTAGGCCTGGGAGTCAGAAGTTAATGGGAATTAGCTTCTTTGAAGAATGATAAGAGTTGATTTTATTCTTCAACAATTTTGTAAACAGACTTAAAATCATCTATTGTACATTTTAAATGAATAGATAGCTTGAAAGTGAATTCATTTAAATCAATATTCTATATAAAATTCTTATTGAGCACTCGATGTGCATTAGATACTAGGGAAAATACTGGTGACACATAAGTGAGCAGAGATGTGGGCTCTGAAGTTTAAAGCATAATGTAGGATTTATAGAGCTTATTTCAGGTTCCTACTACCTTTCAAAAGAAAGAAACACTCTCCTTTTACTTATGTGCAAAGTCTTATATGGCCCACACAAAAAATAATTTTTTTCTAATTAAACTATGATTTTATTGCTTGAATACACAAATTTGTGCCATTAAGGCAGAGGAGGTTGATGGGTCATATTTCCAATTGAGGGGGATGTCTTGTCTAATCTTCGAATAGTGGGAGAAATAGTGAATATGACTCTCAATTAGAATCAGACAGCACTTAGCATCCTTATTCTTTCTGTTCCTCTCTAGATGCTTTTGAACAGCAACAGATTTCTTAATTCAATTGTAGATAAGCTCAGGAAGATCAGGAGTGAGTCCTTTTAGACTTAAAGATTTTTGAAGTTTCTTTCTAATCACAAATGTTCTCATCTAACACTATGGGAGTCTCTTAGGATGACATCAATCTGGGAGAGCATCAGGCCATTTTGGGCTACTTTTTAGATTAGCTTCTTCAAGTTACTGGGTGTCAACTTTAGCCAAATAGGGACTCTGTGACAATAGGACGGAGCCAACTGTGACAGGCCCTTTCCAGAAACATGTATTGGACACATTATGGTGGAGGGTGGGAGGCAAGAAAATCAAAGACAAGACTTTTCTGAATTCTACTGGCAGTAATTTTCAGTTTACCTTGGAAATTCTTCTTTGAGATAAATGGCATTAGGTATTTCTAAATTTTACTTTAAATATTTAAATATTACTACCAATAGTAAGCCTTGAGCACAGCTAGATACCTGCATCCCCTTACCTCCTCTGCCCCAAATAATTCATTAATCTGAGCAGCTGGTTAATAAAAGTTTCTATAAATGCACTATTCAGATTCATAGTAGCCAAAAAGGTCTTGGTAAGAAATAGCTTTTCATTTGAGTAATTGCTTTGGTCAGAGTCTTTTGCCCCCGCACCTAGGAGGGGGTGGCTTGAGTTTCCCTCCCCATCCCAAGCAGAGCCCCAGCAGCTGAAGACCTCTGGAATCCAACCACAGCCATGCTCAAGGCCCCTCTCCACACATTCGGATGAGCCTCACACATGAAGGAACCTGCAGAGGAACCTAGGTGTGTGGGACCTGGGGCTGAAATCTCCAAGCCTGCTCAGATCGGGACTGGGCCTCTTCCGCCCAGATCCCCCATTTTCCAGTAACTAGGCAGTCACATCCAGAAACTGCCCAGGGCGTCATGTAATCCCATCAATGGCCAACATTCAGAAACTATAAAACCAAGCTCCCAGAAGTGAATAGGGCTGAGCGACATCTTATAGCCTAGTTCTCCCTCCTGGAGAACCTGGCTACCAAGAGTTTTCTGCCCACATGGGAGAGCCTAGCAAGCTCCCCGTGGTGTATTCATATGCCAAATACAGTAACAATGATGGGTCTCATTCCCCTGACCCTAAAAGAGCCTCCAATGCAGCACCATTGGGAAGGACGAGTAAAGAGAGGCTTCTAAAATCTCAGGGTTAGGTAGAATGGAGACATTACTGAGACTGCTCAAGAAAATGATGATGATGATGATGATGATGATGATGATGATGATGAGATATCTCTAAATACCTACAGACTTATACACCTACATACATTTGTAGATACTACAGACTCAGCAGCAGTCTCCTGCTCCCTCGTCCCCTCCTCCTCTAGGTGATCCTAGAAATTGGGCCTGTAAGGATTGCCTTAACTTCACACTTTAAATCATTATTCAAGTCTTCTGATTGGTGGTGTTAAATTCTCAGAATGATGTCAATTAATTTTGCTGCTGCTTCCAAGAACTATAGCACAGTGTTTAAGAATAATGACTGTGGAACCAGACCTACAGGGCCCAAATACCAGCTCTGTTTCTTGGGATTAGCTACTTACTTTCTCAGTGTCTCAGCTTCACTCCCGCAAAATGGGGTGGGAAAAATATTAACATAATAACCAAAGCCATAAGTATAATGAATGTAATAAATATATACATAGAAATGACAGTGTGATGCTAGCTGATAATATTGTTTATTTAGGATCAGAGATGCTACTTTTCCAAGTCCCACGAGGTGGTGCAGGCACACCACTTCAGGCAGTTAAAACATACACACCCCAAATCCCCTGGGCCTTTCACTCTTACCTCTGGGACTATAAAAAAGCATGCAAATACTTTTCTAGTTTTGTGATTCCACAACATTAAAGTGAGCTATCTATAATGGGACCAATTTCTCTAATCAGTAACACTCATTGGAAAATGTTCTCTCCAATTCAAAGAAACTAGTGCATGTCATACACTAAAGTGTATATGAACTCCATGCCAGACTGTGTGCTGCCTGCTATCTAATAATGGTGGGGAGCAAATATAAGAGTTTTTCTTTGTTATCTGCCTCCTTTCTACAGCAAATACTTTGTAACATCCTTGTCTTAAGGTTTATAGACAATGCAATTTTCTGACATAATTTTATTTCTCATCAACATAACACCCTGATAAGAATATAAAGAAGAAAAATGAAGTCATGTTGAGCCTAAAGGAATAGCTCAACACGTTGGAATGTTTGACTTGCAAGTTTATGATTGCAAGTTTCATACCTGGTATTACCACATGCACTGAGGAAAATTCTGGCAGCTTTTCTGTTTGATTCCAACCACTGCAATAAATTTCCAGTCATACTTACTTTGTACAACCACAATGAAGGAGTGGTAAGTACAACCAAAGAAATGTGAGGCCCACAGTTATAGTATCATGAATGGTGAGCACATGTATGAGCATAGCAGTTACCTTTAGCCAGCACTAGAGCCAGAACTTGTGCAGTGAGTATCACACAGCTATACACATGTGTTACCTCTGGTCATCACAACAATATAAACACATCAAAGAGAAGGGGAGGACAAGGTAAAATTAAATGCATATAGCATGCATTTTAGTAGATGAATGCTTGGCAGTTATATTAAATATGAAATAATGGACAAGACAACAATAACACCAAAATGTCTGATTAAAGTTTTCAACATGATTTTTCTCCACCTTCCCTCTTTTATTTTTGGTTGTTGGGATGAACAGTGGCCACACATACTTGGTTGTGATGCTTTTTGGAGCTTGTACATCTGGTTGTGATGCTTACACACTTAGTTGACATATCTGAACACAGTGGCTTATAATTCCAGAGACTTTACATTTTAATAGGGGCCTCTCCAAAAGTTCTCAGAGTACCAGAGCCACTCTCAAGTGAGAATAGTCAGTTGCCAGCGCCAACCACTTTTTGTTCTGTCCTGCGATGTGGTGCTGAGGGTCATATGCTTGCAACACTCAGGACACCACAGTTGGGGGTTTGTGCAGTATGATGGGTCCTGCTTACCTGCAAGTTATGGTCTCCACCCTTTCAAATTACCTCCTTGCAGGGAATCATTGCCATGATGACACTCTGTGTGTGTGTGTGTGTGTGTGTGTGTGTGTGTGTGTGAGGGGGGGGAATGGATTCTCAGCCTTTTATCATAACGGAGATGCTATATCGCTGAGCTACATCCCTGGGCCTCCTGACCAACATAGTTTTCCAAAGTGGTCTTGGTCAAGTTTCCATCCTGGAAGCGTAATTTAAATGTTATTTTATGGCAGTACTCCCCAAAGTGTTATACAGATTCAATGCAATCCCTATAAAGATACCCATGAAATTCTTCAAAGAAATGGACCAAGTTATCCTGAAATTCATATGGAACAACAAACGCCCACGGATAGCTAAAACAATTTTGGGGAAAAAGATGATGGGAGGCATCACCCTCCCCAACCTTAAATTTTACTACAAAGCGGTAACAATTAAAACAGCATGATATTGGAATAAAGGCAGAGCTGCAGACCAATGGAACAGGGTGGAATATCCCTACATACAACCCCAAATGTATGATCATCTAATCTTTGATAAGGGAGCAAGAAATGTGAAGTGGAACAAGGAAAGCCTCTTTAACAAATGGTGCTGGCACAATGGACAACCACATGCAAAAGAATGGGCTTAGATCTCGACCGCGCACAAAAGTCATCAAAATGGATTAAAGACCTCAACATCAGACCACAATCCATAAGGTACATTGAAGACAAGGTCGGCAAAACCCTCCATGATATTGAAGCTAATGGTATCTTCAAAGATGACACGCAACTGATCGACCAAATGGAAACAGAGATAAACAAATGGGACTATATTAAACTAAGATGCTTCTGCACCGCAAAAGATACAGTGACCAGAATACAAAGACAATTTACAGAATGGGAAAAAATATTCACCCAATACCTATCCGATAAGGGGTTGATATCAAGGGTATATAAAGCACTGGTTGAACTCTACAAGAAGAAAACATCCAACCCCATCAGAAAATGGGGCGAAGAAATGAACAGAAACTTTCCCAAGGAAGAGATACAAATGGCCAAAAGGCATATGAAAAAGTGCTCTACATCACTAATCATCAGGGAGATTCAGATCAAAACAACCATGAGATACCACCTCACACCACAGAGAATGGCACACACCCCAAAGAACAAAAGCAACCGCTGTTGGAGGGGATGTGGAGAGAAAGGGACCCTTCTACATTGTTGGTGGGAATGCCGACTTATTCAGCCCTTCTGGAAAACAATATGGACACTTCTCAAAAAATTAGAAATTGAGCTTCCATTTGATTCAGCAATACCACTTCTGGGAATATATCCCAGAGAAGCAAAAAGGTATAGTCGAAATGACATTTGCACTTATATGTTCATCACAACACTGTTTACAATATCCAGAACCTGGAAAAAAGCTGAGTGCCCAAGAACAGATGACTGGTTAAAGAAACTTTGGTACATCTATACAATGGAATACTATGCAGCTGTTAGAAAAGATGAAGTCATGAATTTTGCATATAAGTGGATCAACATGGAAAGTATCATGCTAAGTTAAATGAGTCAGAAAGAGAGAGACAGACATAGAAAGATTGCGCTCATCTGTGAAATATAAAATAACAAAGTAGGAGACTAACACCCAAGAATAGTAGAAATAAGCACCAGGATGTTGGCTTCATGGCTTGGAAGCTGGCCTCACATGCTGGGGGAAAAGGCAGTTCAGATAGAGGAGGGAACATCAAGTAAACTCTGATTGGAGGACCCGCTTGGGAGGGGAGATGCGTGCTGAAAGTAGACTATAGATTGAACACGATGGCCACTCAATACCCCTATTACAGACCACAACACCCAAAAGGAGAGAGAGAGATCAAAAGGGAATGCCCTGCCACAGAGGCGGGGGGTGGGGGTGGAGGGGGGATGGGATTGGGAGGTGGGAGGGATACTGGGTTCACTGGTGGTGGAGAATGAACACTGGTAGAAGGAGGGGTGCCCGAACATTGTATGAGGGAAACACAAAGTATGAAAATGTGTAAATCTGTTACTGTGCCCTCATGATGATTCACTAATTAAAAATTTTTTTAAAAAGAAAAAAATAAATGTTATTTTAATGCATATTAAATTATGAATCAAAAACAAATATTATTATATGTTCATAGGCTGTCCTTTGAGACATTTATAAGTTATATGATCCTAGTGGGCCCCAATGACCATGCTGGAATCACCATGGTTATCTTCAGCACCTCTGAGTCTGAGAAGCATCTCATTGCTGGACCAGGCATTAAGTTTTCCAGTGGGGCTGACCAAGCATCACTGGGAATGGCCTCTGGACTCCCTGAGCACTGCTCAGAAGGCACTATTCCATGAAAAAGGTTATTGTGAAGTTGTGTTAGGCAAAACAGTCCCATATGATATTTATATAGTTCTGAGTCCTGACTTCTACCACAATCATGGTGGACAACCAATTCACCATGAATTTGAACTACTGGTCCAGCATCCAATTACTCTGAGTGTTTCTAGCAAAGTTAAATTTAGTCTGCTTAGGGCTTAATTTTTAAAGATCATTTAACTTTTTGGTGCAAGGGATGGAACCCGGGACTTTATAAAGGCAAGGTACACAGTACATCACTGGTCTACCTTTCTGAGAGAAAGGGAAGCTGTGGAATGAGGTATTTTCCTGAGTGTCTCCTATCCTGTTAGTTCTTTGTTTTAAAAAAGAGAAGCTTGAGGTAAGCTGGGTTAACTTAAAGTCTTGAGCACAACCCAGTGGGCTTTTTCTTTTCTTTCTTTCTATCTCTCTTCCTATATCTCTTTCTTTCTTTCTTTCTTTCTTTCTTTCTTTCTTTCTTTCTTTCTTTCTTTCTTTCTTTCTTTCTTTCTTTCTTTCTTTCTTTCTTTCTTTCTTTCTTTCTTTCTTTCTTTCTTTCTTTCTTTCTTTCTTTCTTTCTTTCTTTCTTTCTCTTTCTCTAAAACCCAGCTGGGAAATAAATTAGAACAGACATAATCCGGAATTTTCACTCTAGGAGCCAAGGTATCTGAGAAAAACTTTGTCATTTAAGAATTTCCTGCTATATATTTGCTTTGCATGTCAATTTCAAGTTCTCTTCCTTTGCTTTCGCAGGGATAGGGCTTGCAAGATCAGAGCTTGTTAGGACAAGATTTGAACATGTTAGCATGTATAGGCTTGCTCAATAGGCTTGCTCATTAATTATGTCCACCTCCACCTGCTACAGGGCTTTTTCCTGTCCTTGCATCTGGCTTTTCCTTACTCTTTCAGTTATAGCACCTCACCCCCAGCCCCATCCAAGCTTTCATCTTATTTGTCTTGAGAGGC
This sequence comes from Sorex araneus, assembly GCF_027595985.1. NCBI lineage: Eukaryota > Metazoa > Chordata > Mammalia > Eulipotyphla > Soricidae > Sorex > Sorex araneus. The sequence goes on from NC_073304.1 coordinate 184,060,530, forward strand.
AGGTATGACATGACCCAATCCCCCCATCGGTATTCTAGGAATTCCACTGCTTTAACAAACTGAGACAATCTCTCCTGAGCCAGGCAGCTGCATTTCTCTGTACACATTCCATCATTTCTGCCAATTGATGTCTCGACACCAGCTGGTCCTCTACAGTACAGGTTTAGATGTCTCAAGATTTTCCTCCCAGAAAAAGGAGGCCTCTCTGACCTAAAAGGGACAGCTAAAGGGAGAAGAAACCTTTCCATCATCAAGTGGGCCAGAGACCCATGACTCTGTACTTCTACTCTTTAGACACTATCCTGATAACTTAGCTCCCAGATGTCCATCTCCTACAGCTGTAATCTTCTAGGTAGTGTATCTTTACTAATGATCTCCTGTATGCCTGGCACTATGGATACAGTGGGTTATTGGCCAGCACAATCTTTGTTCACATTGGGCTGTACCCTAACAGGAAAGAAACATTCAATAAATAAGTCAATAAACACGTGTTTAACATTAGATGAACATTACTAGAAATAAAGATCCATGTGAGGGTCTGCTATGTGAAGGTTGCCACCTCTATTATTTCTCTAGCCCCAGGCAAAAGAACCTAAAGAAGAAATATTTTGAAATACATATAGAAGGCCATTATGACTGGTGGGTTGAGAGCAGTTAGGGGAATACAGCAAGATGTGGAAAATGGATAGGAATCAGATTCTGATAGCCCTTGTACATTATTTCAGGGCTTTGAATTTAGTTGAGAGTGCCACTTCTATCATTAAAGAAGTTCACAGTGGCACTCTTGCAGAGCAACAATGCACTACAAAATATCAACCAAAAGATGACAACTATGTGAAGTATCATTGGAGTTTATAGAAATACAGGCGTACTTTAGAAGTATTTTAGATTGAAAAATTCAATCTAGGGCTATAAAGGTAGCATTGTGGGAAGGGGGCTTACCTTGCATGTGGCCAACCCAGGTTTTAGCCCTGGCACCTCATATGATCTCCTGAGCCCCTCCAGGAGTGATCCCTGAGCACTGAGCCAAGAATAACCCCTTGAGCACCCCTGGGTATGGCCCAAAAACAAACAAAGAACAGACAAAAAATGTTTAGAAGAGAGGGCTGCACATGTGACAGGTTTTCCATTTTACATAGTTTCTAGTTTCTAGTCGGAGGCAAGACACACTGAACACTGTGAGTTGCTAAAGGTCCAACTGAAAATTGACATCTTCAGTATTAACTGATTGTTTGACACCTCTCCCTGATGCTTTAAAGATAGTTCAAATTCAATAGTTCTCAAACCCAACTCATAGCGTGCTACTCACACCTGCCGCCTCAGTACTTCCTGTTTTTTGCCTGTCCAGGCCAGTGACCCAGCACTTATCTTTTTTTTTCTAAATTTTTTATTAGTGAATCACTGTGAGGTACAGTTACAAACTTACAAACTTTCTTGCTTGTGTTTCAGTCATACAATGATCCAGTACTCATTCCTTCACCAGTGCCCATTCTCCACCACCAATGATCCCAATATCCCTCCCACCACCTCCATGACCCACCCCTCCCTGTCTCTGTGGCAGGGCATTCCCTTTTGTTCTCTTTCTCCTTTTGGCTGTTGTGGTTTGCAATAGAGGTATTGAGTGGCCATCGTGTTTGGTCTATAGTCTACTTTTGTCACACATCTCCCATCTCGAGACGGTCCTCTAAACACCCTTTACTTGGTGTTCCCTTCTCTATCTGAGCTGCCTTTTTCCCCAGCATGTGAGGCTGGCTTCCAAGCTGTGGAGCAAACCTCCTGGTACTTATAAGTACTATTCTTGGTTGTTAATCTCCCATTCTGTTACTTTATATTCCATAGATGAACCCAGCACTTATCTTTTATACCTTACTTGCTGCCTCTAATACCCTCTATTTGACTCCCCCAAATCTTGACAAACTTACTTTTTAGACATTTCTCTAACTTGTCCTCTAATCTTCAGCTCTACCTGAGACCTTACCTAATTGATTTACAGTAGATTACTTTCGCCTTTTAACTCTGGCCATGGTCTCCTTACTGGACTCCCAAAATCACTAGATTCGATTCCCCTTTCACTCACCCCACTCTATTCTTCACATCTTAAGCAAACTAAATATTTTTAAAATGTACAGCCAATCACTACTTCTCATACCAGCCTTACTGCTCTAAAAGGAAAAAAGATATTTTCTTCTGCTTCATTAGGACAGTATGACCCATTCTCAGATGAAAACAAAAATAATAAAAAGAAATCAATATGTTCACTGATGTAATGTATATATGTTAATAATAAATGTTGCATGTTAAATTGCTAACAAAAATAATTTTTTAAAAGAACTAAATTCTATTTAGTTATTTTTAAAATTCTATTTAGAATTTTTAAAATTCTATGAAATTTATAAATTATAAAGGTGGTGATTCTGATAAAGAATATTTTTTTTGTTTTGTTGTGTTTTGGGGCCACACTTGGTGGTGCTTAGGTCTTACTACTAGCTCTGTACTCAGGAATCACTCCTGGAAGGCTTGGAGAACCACATGAGGTGCTGGGGATCAAACACAGATAGACTGAATGCAATGCAAGAGCCTTACCCTCCGTACTATCTCTCTGGCCCATAAAGTATAGTATAGTGTATATTTTAAAGTTATGAGAGTTGTCCTTTAAAAATATGTGAAATCAAGTGCATGAGAAACAACCATTCACAGTATTACAAATCAAAGAATCTAAATAAAAATGCTTTAAATGCACAACTGTAAAAATAAATATTTAAGTAAATAAATGAAGAGCTGTAAAATCTTGACTATCCAAATATGTCCAGGAGTTGCTCTGCAGTCCGGCCTAAGACTGCACAGATGTTAGATAGCTTAGCGTCTGGTCTGGGAGTCCCTGGTGAACGCTGGAAATGTACTGATGCGAACTTCCGAATATGAAATTTCAGCAATATTTAGTAACATTCTTAGAAGTTTGTTATTAAGAAGTCTTAAGTCAAAAAAAAAAGTCTTAAGTCATATGGGAGAAAAAGTTTTTAGATCTTATCATCAAATTAGAGTTTTATTTTCTTATCTTTTTTATCTTTCTGTAGTTTTTGAGTGCAGAAACTCAAGACCCCAAATGGGCAAAGGCCAAGGGCTATGCTACTGAACTATCTTCCCAATGTCCAAATTTTATAAATTTAAATAATAATTTAATAAATTTATTAAATAATTGAAAATCTCAGTTCTTCTGTGAACTTGAAGGGGCTCTTAAATTTTAAAATCCCTTTAAAAAAACACATCAAACAAAACCTGTTTAATGAACACTAAGTTTTAAATTTGACTTGCTAGGAAGTCTTTTGTTGTTTTTATTTCCAATCAGTTAAAAAAGTGTTGAATCCTGTTTAACTTTAGGGTAATACAGAAAGAAGTTTTGAACCAAATTATGCCTGCAGGGACAAGTTTACCCATGTTTGCCTTAGGGCGCTTATTAGAATACAGATTTCTGTGTTAGATGTTAGACTGACTCAATCAGAATAGTTTGTAGGGAAGTCCAGGAATCTGTCCTTTAAAGAGGACACAGGTGAGTTGCATTCTTTTATTTCCTTACTGCTTAAGGATGAGCTGGAGTGATAGCACAGCGGGTAGGGCATTTGCCTTATACACGCTGACCCAGGTTCAATTCTTCTGCCCCTCTCAGAGAATCCGGAAAGCTACTGAGAGTGTCTTGCCTACACGCAGAGCTACCCGTGACGTATTTGATATGCCAAAAACAGTAACAACAAGTCTCACAATGGAGAGGTTACTGGTGCCTGCTCAAGCAAATTGTTGAGCAATGGCATGAACAGTGACAACAAATAATTAATAAAAATAATAAACAATAATTTAATAAAATTAATAAATAATAATTTTATAAATTTTATAACTGTGCAATACAATGTCTTATGTGGTAGGTTACTTTTTGGATTGGGGTATGCTAAGATAATTTCACATAGTAGCTATTTTTACATCATGCTATTGGTTTATGAGTACTACACTAGAAAAACTAGCACCAGTCCCTGTTTTAAAGTAAGAAATTGAGATTCAGAGACATTAAATGCTGGTGCACAAATCCCATAGCTACATTTTAATGATACAGAGTCAACATAATCATCTGACTCCTTTTTATTTTTTGTCCTCTCCAGCTTTATTCTGTTATAGCAGGGTAGCACTGTCGTCCCAGTGTTCATCGATTTGCTTGAGCAAATAATAATGTTTACTATAACGTTTATTAAAAATAATAATGCTTACTATAACAATGCTAGTCAAAGTTATGTGAGGTAACTTTACCTCACAGTTACCTTTTATGTTTTTTTATGGTGAGAATACTAAAGCTGTAGTGTCATAACAATTTTAAAGTATATAATAGATGCTTTTAACTATTATCACTTAACCTAAAGACAGACTAAAATCACTTAGCCTAAAGACTGATCCATAGTGTTGGAGTAGAATTTAATTTTTATGATTTTATAACGTGAGGTGTAAATTTGTGCATAATATTTTCTTTATCCATTCGTCCATTAAAGAATATTTACATTATTATTTGCATGCCTTCTTTATTGTGAATATTGCCATGAGAATGAAGATTTTTTTTACATACTGATTTCATTTCCTTTGTATATATATATACCTAGAGAGAAAATACTGGAGCACATTATAGTTGTTTTTGATGATTCACATATTTTTTGTAGGGACAAAATTTTATAGTAAAACTTATAGTTCACATAAAAATTTATAGTTCACCAATGTTATAAAAGTTTTTCCTTTGCTGAAGATTCTCACCAGCATTTGTTTCCTTGATCTCTCCTTTTCCCCTCTCCTTTTTTTTGATAGCATATATATATGTGTATATATATATATATATATATTGCTTTTTGGGTCATACCCAGCAATGTACAGGGGTTACTCCTGTCTCATGCACTCAGGAATTACTCCTGACAGTGCTCAGGGGACCATATGGGATGCTGGGAATCGAACTCGGGTCGGTCGAGTGCAAGGCAAACGCCCTACCCGCTGTGCTATCACTCCAGCCCCCAATAGCTTATATTTTAGGTAACATGCTTTACTTTAGCATGAATTGTGATTTAGGAATATAATGTTACTACTATACCAAATCCATTACCAAAATGTCACTATCACTCCTCTGCTGTTCCTATATCTCTTCTCATTCCTTCCCCCACCCATTTTCTGAACTTAGTTCTGTGAGCAAAGTCTAAGAGTTTGTTCTCGTTGGCCGTAGTCTATTCTCCCCTTTGTTTCTTTGTATTCTACCATATGAGAAAGGTCATCTGAAATTTTGCCTTCACCCTTATGATTTATTTTACATAACATGACACCCTCTAGTTTCAAGTTGTTGCATAAAACAATATTTCATTTTTAGTTTTAGTTCAGTAGTATCCCATTTTGTGTATATACTGCAATTTCTTTATCCTGTCATCTGTTGTTAGGCATTTAAGTTGTTTCCAGATCTTGCTATTATAAGAAACATAGTAATAACATAGATATGCATATATATTTTCAAATTGGTATTTTTGCATTCTTAGCATAGATGTCACAGGTTGGAATCTCATGGTGCTTCAATTTTAATTTTTTTTAAATCTCCATACTTTGTAGAGGTTAAACAAGTTTATATTCCTACCAACAATAGATAAAGTTTTCCAGCCCTTTTGCTATAGGCCTCTTTTATTGGTATCTCATAATTGTTTTGATTTGCATTTTCCTAATAATCAGACGAGTAAGGAGAGACTGCCAAAATCTCAGGGCTGGGAAGAATGGAGACATTACTGGTGCCCACTCGAGTAAATTGATGAACAACGGGATGATAGCGATACAGTGATAGAGTGAATAATCAGTGATAATGAGCACTTTTTCACACAAAATATTTTGTGTGATACTTTTTTTAATATCCTGTTGACCTGTTTGTCTTCTTTGGAGATGTTCCTGTTCAGCTCTTCATCCCATTTTTCCATAGGTTTTTTCTGTTGTTGAGTTTTGTGACTGTTTTATATGTCTTGGATATAAACATTTTCATCAATTTGCTCGAGTAGGCACCAGTAACGTTTCCATTGTAAGATTTGTTGTTACTGTTTTTTGGCATATCTAATATGCCACGAAGTAGCTTGCTAGGCTCTCCTGTGTGGGCGAGATACTCTCGGTAGCTTGCCGGGCTCGCCAAGAGGGGCGGAGGAATTGAACCCAGGTCTGCCGTGTGCAAGGCAAACACCCTACCGCTGTGGTATCACTCCAGCATAAACATCTTATCAGATACGTGGTGTGCAAATATAAATATTTTCTCCCATTTGTTAGGGTGCCTTTTATTTTAGCCATCATTTCTTTCACAGAGTGCAGAAACTAGTTTGATGCAGTCCTATTTGTTCTTTTCTTTTCTCTCTCTCTCTTTCTCTCTCTAGTATTCTTACATTCAGTCTCTGCTGCTACAATCAGACAGGCAGAAAGTGGGAGGACACTTTTTTCTCACATCTGTAGTGGAAATCTTGGAGAATATAAGCAATTGCTACAGGTCTGTCAACAGATACATTTATTTTATTTATGCATCTTATTTTATTTACTTTTATTTATTTATCTTTATTTTATCTTTATTTATGCATTATTTAATTCATTTATATATGCTTTCAATTTTATTTGCCATCAGAGTTGGAACATTTAAGGTATCTCTGAAGTCAATAACTTGAGAGTTATGTCTTGTTTTCCTCAATTAATTTTATAGATCCAAGTCTAATATGAAGGCCTTTAATAAAATTTTAATAAGCTTTTTGGAGTATGGTATGATGTGATCTGATTTCATTCTTTGCATTGGACAACTGCTTTTCCCAGTACCATTTTTTGAAGAGGCTTTCCTTCCTCCACTTTATGCTCTTGGCTCCTTGGTCATAAATTAACTATTCATATATTTGAGGATTTACTTCTAGGCTCACAATTCTAGATGAAAGACATTCATTTGATACAAAACGATCACTCCGAGTAGGTTTGACTGGCATTTCCTTTTCCCTGATGATGCTTTCTGAGGTTGAAAAATTTTCATGTAAATGTTGAACTCAGCATGCCTTTGGAGAAATGTCTTACAAAAATTCTCTGTTAGTTAAAAAAAAAAGTGATAGTAACTGTTGTCAGCCGTTGGCTATTGAGCTTTATGAGTTCCTTATATATTGTGAATGTTAATTCCTTTCATGTAAATGGTTTGCAAATATTTTGTATGTTTCCGGGCCACACCTGGTTTTGGTCAGGGTTCATTGCATTACCAGGCAATGAATCCATATTTCTTTCACTTTGGAAAAGTATTTTTTAGCTTAATATAGACACACTTGTTAATTTGAGGGAGAAGGTGGTACTCTTCACTTATGAATAGCTCCTGGCACTGCTTGTGGAAACATGAAGTACCAAGAATCAAATCTAGACCTCTTGCATGCAAAACACGTGCTCCCACCCTCTTGGCTACCTTTGTGGCCCTAACCTTTGCTTCTCACTTGTGTTCTTGGTATTACATAAAAGAAAAGCTATTGCCAAAACTGATGTCAAGAAGTTTTCCTCATACATTCTTTTAGGAGTCTTTGTTTTTGCTTTTTTTAAAAAAATATTTTTTGGACACACCCAGTGATGCTCAGGGGTTACTCCTGGCTCTGCCCTCAGGAATCACTCCTGCAGTCCTGGGGGACTATATGGGATGCTGGGAATTGAACCCAGGTCAGTCGTGTGCAAGGCAAATGCCCTACCTGCTGTACTATCACTCCAGCCAAGGAATCTTTGTTTTGTTTTGATTTTTATTTTTGTTTGTTTGTCAGCTTGGCGACTTGTAAGGCAAGTGCCTCTTACCTCTCTGGTCCCTCTTCTAGAAGTTTCATGAATTTAAGTTTTAATATAAACCATTAATCCATTAAGTCTTAATTTTGTGGATTATGTAAATGAGGATATAAAATCTCATTATGCCCAGTTTTTCAGGAATCACTTATTGGATAGTTCTTGGCTCCCTTGTCAAATATTAGCCTTATCAGTGTTCATTTCTTGACTCTATTCTGTTTCACTGGTACTTGCCTAGTGGTTTGGTTCTATTTTTTTGTAATATAGTTTGATCTCAAGAAGTGTGATACCTTCAGCTTTGTTCTTCGTTCTCCAGATTGCTTTGCCTATGCAACCCTTTATGGTTACATAGGACTTATATAATTATATATTATTATATTATTGTGAGAATGTACTCATACACATCAGAGATAATGGTCTATAGTTTCCCTTTCTTATTTTATTCTTATCGGCTTTGGTATATTATGAGGGTAATGTTCTCATAATTTAAATTTAGGACTGTTCCCTCTTCTTCAGTGTTTTGTTGCTTTCTTTTTTTGAGTTTGAGATTTGGCTTTAATTCTTCCTTAAATGTTTGATAAAATTTACCCTGAAGTCATTTCTTTATGGAATTTTATTTGTAAATTTAAAAAAAAATCCTAATTCATTCTCCTAACTTGTGATTGTTCTGATCACATTTTTATTTTTTTAAAACTTAAAATTGATTTGGACTCTCGGTACTTGCCGGGCTCTCCAAGAGGGACGGAGGAATTGAACCTGGGTCAGTCAAGTGCAAGGCAAACATCCTGCCCGCTGTGCTATTACTCCAGCCCCAGATCTTCTGGTGCCGAAGACCTCCGGAACCCAGCCACAGACATGCTCAAGGCCACTCTACACATACAAATCGAAGATCAATGGGATGACAGTGACAGTGATAGTGAAAAATATTTTTGGTGTGATATTGGGTGTTATGACATTGCATTTACAATTGTATCCACTTGGTAAATTATATCATAATTGTGTATCATATCTTTATCTTTTCATTATATAATCACCTCCTTTGTCTCTTGTTAAGACTTTGGTCTCAAAATTTCTTTTGCCTGATAAAATTATAGTTATCCCTGATTTCTTTTGATGTCCATCCACATCGAATATTTATTTTCCCTTCACTTTGAACCTCTATGTGTCCTTGAGACTGAAGTAACTCACATGTATCAGTAGATATTTGGTTCCTGTTTTTCATAATCTGTTCATTTTTTTATTTGTCCAGTCATTTTAGACAAAATGTTGAAGATTAAGTCTACTTATTGAACACAAATTTTGTACCCCAATCTTGGGTCTCTGGCTCCAGACATATGAGCCACTGTTTTCATTAACAGGTATATTGAGAAGAATTAGCAGGTATATTAAGAACAAGGACTAGGATATTTACATAGCTGTGGCCAGAGGGTGATCTACAGTCAGCAAGCACCTTTAAAGCATAGTATTAAAGTTATGGAATTTCTTATTTGTTCTTGCCTGGGTACACATTTGCTGTCCTCCAAGTAGTCCATTTTTGCTTCTTTTGCTCAGGAGACTATTTCAACCTTGGGGACAATGATTAAGAGGACAATTATTTCTCACAATTAATATTTTGAGAAGATAGTGGTAGTGATGGAGGTGAAGGTGGGACTGGGAACTTTAATGTATAGTTTCTGTACCTTTACCAGCACCAAAGTGCCAAGACTCTTCATCACTGTCCTTTAAAAAAAATTAATCATCATGAGATACACAGTTACAGTTATTCTCATGGTTGAATTTCAGTGATACAATGTTCCAACATACATACCTTCATCCAGTGCACATTTCCCACCACCAATGTTCCCAGTTTCCCTCCTACCACTTCCCACTCCCAGTCTGCCTCTATAGAGATACTGTCCTTTTTCTTTCTCCTCCTCTTCCTCCTCCTTCTCTTCCTCTTCTTCCTTCTCCTCCTCCTCCTCCTCCTCTTCCTCCTCCTCCTTCTCTTCCTCTTCCTTCTCCTCCTCCTTCTTCTCCTTCTTCTCCTTCTCCTTTTTCTTTTCTTTCCTTTCCTTTCTCACTCTCTTTCCTTTTGGACATTATAGTTTGCTGTACAGGTACTAAAAGATTATCATGTTTGTCCCTTTACCTTCTTTCATCACCAAGAGAGATCATTTCCAACTATCATTGTCTCAGTGGTCTCTTCTCTGCCCTAACTGTCCTCCCTATCCCCCACTTGTAGCAAGCTTCCAACCATGGACCAGTCTTCCTGGTCCTAGTTTCTATTGTCCTTGGGTATTAGTCTCCCACAACAGTTATTTATATCCTACAAATTTATCACTGCTCTTATGTCAATTCTTGTCCACCTCTTTCTCTCCCCCCTCCCCCTGTTACCTGCTAATCTTAGATTTACAATGAAGGCCAAGAGTATGCCATCATTAGAGACTGTCTATTCTATAAGTGACAGGGCTGGAGCAATAGCACAGCAGGTAGGGCATTGGCCTTGCACGTGGCCCACTCGGGTTCGATTCCTCTGCCCCTCTCAGAGAGCCCGGCAAACTGCCGAGAGTCTCCTGCCAGCATGGCAGAGCCTGGCAAGCTACTTGTGGCGTATTCGATATGCCAAAATTAGTAACAAGTCTCACAGTGGAGATGTTACTGGTGCCCACTCAAGCAAATTGATGAGCAACGGGATGACACTGACACAGTGATATGCCACACATGAGTGACATCATCTGATATTGATATTTGTCTTTATTACACCTAACATGATACCCTCCAGTTCTTAGTAGCATAACACTACAAGATTTCGTCTTTTCTTATATCTAAGTAGTATTCCTCTATTTTAAAATTTATTTATTTATTTATTTTATTGAATCATCATGAGATAGTTACGAACTTTCATGTCTGGGTTACAATCACACAGTGATAAAACACCCATCCCTTCACCAGTGCACATTCCCCACCACCAATATCCCTGGTATATCCCCCCTACCCACTCTCCCCTGGCGTCCATGGCAGACAATATTCCCCATACTCTTTCTCTCTACTTTTGGGCATTATGGCTTGCAGCACAGACATTGAGAAGTCATCATGTTTGGTTCATTATCTACTTTCAGCACACATCTCCCATCCTGACTCTTTGTGTGTGTGTGTGTGCTTGTGTGTGTGTGAGGCTGTGTATATCACAGCTTCTTTATTCATTAATTTGTCATTGGACATTTGGGTTGTTGCCATATCTTGGCTATTATACTTAATGCTGCAGTGAATATAGAGTATACACGTATCTCTATAAATTAATGTTCTGTGTTTTGGGAGTAGATGCCAAGGAGTATATTTCTGAGTCATATAGAAGCTCTATTTTTTTGAGAATTCTCAATACCGTTTTCTGTTGAGGCTGAGCCAGACAACATTCCCACCTACAGTGAATGAGAATAGTGAATATGGTGGGAATTCACCACATCCCCTGGTTGTGGTGAAATAACACTGGTTGTTTCCATTCTAAATAACAGTATGAGATGATATCTCATTTTTATTTGCTTTTCCCTAATAATAAGTAATGACAAACATTTGTTCAGAAAGCTACTATTTGGGTAAGTGTCTGTTCATTCTTTCGCCTCATTTCTTTGATGAGGCTTTTTTATTGTTGAGATTTGTGAGCTCTTTATAAATCTTATATAATAACAGTTTATCTGATGCATGGTATGTAAATATAGTTTCCTTATTCAGTAATTTTAGTCCAAGTCTCTTTTGACAAGCAAAACTTTTTTTTATTGAATCACTGTGAGACAGAACATTACAAAATTGTTCATGATTGCATTTCAGTCATTGTATAATGTTCCAACATCCATCCTTCCACCACTGTAATTTCCCAGCATCCCCAGTGTCCCCAGTTTCCCTCCCACCATCCAAACCACCCCACTCCACCCCAGCCTGACTCTGTGGCTGGCACCTCTCTTCTCTCTCTTCCTCTCTCTCTCTCTCTCTCTCTCTTTTCCTCTCATTTTAGGCATTATGGTTTGCAATACAGATGCTAAAAGGTTATTATGTATATCCCTTTACCTGATGTCAACACTCAGTTCTTGTCCAGAGTGATCATTTCATACTAGTATTGTCATAAGGGGCCCTCCTCTATCATAACTACCCTTCATCTCCCACACCATTGACCAACCATTAACCAGTCTTCCTGGCCCATTTTCCTTGGCTTTGGATATTAGTTTCATACTTTAAAAAAAATCCTATAAATGAATACAGGTATTTTATGTATCTGTCCATCTCCTTCTGACTCATTTCACTCAGCATGATATTCTCCAGGTCTATTCACTTATAGGCAAATTTCATGACCTCATTTTCCCTAACAGCTGCGTAGTATTCCATTGTGTAGATGTACCATAGTTTTTTTTATCCATACATCTGTTCTCGAACACTCAGGTTATTTCCATATTCTGGTTATTGTGAATAGAGGTGAAATGAACATAGAAGTGCAGATGGTGTTTCTGCTGTGTGTTTTTGAACCCCCAGAGTATATTTCCAGAAGTGGTATTACTGGGTCAAATGTGAGCTCAGTTTCTAGTTTTTTGAGGAATGTCCATAATGTTTTCCAAAAAGGCTGGACCAGTCGGCATTTTCATCTGCAATGAATGAGGGTCCCTTTCTCCTCATATCCTCTCCAGCACTGTTTGATCTTATTCATTTGTATGTGTGTCAGTCTCTGTGGCATGAGATGATATCTCATTTTTGTTTTGATTTGCATCTTCCTGATTATAAACAGCAGGTAGGGTGTTTGCCTTGCATGCAGATGACCCAGGTTCAATTCCTCCACCCCTTTTGGAGATCCTGGAAAGCTACCAAGAGTATCTTGCCCACACGGCAGAGCCTGGCAAGCTACCCGTGCCATATTCAATATGCCAAAAACAGTAACAGCAAATCTCACAATGGAGATGTTACTGGTGTCCGCTCTGGCAAATCGATGAACAATGACAGTGACAGGAGAGCACTTTTTTAATCTGTCTTTTGGCCATTCAAATTTATTCTTTGAGGAAGTTTTTGTTCATTTACTTGTCTCCATTTTTCTTCGACGGAGTTGGGTGTTTTTCTCTTGTAAAGTTTACCAGTGCCTTTAGAAACAGTGACCAAGATACAAAGACAGCACATTGGAAAAACTATTCACCCAATACCCATCTGATAAAGGGTTAATGACAAGCAAATTTTTTTAGTTTGACATAACCTCTTTGTTCATTTTTTTTGTTTTGTTTTGTTTTCTACTGGAGACAAAAAATTAAGACTCTTTTGAAGTACATATCTAGGAGAATCCTGTTTTTCTGTATTAAATGAATTCTGGTCTAATATAAAAAAACCTTTAACCCACTTTGAATTAACTTCCAACTTACTCTTTCTCATAATAACTCTGGTTATTTGGGAGCTTTATGATTCCATACACATTTTAAAAGAATTTTTCCAAGTTCTTGAAGGATGTAATCAGAATTTTGATGGAGATTGTACTGAATATGCATTGGGAGGAATAGTCATTTTTGACAATGTTAATACTTTTGGTTGACTATCATGGAGTATTTTCATTTCCAGGTGCCCTATTCTATTTATTTCAATAGTAAATTAGAGTTTTCAAATCTTTGATAAGTTGATTCCCAAGTATTTGGTGTTTTGGACCCTGTATTAAATTAAGTTTTTAAAAAAGTCTCTCTTTTTTGCATTTTATTGTTTGCATAGAGAAATTAAGCATATTTTTTGTGTATTGTTTTTGTAGCCTGCTTATTTGCTGTACTGTTTTGTTTCTAGGAGTTTTTAGTGGAGTTCTTAGAGTCTTCTTTGTATATTATCATGTCATCTACAAATAGTGATAATTTAGCTTCTTCTTTCCCAATTTGAATACCATTGATTTCTTTCTTTTTTTGTCTGTTTTTTTTTTTGTCAGGGACCTCCAAAACTATATTAAACAATCATAGAGAAAGTGAACATCATTGTCTTTTGCCTGCTCTCAGTGGGGAACTCCAGCTTTCAGTTTTTAACCACTGAATATAATGTTACATAATACAAACAAACTGTGGTTTGTTGAGTGTTGCCTTTACAATCCATATTTTATTAGTCTTTTAAAAAATTATGAATAGATGTTGAATCCTGTCAAAAGCTTTTTCTTGATCTATTGACATGATCATGTAATGTTAGTATTTCCTTTTGTTCACAAATATATTTCCTGTTCATAAATTTTAATCATTTCTTCTGTATATATTACATTAATTGATTTACAGATGTTGAATCATCCTTGAAATCCCTGGAATGAACCTTTTCCACTCATCCCACTTAATTATGGTATGGGTTCTTTGATTCTTTCTATTTGTTAGATTTTGTTTACTAAAATATTGCTGAGGATCTATGCGTGACTATTGATTCAGCAGGAATATCAGTTTTTATAATTTTCTTTTTTAGTAATCTTTCTCTGCTTTTGATACTAGAATTATGCTGTCTTCATAGAACATAGAGTGAAGGATTCTTATTTCTTTAATAATTTGAAAGACATTGAGGATACTCTTTAAAGTTCATCAAAAGTTACCTTGTGAACTCTTAGTTCACACCATTACAGGAAGAAGGATGACAGGACTAGAGCAGTTATCCTAGAACCTAGGTCTATGTTATTTTTGTGAGTTCCTGGTGGCCTGACTGGTACAGAGTAATTACTATGGTTACAGTTGTCATAGTTTTTTGTTTTTTGTTTTTGGCAAGTTTATGCCTTCTCTCCCCTGCCACCCCTGTTCCCAGTTTTAAAAGGGTTAAACTCTGGGGTTAGAAAAAACTAAACACACAAGCCTGGGGCTTCTAGTTTGGAGGAAATTACAAGCTCTTTTGTGGAGAAGCTTCCCTGTTGTATTTTATTTTCTCTGGTTGGGCCGAAATGGAATTTTAACATCTTTGTGCTTTGAGAAGGACCTCAGACACCTGGTCAGACACTATTGATAAGTGAAGACTGTGTAGTAGAGTCTTATTGACTTTTAGTCTCCTTGATTACTAAACTCAACATACCCTGATGACAATTCTCTGTCATTTTCTGTATTGTGACATATTGTCATTGTATGTTCCTCAGTTGTGTGTTTGCCATATTCCCTCAAGAATAAGCATGCATTTTCTGAAAAACTACTAGTAGGGGAGATGTATAAGATTTTATCCCATCCATCTCTGCTGGGTATAAGCCATACCCTTATGTCTCCAGCTCATTCTGGTGGGCATCCTTTCCAACTTGTTTCATTGCTAATCAAATCCCGATTTTCTATTCAGTTGTTCTTGTATTTTTCCTAAAACAGCATTGTCAAGGGCCTGGATCTTGGCAATATTGAGAGGTGTCATTATTTTGACAAACCTGTGAGAGTAGGTTAACAAATGATTTATTCCTAGGAAAGTAAGTGTGTGTGTGTGTGTGTGTGTGTGTGTGTGAGAGAGAGAGAGAGAGAGAGAGAGAGAGAGAGAGAGAGAGAGAGAGAGAGAGAGAGAGAGAGAGAGAGAGAAAGAGAAAGAGAGAGGTCGGAAACGGATATTCAAATTACTTTTCCTATAGTGGAGTAAATTGCCTCTTTTTGAAATAACAGCACCCTCTAGTGGAAGATTACTTATCATTCAGGTTTGTTGCCTGAAACCTAATTTAAACTCACCTTCAAAAGAAATTTAGCAATTGAAAGTGAAAAGGACCAAAAGTGAGGGCCTCTCAGTATTTGTGTTGCAAACCATAATGCCCAAAAGTAGAGAGAGAGTATGGGGGAAATTGTGTGCCAGGGAGGTAGGGAGAGGGTGGGAAAGGGGGATATACTGGGGAGATTGGTGGTAGGGAATGTGCACTGGTGGAGGGATGGGTGTTTGAGCATTGTATAATTGTAACTCAAACATGAAAGCTTGTAACTGTGTCTCACGGTGATTCAATGAAATAAATTAAAAAAATAAATCTAGCATTTCCTTTAACAAATCACTGTCACACCACAGAGACTGGGAAACATTAAAAGAAAAAAAAACACCAAAAATACAAAAGCAACCCGTTCTGGTATGGATGCAAGGTGAAAGGGACTCTGCTTCATTGTTGGTGAGAATGTAGATTGGTCCAGCCCTTTTGGATAACAATATGGACATTAATCAAAAAGCTAGAAATTGAGTTTCCATATGACCCAGCAATACCACTTGTAAAAATATACCCTGGGGGCATAAAAACACAGCCTCAGAAATACCATCTATACTTCTATGTTCATTGTAGCACTATTCACAACAATAAGAATATGGAAATAACCTGAGTGCCCAAGAACAGACGAATGGATACAGAAACTACGGTACATCTACACAATGGAATACTATGGAGTTGCTAGGAAAAATAAAGTATGAAATTTGCTATAGATGCATGGACATGGAGAATATCATGCTAAATGAAACGAGTCAGAAGGAGAGGGACAGGCATATAATGATCGCACTCATTTGTGGGACTTACGAAAACACAGTATGAGACTAATACCCCCAAACAGTAGAAACACAGGTCAGGAGGATTAGTCCATGTTTGGAAGCATGCCTCAGGTGCTGAGGTAAAGGTAGTTGGGATAGAGAAGGAACCACTATGACAATGATAGTTGGAAATGATCACTCTGGAAGCTAAAAGCAGGTAAAAGAATGAACATGATAACCTCTCAGTATCTGTATTACGAACCATAATGAGAGAGAGAGAGAGAGAGAGAGAGAGAGAGAGAGAGAGAGAAGAAGAAGAAGAAAATTGCCTGCCATAGAGATAGGCTAGGGGTGGGGCATGGAAGGAGGGAAACTAGGATCATTGTGGTGGGAAATGTACATGGTGGAAGGATGGCATTGGAACAATATATGATTCAAACCATCATGAACAGCTTTGCAATTGGGTATCTAATTCATTTTATAAAAATGGGGAGAAGAAATAAACAGAAACATCCTCAAAGAAAAAATACTAATGGCCAATGAAAAATGAATGGAATAAAAATACAATACAATTAAAAATGCTCTACATCACTAATCAACAGGGAAATGCAAATCAAAACAATGAGTTATCATCTCAAACCACAGAGACTGGCACGCATCCAAAAGAACAAGAACAACCAGTTATGGAACAGATGGGGGGAGAAACGGACTCTCATTCATTGCTGGTGGCAATGCCAACTGGTCCAGCCTTTTGGAAAACAATACAGGCATTCCTCAAAAAACTAGAAATTTAACTTCCATATGACCCAACAATATCACTCTGGGAATATACCCTGGGAGCCCAAAAATACACCGTAGAAACACCATCTACACGTCTATGTTCATTGAAGCACAATTCGCAATAACAGAATCTGAAAATAACCCAAATTCCTGAGAACAGATGAGTGGATAAAGAAACTATGGTATATCTACAA
The DNA here is from genome assembly GCF_027595985.1 of Sorex araneus. Lineage (NCBI taxonomy): Eukaryota > Metazoa > Chordata > Mammalia > Eulipotyphla > Soricidae > Sorex > Sorex araneus. Next base: position 184,077,728 of record NC_073304.1, read on the forward strand.
AATGAAATACTACACAATCACTAGAAAAATGTAAGTCATGAAATTCGTGAAGAGAGACAGACATGGAATAATTGCACTCATTTGTGAGATAATAAAAACAGAGTGAGACTAATATTCAAGGACAGTATGAACAATTGTCAAGAGAATGGGTCTATGGCTGGAAGCTCGTCATAAATGGTGTTGGGGAGGGAGGGCAGTTAGAATAGAGAAGAGGGGGAGAAAGAGAAGGAGAAAGCGGGGGATGGGGTGGGTGGAGAGAAGTAACTGCCATAGAGGCAGGCTGAGGGGGTGGGGAGCAGGAGAGAAACTGTGGATATTGGTGGTGGGAATTGTACACTGGTGAAGGGATGGATGGGATGGATGTTGGAACATTGTATGACTGAAACTCAGTCACAAACAACTTTGTAATTCTGTATCTCATGGTGATTATTTTTTTTAATTCAGTCCTTTCCACCCCAGATTAACATGTATGTGACATAAATTTTCTCCTCCTGTTCTTCCTCCTCCTCCTCCTCCTCCTCTTCTTCCTCTCTCTCCTTTTCCTCCCTCTCCTCCTTTTTCTTTTTTTTTTGCAGGGGATTTATTTTTGCTTACACTCAGTAGTAGGCTTGGGATCTACTCCCAATCTAATGCTCAGAGGTTATGCCTTATGCAGTGCTGGGGATTAAGGATAAGCTCTCTCCATGCACACTAGCACTTTAAATGTTTAGCTTGCCCCTAAATATTTCCTGCTTTTACTATATCCTAAAAGCTTTGGCATGTAATATTTTCAATTTTGCGCAGTATTAATATTTTAATTTCCCCTATTTTTGAACCCAGGGATTGTTGAGACGTGTTATCTGATTATTTTACACACTTTATGTAACCAGTTTCTAATCTAATGGCACTGCAGTCTGAAAATATAGTCTGTTTGACTTCAATTCTCTGAAGTTTGTTAGGATTTGCTTTATGGCCTGCACATGATTAATTTCAGTCATGTGTGCTTGAAAAGAATATGATATCTTTTGGATATTGAATGCAGGATTCTATATATAATCTTCAAATCAGTTTAATCACTTGGGGCCAATTTGCTCTGATTTTGTTACATTTTATCTATTGAAGTGTTTATAATTCTGAGAATCTCATTGAAATCTCCCAAGTTATGATAAAATTTTCAATTTATTCAAACAGTTACTTTTAAAAAGTTTAAAATTTAATTAAAGATTCCGCCGAGATGTGACCCACGTGTGCGGCCTCTCTGTTGCTGGATGACCATGATCCCGGAGGCCAGCTAGACTACTTTTGGTACCAGCAGCTTCTTGCAGAAATGTCTCTAGACTGTGAACTAAGCCATAGCCCCATGCCGCCCCAGGAGGGGAAAGGTTTTTCTCTCTTGACTTTTCCTTTCCAGGCAGAAGGCGTGGCGACCGCCATATTATAAGGACCATTAAAGAGAGGTTTGAGCTTCCAATGATGCAATTTCTGGCAGAAATTTCCCTGGACTTAGTTACTAAAATACTAAAATACAGAAATCCAAAACTGCGTGGCCACGACCTCAGATCTCTTCATTCTCAGCAATGGAAAACAAATTATCAAATGCTTCCTTTTCAGCAGGTCTGATTTGGGGGGAGGGGGGACTCCAAACAATAATAGTATTTTGTAGAAATATTGAATGTAATCAAAATAAAGAGAAAGTAAAGTGAAAATTATCAACTACACAGACGGGGGAGGGGTGGGGATGGGAGGGGAGGTATACTGGGGTTCTTGGTGGTGGAATATGTGCACTGGTGAAGGGATGGGTGTTCCAATCATTGTATAACTGAGACTTAAGCCTGAATGCTTTGTAACTTTCCACATGGTGATTCAATAAAAAAATTAAATTAAAAATATTTAAATAAAGAACCATAATTCACAACATTATTGATAGTGGAGTTTTAGGCATATAATGTTCTAGAACAAATCTGACCACCACCCATGTCTATGTAGTTCTATAAGTATTGCTTTGTGTATTTGAAATTTTCGTTCTGTACAAGTTTAGGTTTGTTTCCTCTGTTGGTAAATTAAACTCATATTGCTATATAATGATTATGGTTACCACTTAAGTTCTTTTCAATCTGAAATGAACTTAAGTTCATTTCAATCTGAAATTAATACAAGCAACCATGTTATTTTGTTAATTTTGGCTTGGTTTTATTTTTATTTCTTTTTTTCTTTCTCTTAGTTTATGGGCTATATCTGACAGTGCTCAGGGTTTACTCTTGGCCCTGTATTCAGGGATGACTCCTGTTGGTGCTTGAGGGACTCTATGTGATTCCAGGGATGCCAGGGATGCCAAATTGGCTGTATGTAAGGCAAGCACCTGCATGCTGTACCATTTTTCAGGTTCCTTTTTTCCCTTTATAATTCTGTTACCTTCATCCTTTTTATGTTTTCATACCTTAGATATACCTCTTATACTGCAAGAAAATAAATTATATTTGTTTTATCCAGTCTTCTAATATTAAGTCATGTTATTTCTGCTACCTTCATAATAATTATTGATAGCTTGTTGTTTTAGTTTACTATTTTCCTTGTATCTTCATATATTTATGACAACTTATTTATCTTTGGTGAATTGTCCACTCATCTGCTCAGACCATATATGAAACATATTTTTTCAGTAAAAATACATTTTATAGCTAAAATGATACCCTTTGTAATTCATTACAAATATTTACCCCTATTTTAATATTGCCGGGCTCTCCAAGAGAGGCAGAAGAATCGAACACGGATTGGCCGCATGAAAGGCGAACGCCCTACCGCTGCAAGCTACCAAGAGTATCGAGCCCACACGGCAGAGCCTGGCAAGCTTCCCGTGGCGTATTGGATATGCCAAAAACAGTAACAATAAGTCTCACAATGAGAGACGTTACTGGTGCCCACTCGAACAAATCGATGAGCAATGGGATGACAGTGACAGTGATTTTAATATTTGTAATACTTTTCTTATAGTTATTTTTATTTCTATAGTCAAATCAATATTTTCCTTCATATTTGGCATAATTTGGTGCAATGCTTCAAAAGGCCAGCTAAAATTTCAACATTATGTACGTTTCCATTTTTCTTCAAAATGTCTTTTATTACTAATTTTTATGATGATAATCATTTTAGTGTGCCAATAATTGAACCTAGGGACTCATAAATGTGAAGCATGTGTACTATCATCGAGCTACATCTCCAGTTTATCTTGTTATCCTATTAGAGAACCTGGCAAGCTACTGAGAGTTTTCTGCCTGCATAGGAGAGCCTGGCAAGCTCCCTGAAGCGTATTCATATGCCAAAACCAGTAACAATGATGGGTCTCATTCTCTTGACCCTGAAAGAGCCTCCAATGTGGCACCATTGGGAAGGATAAGTAAAGAGAGGCTTCTAAAATCTCAGGGCTAGGACGAATGGAGACATTACTGAGACCGCTTGAGAAAATCAACGATCAATGGGATGATGATGATGATGATGATGATGATGATGATGATATGGATCTTTAATTAGTCAGGAATTTTGTGTACTGTTAATTTTGAAACAGAAATCACACTTTTAAAAGTTCTTAACGGTGTGAGATGATATCTCATTGTTGTTTTGATCTGCATCTCCCTGATAATTAGTGATGTTGAACATTTTCTCATGTGCCTCTCAGCCATTCGGATTTCTTCTTTTTTTTTTTAACTTTTTAATTAAATTTTATTGAATCGCCATGTGGAGGGTTACATAGTTCTTAGGATTATGTCAATTATACAATACTTAAACACCCTTCCCTTCACCAGTGCCCCTATTCCATCACCAACCACCCCAGTATACCTCGCGCGCCCCCACCCCCGTCCCCGCCCTTGTAATTGATAAGTTTCACTTAGTTTACGCTTTATCTTGGTTACATTCTGTTTCAACACATTACTCGCTATCGTTGCTAGGGTTTCAAGCAAGTCCCATTGTTTGTTACATAACTTTTCTATTTTTTTCCCCCCTTGACCCGCGCCACCGAGTTCACGCCTGTTTAGTATTCACCACGCTACCTGACAAAGGAAAAAAAACCGGAAAAGATGGTTATTTCCTGTCATCAGCCGGCGTGGGGCTCTGGCTTAGTTGATAGTCTGGTAGAAAGTCTGCAGTTTCTGGAACCAAAATTAGTGTGCTGGTATCGGCCCCGGCTTGAGATTCCACCAGCATCCCGCTGTTCCATGTACATAATACTTTATTCCCTTGTATCCCATTCCCATGCCACCAGGTCCGTGTCAACTTAATGGACATCATACTATGGTTAACGCCACACCGCGTTTCTTCCCGAGAAAGAAGGATATTTCTTCTCAGCTGGCGTGGGGATATGGCTTAGTTCAATCTAGAGAGATGGCTACCATTTTGGTTGCCTTCAATATTTCAACAAAAAACTTACTATTCTTGTTAGGGTTTCCCACCAAAGTCCAACCCGTTAAAAGGGAACCATTTCATATTGCTGATGATTAGATGACATTAGGTTGCGTGGCCGCGGCAGCGGCCGCGTGGTTTTGGGTTTCTGTATAAAGTCCAGGGAAAATTCTGCCTGAAATTCTATCACTACAATCCTTTACCCTTTTATGGTGCTCATAAGATGGGAAAACCTAGAGAAATACCCGGCCCCCGCATGGGCGGAAGTGGGAAAGCTCCCTTGTCCTCCTCAGTCATACTGGAGCTGCGGGCACGGCGAAGTGGGAAAGCCCACGTGGCTGCACTCTCTTTAAGTGTCCGAAGTGGGTGGAGACCGTTACTTCCCCGCCCTTGATCTCCCGCCAGCTGCGCCGCGCATTTGGGTGCGTGTCTCCATTTTGTGCTCAGAGAAGTGGGGTGGAGGCTGTGCTGTGCCCAGGAGAGGTTGAGGGAGAGAGAGAGAGAGATTTAAAAAAAAAAGAGAAACGCCAGGCCCCCGCACGGGGGGCCTGGTGGAAACGCTCAAATCACATACTGCAGGTTGCTGGTGGGCTGCTGGTGTCCAAAGCAGCTCCCTTGTCCTCCTCAGTCATACTGGAGCTGCGGGCGCGGCGAAGTGGGCCGGATTTCTTCTTTGGAAAAGTTTCTGTTCATTTCATCACCCCATTTTTTGATTGGGTTGGCAGTTTTCTTCTTGTGGAGTTCAACCAGTGCATTGTATATCCTTGTTATCAACCCTTTATTGAATGGGTACTGCATAAATATCCTTTCCAATTCTGTAGATTGTCTTTGTATTTTGGTCCATGTTTCTTTTGAGTTGCAGAAGCTTCTTAGTTTGAGATAGTCCCATTTATTTATCTTTGTTTTCACTTGCTTGGCCAGTGGCGTGTCATCTTTGAAGATACCTTTGGCTTCAATGTCGTGGAGGGTTTTGCTGACCTTATCTTCAATGTACCTTAGGGATTCTGGTCTGATGTTGAGGTCTTTAATCCATTTTGATCTGATTTTTGTACATGGTGATAGATGGAGGTCTAAGCCCATTTTTTTGCATGTAGCCATCCAGTTTTGCCAGCACAATTTGTTAAACATGCTTTCCTTGCTCCACTTCACATTTCTTGCTCCCTTATCAAAGATTAGATGATCATATATTTGGGGGTGTATGTCAGAGTATTCAACCCTATTCCATTGGTCTGCAGCTCTGCCTTTGTTCCAATACCATGCCGCTCTGTTTACAATAGCCACAATATGGGAAAAAAACAGAGTGCCTGAAAACAGATGATTGGCTAAAGAAACTCTGGTATATTTACACAATGGAATACTACGTAGCTGTCAAAAAACATGAAGTCATGAAATTTGCATATAAGTGGATCAACATGTAAAGTATCATGCTGAGTGAAATGAGTCAGAAAGCAAGAGACAGACATAGAAAGATCGCACTCATATGTGGAATATAAAGTAGCTGAGAGGTACAAGCTTACAATGTTGCGATTCCTGGCAGACAGTTCTCTGGACTTAGTTACTAAAATACAGAAATCCAAAACTATGCTGCTGCTAGTGCGGCCTCCTGACCTCATATCTCTTCATTCTCAGCAATGGAAAACAAATTACCAAATGCTTTCTTTTTAGCAGATCGACTTTAGGGGGGAGAAACTCCAAATCAATAATAGTGAATTTTTTTGTTTAAATATTGAATGTAATCAAAGTAAAGTGAAAGTAAAGTGAAATTTACCAGTTACACATGCGGGGTAGGGGGCTGGGGAGGTGGGGGGAAGGGGGGAGGTATATCGTGATTCTTGGTGGTGGAATATGTGCACTGGTGAAGGGATGGGTGTTTGAGCATTGTATAACTGAGACTTTAACCTGAAAGCTTTGTAACTTTCCACATGGTGAATCAATAAAAGAATTTAAAAAAAAGTTCTTAACGGTTAGTTGTTCTAATCTCTTCTTCTTATTTTTTTTTTGGTGGTGGTATATGGGCACTGGTGAAGGGATGGTTGTTTCAGCATTGTCTAATCTCTTATTATAAATAGATCAGATTTTAAAAATTTTATATTTATATTATATTTTATATTTTGTTTTATATAAAATTTATTCAAATATTTATATTTGTGTTTGACAGATAAATTTGACCCGATCAATAATATTTTATTTATCAGTACTTTACATGTGGCTTCACAGATGTACTTACATCTCGGATAGCAACTTCTCCCCAAAATTGTGCCTTTGAAAAAGTTTTCTTTTTGAATTGGTAAATTAATAAAAATTTTAAAATTATTATATATTTTGGGCAGTGTTGTGGACTAAATCCACAACAAGAGCAAATGCTCTACTGCTGAGCCCTAGCCTAGCCCAATTTTTAGAAAAATAGGAGTTATTCCCACCTGAGTGGTGTTTGGGGTCCAGGAGCTCTTCACAGCAGTGAAGATTCCCACCTAGTTATCATGAATGCCTGACAGTTCAGTTCAGCAACAAAGTTGGTGTTGTGGTGCATAATAGTGTCTGGTGCTGCTGGGGTTCACCAGGATCACACTAGGATGCTCAGGAGAGGTTGGTGTGTGTGAGTAGTAGTAGTTCAAGGGATCCAATGTGGGGACACATTCATGGCAGGCATGTGCTTTACCCTTTGAGTCATATCTCAGAAGATGTTTTCGTTTTTCTTTATTATTTTATTTGTCTAAGGTTCATCACCCAGTGCTGATGGAACCCAGAAGATGCTTTCTTGGCAATCCAGTCTTGATAGTTTGATGCTCAAAGTCTTTGCATATGCCTTTATGTGCACTGCCATTTGAACCACATCCTTCCAACCTGAAAAAGTTCCTTGGCTAATCTCACAGAGTATTCTTCATCATGAAAAATAAGGCAGAACCAACGATCAATGGAAGAGGGTGGAATAGCCGTACATGCAATCCCAAATATATGACCATCGAATCTTTGATAAGGAAGCAAGAAATGTAAATTGGAGCAAGGAAAGCCTCTTCAACAAATGGTGCTGGCATAACTGGACAACCACCTACAAAAAAAAGGGCTTAGACCTCGACCTAACACCATGCACAAAAATCAGATCAAAATGGATTAAAGACCTCAACATCAGACCACAATCCATAAGGTACATATGATCCTCTGAGTACCACCAGGAATATTCCTGGCTGAAGAACCAGGAGTAATACCTGAGCACTGCCAGGTATGATCCAAATTTTCTTTTTCTTTTCTTTTTTTTACAAATAGGACTAGCAACCTGGTTCCAGGTGGTGAACCTGTATAAGGTCAAACTCCATCCCCTGCACCATTTGGAACACTGAGCAACAGGCCAGGGGTAGTTTTGGCGGTCCCAGCACCTTCAGTCAGAACACTACACTGTATTAGCACCTTAGCATGAGGTTTGAACATCAGCCTGCCTGGTCTGCACCACCAGACCCTGTGCACCAGTGGCTCCCCCTCTAAAAATATCTACATGACTAAATGGTTTTTAATATATTCAGAGCTGTGTAATCATCATCACAGTAAATTTTTGAATATTTCCACTTCCCTGAAAGGAAACAATACCAATTAGCACTTACTTCCTATTTTCCTGCAACTATCTCAGCCTTAGGCAAGCACCATTCTAATTTTTGTTTCTGGATTTTCCTATTCTGAAATCTTACACATATAAATGGAATCATGTATTTTGTGATCCTTTGCAACTGGATTCTTTAACATAGTGTAAAGTTACCAAACTTTGCCCACATTGTAGCATGCAGTATCTCATTTCCCCCTAAAGTTAAATAATATTCCAGCTTATAAATATGCCACCAGACATTTGTATTGTTTCCTTTTAACCTTCTAACTATTATGAGTAATGTGTCATATACATTCATTACAAATTGGGAAAGGAATTGGGCCATGGCAGTACTCAGGGAACCATATTCATTTCTGGGGATCAAAGCATGGTGGCTGACATGCAAGGAAAGTCCTGTACTATTTTTTGAATGCTCATGTCCAAACTTTTATCCTCACTTTTATTTTCACTTCTACATATATACCCAGAGTGGAATTTCTTGATCATATGGTAACAAAGTTTATCTTGCCATACCCTTTGTAATAATGTTATACCATTTTACATTCTCACCAGCAGTTAATATATGAAAACTTCAAATTCTCCACATTTGTGGGCTGCCTTTTCCTTTTTCCTTCTTTCTTTCCTTCCTTCCTTCCTTTGTCTATTTATTAAGAAACAAGTTTTTGTTTCTTTATTAAGAAACAAAGTTTAATTAAAAAAATTTTTTTATTAGTGAATCACTGTGAGGTACAGTTACAGACTTACAAACTTTCGTGCTTGCATTTCATTCATACAATGGTCGAGGACCCATCCCTCCACCAGTGCCCATTTTCCACCACCATGGTCCCAGCATCCCTCCCACCACCCCAACCCCGCCCCCTCCACCCCACCCAGCCTCTGTGGCAGGGTCTTCCCTTTTGCTCTCTCTCTCCTTTTGGGTGTTGTGGTAATGATGCCCCCAAATTTCTTTTTCTTTTATTGCCTACACATAGAATGCCATATCTTTTAAAAAACGAAAACAAAAGCATTGTATAGAGGCAGAAAAATAGTATAAGAGATAAGGCATTTCCCTTTCATGTCACCAAACCTGGTTTTATCCTCAGCTCCATATATGGACCCCTGAGCACTGCCAGAAGTCCTTCCTAAGCAAAGGGACAGGAACAACTCTTAAGTCCTTCTAAGGACTTAACCCAAAACAACACACAAAAAAATTGCCTAAACCAAAGTCATGAAGATTTAAGCCTATGTCCACTAAGAGTATACTTCAACTCTCCTGTTTAGTTTGACAGTTTTTAAGTTTGACACATTTTAAAGTTAATTTCTTTGTGTGGTCTGAGGTGAGAACGTAATCTTACTCTTTTTCACATGGATATCTGATTGTCTCAGAATGATTTGGCAGGGGGGGGGGAACGGGGGAGGGAATAATTCTGTCCTCTTTTAAATTATCTTGGCATGTTTGTCAAAAATCAAAACTAACATGTGAGTTTATTTCTGGATTACCAGTTTCATTCCACTCACCTATAGATATCTTTGTATGCAAGTATTCATTGTCTTGATTATGTAATTTTGCAGAAATATTTGAAATCCTAAAGTCTGATTCTTCCAACATTGCTATATATTTTCAAGAAAGTTAGCTATCTGGGTCTCTTAAATTTCCTACCTCTTAGGTTAAAAAAAATTAATACACGGGGCTGGAGCAATAGCACAGCAAGTAGGGCGTTTCCCTTGCACACGGCCAACCCAGTTCAATTCCCAGAATCCTATATGGTCCCCTGAACACAGGGGTAATTCCTGAGTGCAGAGCCAGGAGTGACCCCTGTGCATCACCGGGTGTGACCCAAAAAGCAAAAAAAAATTAATACACAAAAATCCACAGCATTTCTGTTTGAAAATAATGAGCTAGAAGAAAATGAAATGAAATGAAATTACTATCCTTTTAAAAATTGTCTCCCAAACCACCAAATATTTAGTTTACAAAGGAGATAAAAAACATATGCAGTGAATACTGCAAATCACTGCCAAAAGAAACAGACAAGAACACCAGAAAATGGAAAGACATTTCCTTTTTATGTATTGGAAGAATCATATTGTCAAAATGACCATCCTACCCAATTCAGATAACCCAATGCAATAACTTATACAAACTCAATGCAATACATATCAAAATTCAAATCTTCTTCAAAGATAGATGATAAACAGTACTAATATTTGTATGGAACCATAAAGCTCCTCATATAACCAAAAGAATTCTAAGAGAGAAGAAGAAGAAAAAGGAAAAAAGAAGAAAGAAGGATAAGGAGGAGGACGAGGATGAGGAAGAGAAGAAGAAGAAGAAGAAGAAGAAGAAGAAGAAGAAGAAGAAGAAGAAGAAGAAGAAGAAGAAGAAGAAGAAGAAGAAGAAGAAGAAGAAGAAGAAGAAGAAGAAGAAGAAGAAGAAGAAATAAATGGGACAAAATAATTAAGTCTATTCATTAGAGTTAATGGACTACTAATCTATGACAAAGGAACTAAGTATATGACATGAAGCAAAGAAAATATTTTCAACTAATGGTGATGGAAAAACTGGATAGTCATATTTTTAAAATGATATTAGAATGATACTTGACATCATTCACAAAAGTAAACTCAAGGTGCAATAAATAACATGAGATTAAACCATAATCCATAAAATACACTGAAGAAAACACTGGTTCTCCAGGAAATTGACTGTAGAAGAGTCTTAATCAAGAGAACCACAGAAACAAAGACAATAACAACGAGAAAAAGTAGATCACATTAAACCAAAAATCTTCACAGACAAAAACTCCCAAGTTCTAATTAGAAGCTACCATACTGAACGAAAAAAGTATTTGTACACAACACATCAGATAAAGGGCTAGCATCTGAAATATGTAAAGCACTCACAAAATTCAATAACAGAAAGTCCAACTACCCCATTCACAAATGATAAAGAAGATGAATGGACACTTTTACAAAGTAGACATAATAGATGGCTAACAGACATATGAAAAGTGCTCATTGTCACTCAGGATTAGGGAAATGCAAAACAAACAAACAAAAAAACCACCAAAACCTCAAAACATTGCCAATTAGAATGGCAGATACCAAAAAGTTGAAGAGGCCAGTGAGGGAGGGGTTGTGATGAGAAAGAAACCCTCATTCACTGGCTCCGCCTCTATGGAAGTTAATACAGAGGTCTCTCTAAAATTAGAAATAGAGTGAGAGATCGTACAGGAGGCCGAGTGCTAACATGGCATGCAGCCATCCTAAATTCAATCCCCAGCACCACATATGGTTTTCCCAGGTACCGACACAAATGATCCCTGAGCACAGAGCCAGGAGTAAGTTCTGAACAGTGCCAAGTGTGGCCACAAAACTAAACACAAAGTAAGAATGGAATTCCCATATGACCTAGTAATACCACTTCTTGGTATCTATCCCCCAAAAACAAAAACATTCATTTGAAAGGATATGTGCTTTCATTATCTATGTTAATTGTAGCACTTATATATATACACACACACACATATATATGTATGTATATCACTGTATCACTGTCATCCCATTGTTTGTCCATTTATTCAAATGGGCACCAGTAACGTCTCTTTTACACTCAGCCCTGAGATTTTAGCAGCTTCTCCTTACTGGTCTTTCCCAATGATTGGAGGGTCTTTCAGGGTCAGGGGAATGAGACCTATCGTTATTGTTTTTGGCATATTGAATACGCCACGGGTAGCTTGCCAGGCTCTACCGTGGGGGCGGGATACTCTCAGTAGCTTGTCGGGCTCTCAGAGAGGTATGCATCTATCTGTTACTGTATTTGGGATATGAATATGCCACCGGGAGCTTGCCAGGCTCTTCCAAGTGGGCAATAGACTCTTGGTAGCTTGTCAGGATCTCCAAGAGGAAGAACTAGGCTATTAGCTGTCGTGCAACTGCATCGGAGCTTGGTTTTATAGTCTCTGGATGTTGGCCGTTGATGGGATTACATGGCACCGGGGCAGTTTCTGGGTGTGACCACCTAGCTACTGGAAATGGGGGATCTGGATGGAAGAGGCCCAGTCTCAATTCGAGCAGCCTTGGAGATCTCGGTCCCAGGTCCTGCACACCTGGGTTCCTCAGCCGGCTCCCCCATGAGTGAGGCTTGTCCTGTATATATATATATGTGTGTATAAAATAGCCAAACTAACAACCCAAATTCTCAACCTTGAATCAAGAAGTCATAGTATATATGTACAATGGAATAATATACAACTCTAAGGAAGAACAAACCATGTAATCTGTCACAACATGGTTGGAACTAGAGGATATCATGATGAATGAAGTCAGAAGGAAAGGGAAAGATATGAAATGATCTCTCTCACATGTAAAATTAAAAGATACACAGAATCGTAGCAACCAAAGATTGAAGGCAATACAGCAAAGGAACTGATCCACAAAATTGAGTTTTGGGGGGTGTTGCAAGATAGGGGCATTGGGAAACTTGGGGAGGGAAATTGTATACTGATGATGGATGTGGTGCTGAAATCGTGTAGAGGAAAAACCATCATTAACAGTCCTGTTAATCATTAACAATAGTGTAGGCCAACCCCTCCCATAGCCACCCCCATGTCAACTCATGCATGGACCCTGCTCTTCAGATTCATGACATAAATCTCTGAGGAGATGCAAGCCAAGTAACTGAAATTCATGGACATAACAGTTTCTCCAAACTGAAAACTCTAGGGTGCCTTGCTGAAGCCCACATGCATACCACTGCTTCTGACACGTCAACGGCCTATGACCTAACTTCACAGTTTTACTAAGAATCTCCCTGTTGTGCAGATCCTGAAGTTTCTGAAAGTTTTGGCTGCACAACACCTCCAAATTCCACAGTGCTTAAATTCCAGTAGGCATACCAAATCAGATAAGAAAGTAACCTAGAAGACAATGAAACCAAACAAAAACAATAACACAAAAGGCTTAGCTAGCTATGAACTAGCTCAACTAGCTTAGTAAATCCTCAGACAAAGACTCAACAACCCCTTGGTGAGACATAACAATTTTCACAAATTTTCTTTTAAGGTAATTTTGATAATTCCTTTAGCCATTTGGTTGTAATAAGTAATATAAAACAAAATCAAAAGATGTTGTAAATCAAAGTATCTCAATCAATGTTTCTTAAAAATAAAAAAAATTCTACCTCGAATTATTATTTTTGCTGCCGCTGAAGTAAGTCAGTTCTGTTTTCTACTATATTTTTTCAATTTGATCATTGCTGTGTATAGAAAAACTTGAGTATCATTATTTTTGTATAATAATTGAATTTTCTTATGTTACACATCAGTCAATTAGCTAGTTTCTCAGATAATGAAATATTTGATCATTATAAAACTATAAACTTGATTCAAATATTGTGTCTCTTATTTTTGTTTTTTCTTTTCTTTTTTTCCTTGTATTTCATACGTTGTTGACATTATTCACAGTATCAACTCCTTGTTGATAATTTTCCTGGAGATGCCTTTCATCTCTCTCTGTTTCAGGTCATTATATTACATTGTCTGTTGGATTAAGATACTGACCTTCATCATCTTTGCAGACTTTTATTTCTAGTCACTGAGAATTTTCATACAATTAATTAGGATAAATTATTTTTTTATTTTTTAATAGTTTATTTTTAATTAGTGAGTCAACGTGAGGGTACAGTTACAGATTTATACATTTTTGTGCTCATGTTTCCCCCATACAAAGTTCGATAACCCATCCCTTCACCAGTGCCCATTCTCCACCACCAGTAAACCCAACATCCCTCCCACCCTCCCCAGTCCCGTCTCCCCCCACCCCACACTGCCACTATGGCAGGGTATTCCCTTTTGTTCTCTCTCTCTTATTAGGTGTTGTGGTTTGCAATAAAGGTGTTGAGTGGCCATTGTGTTCAGTCTCTAGTCTATATTCGGCCCGCATCACCCTTCCCCCACATGACCTTATTAGGATAAAATTTAACTTTACCTCCTGTGTTCTATTCATATGGTGAGCAACATTAATATACGTCTAATATTACATAACCTATCTCCCCAGTCAGTGGGAACAAATGAGGTACATTAATAGAAAACTCAAATTTTACTGTGGAGTTTCCATCTGTGTAATATAGAACAGATGTCAAAATCTGTATGTTGGTAAGTCATATCTGATTTGATCAGCAAGGGAATTTAAAATACTATAAAACACTACTCAAATTATTTTGCAGCATTAAAATCATCAGATTTTGAGCAATAGCACAACAGGTAGGGCATTTGCCTTGCACACAGCCGACCCAGGTTTGATTCCCAGCATCTCATATGGTCCCCTGAGCACCATCAGGAGTTAATTCCTGAGTGAATGAGTCAGGAGTAACCCCGTGCACTGCCGGGTGTGACCCAAAAAGCAAAAAAAAAAAAAAATCAGATTTCAGATAAGAATTCCAAGTTTTGGACAATTACTGGATTTTAAAAATCACACATGGAATATAAATAATCAAAGCAAACAAATCACAATCACAATAATTCTCAGATTTTGAAAAATATATTTGTTACTGTATAAGGGGAGATAAAGGAGATAGAATGGATAGAGGATGCCAATTTGGTCTCGGCAAAAGCACTAGAACTTTGTTTTTTTGTTGTGTGTTTGTTTAATTAATTAATTTATTTATTTATTTTAAGATTTTATTATTGACTCACTGTGAGATAGATCTTTACAAAGCTGTTCATAATTATGTTTCAGTCATACAGTGTTCCAACACCCATCCCTCCACCAATGTACTTTTCTCAGCACCAGTGTCCCTAGTTTCCCTCCCTTGACCTCCCCCACCCCCAACTCCAGCCTGCCTCTATGGCAGGCACTTTTCTTCTCTCTATCATTCTCTCTCTCTAACTCTGTCTCTCTCTCCTTTCAAGCATTGTGGTTTGCAGTACAGATACTGAAAGATTATTATGTTTATCCCTTTGCCTACTTTTAACACTCAGTTCCTGTCCAGCAAAAGCATTAGAACTTTGGAGGTGGGTGCCTATATAAAGATATGAACTATACTCCTCAAATTTATATAATACTACAAGTCAATAGTGATATGGTATAATTGTAAATATAAAAACAGCAAGAAAATACAACTTTTGGTTCTTTTAAAAAATTATACAATCTTACCATATTAGAGCTGCATTCCCACATAACTAGTCCTAAGCTCCAAAACCCTTAGAGGTCTCCTTATTTACTTCCTTTCCAGATTTTGATTTCTTCATATCCTATTGTTTCCTAGACATCAAGGTCAAGTGTCAATGCCAGGATTTATGCTTACACAATTTTCTCTTACAATGTAATTAGGTGGGCTGGAGCGATAGCACAGCGGGTAGGGTATTCGCCCTGCATGATGCCACCCGGGTTCGATTCCTCCGTCCCTCTCAGAGACCCCGGCAAGCTACTGAGAGTATCCCACCTGCAGGGCAGAGCGTGGCAAGCTTCCTGTGGCATATTCGATATGCCAAAAACAGAAACAACAAGTATCACAATGGAGATGTTACTGGTGCCCGCTTGAGCAAATCGATGAGCAACAGGATGACAGTGACAGTGAATGCAATTAGATAAAAATGAAATATTTATTGTATATTTATCACAAGAAAGAAAATGTGTGTGTGTGTGGGGGGGGAACAGGTCAAGAAGAATATGTGCTTCAAGAGAAATGAAAATAATTTCTTGATAGAAGTGAAGGATAATCTTAAATTTTAATATATAAAAAAAGTGCATCTGGTAAAAGAATATAATGTAAGAAGCCACAAGAGAAGAAATCCTAAGAATATGGAAAAAACTACGGCCACTCTCCACAGGCTCGGACGAGTTTCATCCATGAGTGAATCCAGGTATGCAGAACCTGTGACTGAAATCTCCAAGCTTGCTCAGAACAATAATGGGCCACTTCCTCCCATGTCCCTAGTTGACCAGTAGCTTGGCAGTCACACCTACAAACTGCCCTTGGTGCCATATAATCTCATCAATGACAATGATTTAGAGACTCTGAAATTAAGCTCCCGGAAGAGAGCAATGTAGAAGGAAATGCCGAAGATATGCCTCCAGACCCCACGCTAGGCTGTCTTAACTCGGGCAACTCAGAGTGGGGTGGGTGAGTTTCCCTCTCTACCCCAACAGTACCCTAGCAGCTGAAAACCTGCAGAACTCAATTGCTGTCATGCTTATGGCTGCTCTCTACAGGCTCAGATGAGCCTCATCCATGAGTGAATCTGCTGTGTAATTGTATTCTAAATTTTAGAATTCCTGGGGCGTACAGCCATATTTGCAGCTGCGCTACCTCTCATACTCTACACCAGTGATATACCAAGAGTAGCACACAACATTTGATGGGGTTTAAAGTAGAAGGCAACCAATCTCATTTGGGGAATATACATATATACACAAATACAAGGCTCAACCTTTAACAAACATGTTAGCAATCTCTTATACAAGGGCTTAATGGCAACAGGATGAAATACAACAATCTCCACACACTTTCCTCTAAGGAAACGTTATTAAACCATTTATGGCAGATTATTCATAACAAGCAATAAAAAATTTTCAGTCCTGCTTTGGGGAACATAGTTTGGGATTTGGGGTAGAAACATTCAAAATATGGTGGTGGAAAAGCACAATGGTGGTGGGATTGGTGTTCAAATATTAAATGTAATGAATAACTGTGGACAACTTTGTAAATAAAAGAATATGGAAAAACTGCCCAAGGAAAGAAAACCACATTAAACCAGAAAAGAAAGAATGAAATTTCACAGGGTTTCTTTCAGGAAACACAGAGATAAAGCAACACTCTTAGGAAGTGTTTTGTTATAAGTTTTGTTTTGTTTAAGTCAGCACCTGCTCTGACCATGTGTCTAACAATCTGCTTGTCTTGGAGATATTTGGATTTCTGACCCTTGCTCAGATCTCTAGCATTTTCAAAGCTTCCTGTGTGCTTTTGTTCATGTTCTCTTGTATCTCCTTTATTCTGTGTTGTATCCTAGATACATATCAATGGCCTTATTGGAAATTACTCCTACTTTTGTCTGAAGCTCTTTCTCCATAATGTTCATATGCCAACCTGTGAGGCTGATGAGCGGCAAAGTCTCAACCCCTTGGGGCTGAGGCTGACCTCATCTCTACCTCTCCAAATCTCCAGTCTCAGTATTATAGTGATGACCCATGAGACTCCAGGTTCTTATAATACTGACCTTCTGGAGTTTCCATTAAGTTTCTATTCCTAAAATATCAACCTTGATCCTCCTACAGAATTTTCCTCACAGCCACCTCCACTCCTTATTATTTTTGGTTTAGGGGATACAACCAGCAGTTCTCAGGAGCTACTCAAGGCTCAGTGTTCAGGAGTTGTCCTAATAGTGTGGGGGGAAATGGAACACTGACTTCTAGCATTCTGAATCATCTCACTAATCCAGCAGTTTGTTCAACTTTTAAAAAAATAAAAGAAACACCAACTGGACAACCAGTACAGTTGAGGCCTGAATATGTCTGAATCGCTTAATAACTCATTCAAGATGTCAGTATTCCTTGAACAATCTCTAATTGATAGTGGCAGTTATTACTTAAAAGTTGATACAGTTTTCTCTAATTTTATTTAGGAGTTTTGTATCTGCATCATAAAGGAATGATCTGTAGTTTCCTTTGAGTATCAGGGAAAATAAAAGTTGGAAATTTATTAGAATAAAATTATCATTTGCAACACTTTTATTGCTTCTTGAAAGTTGCATTTTAAAATAGTCTTATATTGAACTAAGAGGAATCAGAAAACCTGAACAGACCAATCTCCAGTAAAGAAATTGAAACAGTCATTAAAAATACCCACAAGACCAAAAGCACTGTTCCAGATGAATCCACTAGTGAATTATACTAAAACTTATAAGAAGATTTAGTGCCCATAATCTTCAAGCTCTTCCAAAATATTGAGGAAACAGGAATCCTTCCAAACACCTTTTTTAAAGAAAATATAACAGTTACCTAAAAAAGACACTACTGAAAAATAAAATTACAGATCAATATCCATGATGAACATGGATGCAAAGGTCTTTAACAAAATCCTAGTAAACAGAAATCAACAATATATCAAAAGTTTTATACACCATTATCAAGTGGGGGTCATACTAAGTAAGAAGGATGGTTCAATATAAACAAATTAATGTCAACAAAATCATCATATCAACAAAAAAGACAAGTAAATATATATGTTCATATCGATCAATACATAAAAGCCTTTTCACAAGATTGAAACCCATTCATGATTTTAAAAAACTCTCCAACATAAATAAGAATTGAATAAGCATACCTCAAGAGAGTCACAGCTATCTACAACAAACGCACAGCTAATGAAAAACTGAAAACATTTTCCCTGAAGTCAGGCACAAGTGTGTGTACTGTCACTGTTCTTATTAAACATAGATTTGGAAGTCCTTGACATAGTAATCAGACAAGAAAAAGATATCAAAGGGATCCAAATTGGAAATAAAGAAGTTAAATTATCATGATTTGCAGGATGACATGATACTATACACTGAAGACCATAAAGACTCAAACAAACAAATCCAGTAAGGCAGCAGGATAGAAAATGAACACACAAAAATTAATGGCATTCCTGTACACATAAAAAAAGAACCAGAAGAAAAAAATCTAAAAAAAATCTCTTTCAAAATAGTGACCAAAATCATCAAATACATAGGAATTTATTTAACAAGGTAGGTGAAAGATATACAGTGAAAACTATAAATCACTGCTAAGAGAAATATAAGACATGAGGAAATGAAAGAGTCATTCCTTGTTCATGAGTTGGAAGAATCAATATTGTTAATATGACAGCCCAACCCAAGTACTATGCAAAGTCAATGTGATCATCATCATCATCATCATCATCCCGTTAATCATCGAATTTCTTGAGCGGTCTCAGTATCATCTCCGTTCGTTCAAGGCCTGAGATTTTAGAAGCCTCTCTACTCGTCCTTCCAACGATGCCATACTGGAGGCTCTTACAGGGTCAGGGGAATGAGACCCAGCTTGTTACTGGTTTTGGCATATTAATACACCATGGGGACCTTTTGAGGCTCTCCCATGTGGGCAGGAAACTCCCAGCAGTTTGCCAGGTTCTCCCAGAGGAGAAGTAGGTTATAAGATGTCCCTTCCGGGAGCTTGGTTTTAAGTCTCTGGATGTTGACCGTGGATGGGATTACACGGCGCTGGGGGCAGTCCCTGGGTGTGACTGCCTAGCTACTGGGAAATGGGAAATCTGGGTGGAGGAGGCCCAATCCAGATCTGAGCAGCCTTGGAGGTCTCAGCCCTGGGTCCCACACACCTGGGTTCCTCTGCCGGTACCTTTATGCTCGAGGCTCGTCTGAACGTGTGGAGAGGGGCCTTGAGCATGGCTGTGGCTAGGCTCCAGAGGTCTTCAGCTGCCGGGAGCTCTGCTCCAGGTAGAGAGGGAAGCTGGAGCCCATCCCCTCTGAGGGGCCCCTGGGAAGACAGCCAGGCATGCAGGCAAGAGACTCTGCTAATATATATGAAAGGAAAATATGTGAAGTGGAAAAAGAAATATCTTGAACAAATGGTGTGGGGAAAATTGGATAGTCATGTGTTAAAATAAAAAAATAGAACTATACTTCACACCCTACCAAAAGCAAACTCAAATGGATTAAAGTTCTCAATTTAGAATAGAATCCAAATATATATTGAAGAAAAACATTGTCATAACTCTTAGGAAATAGACTGCAAAGGAGACAAGATGAACACAGTATCAAACACAATACAACCAAAAATAAACAAATGGGACTCTATCAAATCAAAAATATTTTACACCAGGAGCCAAAGTTATAGTACAGAGGTTAGAGCACTTGCCTTGTATATGCCTGACCTGGGTTTGATGCCTATCACTCCATATGAGCCCCCAAGTCTACCAAGAGTGACTCCTGAGTGCTGAGCCAGGAGTAAGCTTTGAGCACCACCAGGTGTGGCCCACAAACAAACAAAACCACTTCTTCACAGTGAAAGAAACTCAAACTCTAATAAAAAGACACTTCATTGAATGGGAGAAAATACTTACACACAATACTTCTGATAAAGACTGATATCTAAGATATATAAAGTACTCGCTAAACTCACCAACCAAAAATCCAACAACTCTATCCATAAACAAGATGAGGAGATGAACAGACAATTCCAAAAAGAAAATGGCCAACAGACATATAAGAAAGTGCTCATCATCACTCAGAATTAGGGAAATGCAAATTTTAAATAACAAGTATCTTACTTCAGTGAAAATGATACATATTTAAAAACTGAATACTGCAAATATTTGTGAGGTTGTGGTAAGAAAGGAACCTCATCCACTGTTGGTGGGTATGTCGCCTGGTTCAGCCTCTATGAAAAGTAATATGGAGATCTATCTCATATGACCCAGTGACGCCACTTTTTGGCATCTATCCCCCAAACACAAAAATATTAATTTGAAAAGATGCATGCACACTTATGTTCATTGCAGCAGTACAATAGCTAAGATATGGAAACAACCCAAATGCACAAGTAGAGATTGAATCATGATGTTGTAGTATATAGACACTATGTAATACTAAGCAGCTCTAAGAAAGTACAAAACCATGCACTTTGCAGCAACATGGATAGAACTAGAAGAAATGATGCTGAATGAAGTCAATCAGAAGGAAAGGGACAGATACAGAATGATCTCTCTCATGTGTGGGATTTAATGACGCAGAGTGAGGTGGCAGCAAAGGTCAAAAGGCAACATAATGGGAGAAATGATTCACACAATTGAATTGTGGGGGAACGAAAGGGAAGAATGTTGGTGTCTTGGGGGAGGGATATGGATATGCTCATGTTGGATGCCGTATTGAAATGATGTGCAAGAGAAGTCGTTATGAATAGTATTGTAAACTATAGAACCTCAATTTTAAAAGAAAATAAATAAAATAATCTTGTAATTAAAAAATTCGCAAACATATAGTTGCTATAAAATTTTGCTTCTCTAAATATTTTAAATTGTACATTGGGAATGATGATTATTGAAATAAAAATCAATATTAAATAATCATATTTATGAATATATAGGTTTTTCTATAAATCTTGCCAATTATCCCACTGATAATCTTATATGATCCAGGATTCAATTCAGAATTCTTCATTGAATTTAAGTGTTGAGTGACAATCTCATAGTCTCTCAGTCTTTTTGTCTTTTCAACTTTACACAGTTAAAACAATGTTTTTTTTCTTTGTTTTTGTTTGGACTGGAGCAATAGCACAGTGGGTAGGGTGTTTGCCTTGCATTTGGCCCTGATCTGGGTTCGATTCCTCCATCCCTCTCGGAGAGCCCGGCAAGATACTTAGAGTATCCCAACTGCACAGCCGAGCCTGGCAAGCTACCCATGGCGTATTTGATACGCCAAAAACAGTAACAAGTCTCACAATGGAGACGTTACTGGTGCCTGCTTCAGCAAATCAATGAACAACGGAGGACAATACTACAGTGCTACAGTGTTTTTGTTCATTTATTTGGGGCAAAATCCAGCAGTGCTCAGGGCTTACTTCAGGCTCTGTGCCTAGGGATCATTCCTGGAAGTTCTCAGTGGACTACATATGATGTCAATGATCAAACCTGGGTTGGCCATATGCAAACTAAGTGCTTTACCTGCTTAATTTTTTTTATCTCTCTGACCCTAAGTTGCTTTTTAAAAAATTATGCTTATTAAAATGCCATGATTTACAAAGTTATTCATAACAGAATTACTTCAGGCATCCCCAACACCAGTCCCACCACTAGTGTGACCAACCTTCTTTCCATCAATGTTCCCAGTTTCTCTGTGCCACCCCCCCACCCTCAGGCTGTCCTCTTAGCAAACACAAAACAAATTTACTTCTTATTAATTTCCTCAAGAACACTTACAGGAATGGAGAATGCAAATATCATAAAATAAATCAATAAAAGTCCATTTGTGATGATTGATTGCTACATGACATTAACCTATGCAAATAAAGAAATTAAAATAATTTAATACAGTGTAATATAATACCTACTCTCATTTACATAGGTAAGTTTTCAACTCTGGTATCTAAAATGTGTTGTATTAACTTTTATTTTGTACTTGGGTCTCATTATAATAAAAATCCTGTCTTCCCTGTTATTAATAAAACTATTAATTTTTTTCTCTAACATAGTTTAGAGTTTGCATAAAGTAGGTAAAGCCTACAACTGTAAAATTTAGTAAGAGTGAAGAGAATTAAGGGAAATTTAAAGAGGAAAATCTGAATAGGCCTATAAAAGTACAGTGTTGTGTCCTAAGTAAAAGAATATTGTAAAGATTATTAAGACACAGCACATTCAATATAAACAAGATGTTAATTAATTATTGAAGATGCATAAAATATCCTCACATGCTAAGAATAAACATAACTTCCTTAATCTAGAAGACAACCATAAGCAATATGAGCAAATGCTATAGCCAATGCCAAGTACTAAGAAGTGTGACCTGTCTTTTAAAGAAGCTCTTTTAATGCTTGTAAAACTGGTTTCAAGATTTTCAGATGATTGAAATGGAGTTTAATCTGGTTTTCCCACTGTTGATTTTTTTCCCTTGGTAACTAATAAGAATCTGTGAGGAGCAATTTTTTTTTTTAATTTTTATTTTATTGAATCGCCGTGACAAAAGTTAACAAAGCTTTCAGGTTTAAATCTCAGTCATATAATGATTAAACCCCACCAGTGCACCTATTCCCCCACCAAGAACCCCAATATACGCCCCCTGCCACATCCACCATCCCCCCCCGCACCTGAGTGGCTAATGATCTTCACTTTATTCTTTCTATACTTTGGATATATTTAATATTTCAACAGAGAACTGACTATTATTATTATTTGGAATTTTCCCCCAACAATCAAACCTGCTGAAAAGGCATCATTTGATAGTTTGTTTTCCTTTGCTGAGAATGAAGATTATATGAGCTCTCGCGGCCGCTGTATTGGCCGCACGGTTTTGGATTTCTGTTGTTTTAGCTCAGTTTACAGTCTAGATGCATTTCTATAAGTCTCTGGGTGCCAAAATGGGTTAGTAGACCTCCCGGATCATAGTCTTTAAGGAGCAGAGGGGCCGTGTCATGCGTGGCTGCTCCAGATCTGTGAGGAGCAATTTTAAGTCTAAGTAAATATTCTATTTAACATTATGCCTTTAGAATAATGTTATCAGAGTCCATCAGTTTGTTTACATATGACATTGTCCATTCCCTTGCTTTGTTTCTTTATATACCGCATACAAGTAAGAGCATCTGACATTTATCCTTCTTCTGACTGATTTCACTTAATATGACATCCACATTCTCTAGTTCCATCCTAGTCATAGAGCAAAAGGCAAGATTTTAATCTGTTTTTTATAGCCAAGTAGTATTCCATTGTTCAATTTCTTTATCAATTCATCTTTTATTGGGTATTGTGTTGTTTCTGGATATTGGTAATTATAAACAGTATTGCAGTGAATAGTATGCATATATCTTTTTGAATTAATGATTTTATGATTTTGGTATAGATGTTAAGTAATGAAATAATGGGATCATTATTTTACTATCTTGATAGTAAATCACAGAAGTGAGAGCAACCTGCATTAAGATGATCAGAAGCAGCCAGTGCTGGCTGAATGTGATGAGAAAGGAACCCTCGCTAAATAACTGTTGGTAGAACTCGTGTCTGATTCAGACCTGATGAAAAGCAATACAGAAAGTTCTCAATCATTTTTCCCCCAAATTTTCTTAGATCATTTTTGAGAAGCACATTATTTTCTAGGACTCCAAAATTTTCTAGAGTCATCTTGCTCTGTCCTCATCTTTTCTCTTCCCTCACCAACTTCTTCCAGGAGTCCTGCTGGTTCCTTTTTATTTCCTGTTTCATTTCCCCCAAGATTTAGGGGCGAGGTAACTAAAGTCTGAGTTAGGAAATATACATATCTAGACATGTGTGCATGTGTGTATGTTTACTGACTATTACTATCAAAAACCATGAACACACACTAATATCTGATTTTATTCTAACACCACTAGATATATTCCAGCCTTCCACCATTTTTTTATTTGTAATTTTGTCAGTGAAAGAATTTTCACAGCTGGTGGATTCTTGATGTGTGATTCGAAAGGAAAAGCTGGCTTACTCCTCTCCACCAAGTGAACACAAATTCTGGAGTGGGAGAAACAGGACAGTCTGAGAAGGCACCCAAGGGGCTTGTCAAAGTGCGGGAGCAACAGCGGCATTTATAACTGCCTATCATCAGGGTCATGTCGTTCAGGCCTAATGAAGTAAGTTGGGGGTAACTGAAACCATTACATATCAGAAAAGCCTCCATTAAGTTTTCCTGCTTGTATGTGTGGGAAATGACAGGAATGGGAAAAAGCCTGTGTTTGGCTCCTTGCCTCGGTGTCTCTGCTGGCCAACACAATCAAGAGTCAGTAGGATTGAAGTGATGCCCCACACTGGAAAAGAACTTTTGACACTGAATATATTAATAGTGATGACATAATAAAAGTGATAACACTCATTATTTCCCTTGCCCTTATTATTTATATTTGCTTATTTGTTCAATTTCAGTATGTCCATGAATTACAGCTTAGACTGTTAGAAAGATTTATGGAGTAAGTGGCGTTAGTGAGTGTAGATATCATTTTGTCTTTATCCTTTTCAGTATGCTTGGGTCAAAACATAGGTCTCCAAATGTACTTACCTTGTCCTTTTTGTCTCCTCAGTATGTTATCACACTCATTTGTAAAAGGGCTAGGTTCATATTTCACTTCGGGTTCCCATCACATTCTGTTTGATGTTATTCAACTATTTGGGAGGATATATGGAATGCTATTACGGTCATGAATATACAAAAAATCATTTGTGGAGAGCACCACTTCACCATTTATTCCATCCAGTTTATCAGCATTCTTATTTCCTAATCTTTCTGACCCAGTCCTTTATGCCCTACCCCTCCAATAAATGATCCTACTGATCTCTTTTTTATACTGCTTGTTTTTCTTTTTTTGGCTTTAGGGCAACACACTGAGTTTTCCCATGCTTACTCCTGACTTTGTGCTCAGGGATCAGGGTTCACTCTTGGCAATGCTCAGGAGACCATATGTGGTGCTATATGCTTTTCTTTTGCCACATATTTTTATGATTTGATCAAATTCTGGTCGCTGCATGCAAAGCAAGTGCCTTAACCATTGTGCTATCTCTCTGGCTCCTATTTTTGTACTTCTTATCCTTCTTGCATATTTTGTACAAATGAACAGATTCATAATATTTTATTAAATCCTGTTTTTTTCCTCTGATGAGAGGTGGTCCACTGTACCTCACTTTATTTACTAAAATATTTTTAATCCCAAATAATAAACAGTGTTTATTCAAGAACAAAAAACAGAAAAGAGGGCAGATTAGAAAGTGAACTTTCTGAATTCAAGGGCAGCTTTCTTTCTTTCTTTCTTTCTTTCTTTCTTTCTTTCTTTCTTTCTTTCTTTCTTTCTTTCTTTCTTTCTTTCTTTCTTTCTTTCCTTCCTTCCTTCCTTCTTTCTTTCTTTTTTTCTTTCTTTCTCTCTCTTTCTTTCTCTCTTTCTTTCTCTCTCTTTCTCTCTCTCTCTTTCTTTCTTTCTTTCTTTCTTTCTTTCTTTCTTTCTTTCTTTCTTTCTTTCTTTCTTTCTTTCTTTCTCTCTCTCTTTCTTTCTTTCCCTCTCTCTCTCTTTCTCTCTCTTTCTTCCTTCTTTCTTCCTTCCTTCCTTCCTTCCTTCCTTCCTTCCTTCCTTCCTTCCTTCCTTCCTTCCTTCCTTCCTTCCTTTCTTTCTTTCTTTCTTTCTTTCTTTCTTTCTTTCTTTCTTTCTCTCTTTCTTTCTCTCTCTTTCTTTCTCTCTTTCTTTCTCTCTCTTTCTCTCTCTTTCTTCCTTCTTCCTTCCTTCCTTCCTTCCTTCCTTCCTTCCTTCCTTCCTTCCTTCCTTCCTTCCTTCCTTTCTTTCTTTCTTTCTTTCTTTCTTTCTTTCTTTCTTTCTTTCTTTCTTTCTTTCTTTCTTTCTTTCTTTCTTTCTTTCTCTTTCTTTCTCTCTTTCTCTCTTTCTTTCTCTCTTTCTCTCTTTCTTTCTCTCTCTTTCTCTCTCTTTCTCTCTCTTTCTTCTTCCTTCCTTCCTTCCTTCCTTCCTTCCTTCCTTCCTTCCTTCCTTCCTTCCTTCCTTCCTTCCTTCCTTCCTTCCTTCCTTCCTTCCTTCCTTCCTTTCTTTCTTTCTTTCTTTCTTTCTTTCTTTCTTTCTTTCTTTCTTTCTTTCTCTCTCTCTTTCTCTCTCTCTCTCTTTCTTTCAAGTGACGAGCTATATTCCCAGCCTGAGTATGGGGGGGGGGGGAAGGGGATAGCAAATAGTGCACAGATATCCCAGTAGCTTTACTGTGATTCTCAGCTAACAGGGTCAGCATTTCAATGCAAGGTTCTGAGGAGTTGCTTGGGCATTGCCATGCAGGATATTACCCAGCCTATCAGTACTTGGGAGAACTAGGCCTGCAATCAGTGATGCTGAGGGAGGATGTGGTAGCAGTGATCAAACCTATGTTAGGTGCATGCTAGGCGTGAACCCTAACCACTGTACAATTTCCTGACCCCATTGAAAAATAATTTTTTAAAAAAAGCAGTGGTGTTAGAATGACATATGCATAAAATCATCACTATCAGTTTTTACAAATAACAGTATCTCAATGACAGTTTTAAAAAAAGGACAATTTCAGTTTTTACAACTTGGTGGAAGTCATCCATGTAACTTTTGAGTCTATTAAGGAAGTAATTTGCTAATTTATAAGACTTGTTGGTTATTAGTTTATTCAATTGTAGGTCTTTTTAATGTGGGTCTTTAGGCCAATTTTTCTAATTTAAGCTTTGGTGGAAAAGTTGGGTTTTCAAATGAAATATATATTCTTTACTCATATCATATAATATTTCTTATGCCACATATTTTATTTTTTCTCTCCTTGGAATTATTTTATCACATAGTTTTTTTTTTTAATTTTATTGAATCACCATGTGGAGGGTTACATAGTTCTCAGGATTATGTCGGTTATACAATTCTCAAACACCCTTCCCTTCACCAGTGCCCATCTTCCATCACCAACCCCCCCCAGTATACCTGCCGCCCCCTCCCACCTCCCCAGTCCCCACCCTTGTACTTGATAAGTTTCACTTCGTTTATGCCTTATCTCGATTACATTCCATGTTTCAACACACAACTCACTACCGTTGTTGGGGTTTCCCCCCAAAAAGAAAACCAGTCCTATTGCCAAGGAGGCATTTGATAGTTCTCCACTACTAAGAATATAGAGATATTAAGTCCCGCTGTTTGTTACATAACTTTTCTTTTTCCCCCTTGCCCCGCGCCACCGAGTTCACGCCTGTTTAGTAATCGCCACGCTGCCTGACAAGGGAAAAAGAAACGAAAACAAAAAACGAAAAGGATGGTTATTTCCCGTCATCAGCAGACGTGGGGCTCTGGCTTAGTTGATAGACTAGTAGAGTGTCTGCAAGCAGTTTCTGGAACCGAAGGTCTTGCGCTGGTATCGGCTCCGGCTCGAGATTCCACCAGCGTCCCACTGTTCCATGTACATAATTTTTCCCCTTATATCCCATTCCCACGCCACCAGGTCTGTTTGCTTAATGGACATCACATTGTAGTTGATGACACGCCGCGTTTCTTCCCGAGAAAGAAGAAAATTTCTTCTCAGCTGGCGTGGGGATATAGCTTAGTTTAGTCTAGAGAGATGGCTACCATTTTGATTGCCTTCAATATTTCAGCAACAGACTTACTATTCTTGTTAGGATCTCCCACAAAAGTCCGACCCATTAAAAGCGAACCATTACATATTGCTGATGCTAAGATGACATTAGGTCGCGCGGCCGCTGCTGCGGCCGCGCGGTTTTGGGTTTCTGTATAAAGTCCAGGGAAAGTACAACCAGAAATAACATCACTACAAACTTTTACCCTTTTATGGTGCTCATAAGATGGAGAAGTCCTGCGCTGTGTTCAGGAGGGAGGAGTTGAGAGAGAGAGACAGGTTAAAAGAATTGGGGGATGCCCGGTTCCCACTGTTTCAGCGCACCGTGGGGTCTCTGGTCCCATGCCGGAATTAGTTCAGTGGGCTGCCTGGAGCCCTTGGGCTCTTCCATCATGCTCGCTCCGCAGCCGGATCCAAAGGGAAGCACACGTGGGGGAGGTGGGTTTAAATATCTATCTGCGGTGGGCGGGGGTCACCGCCCCCGCCCCCTGGGGTCTCCCGCAAGCACGCGAAATCGTCCTGTTTCAGCTGGATCGCCGGCTCCATTTTGCGCTCAGGAGAACTGCGGATCCTGCACTGTGCTCAGGAGGGAGGAGTTGAGAGAGAGAGAGAGGTTAAAAGAATTGGGGGATGCCCGGGTCCCACTGTTTCAGCGCACCGTGGGGTCTCTGGTCCCATGCCGGAATTAGTTCAGTGGGCTGCCTGGAGCCCTTGGGCTCTTCCATCATGCTCGCTCCGCAGCCGGATCCAAAGGGAAGCACACGTGGGGGAGGTGGGTTTAAATATCTATCTGCGGTGGGCAGGGGTCGCCGCCCCCGCCCCCTGGGGTCTCCTGCAAGCGCGCGAAATCGTCCTGTTTCAGCTGGATCGCCGGCTCCATTTTGCGCTCAGGAGAACTGCGGATCCTGCGCTGTGCTCAGGGGGGAGGTGTGGAGAGAGAGAGAGGTTAAAAGAATTGGGGGATGCCCGGTTCCCACTGTTTCAGCGCACCGTGGGGTCTCTGGTCCCATGCCGGAATTAGTTCAGTGGGCTGCCTGGAGTCCAAGGGCGCTCCCTTGGGCTCTTCCATCATGCTCACTCCGCAGCCGGATCCAAAGGGCTATCACATAGTTTTAATTCTTCATCTTCTCCAAATTCTAAGGATACATTCTAAAACTTTAACTCACATATTCTTTTTTTTTTATAATGTAGGAGCACTGCTATTTATTCAGCCATTGATTAAGCTGATTAATTCACATATTCTTAAGTTTCCAATCTACTATTCATTGTCTCTGCTGAACTTTAAATTTACCAATCTAAAAATGCTCCCCAAGATGCAAATCATGACAACAATAAAATATCATCTCATGGCACAGAGATGGCACACATACAAATGAATAAGAACAACCAGTGGTGGAGAGGATACGGGGAGAAAGGGACCCTCATTCATTGTGGATGGGAATGCCAACTGGTCCAGCCTTTTTGGAAAACATTATGGACATTCCTCAAAAAACTAGAAACTGAGTTCACATTTGGCCCAGCAATACCACATCTGGAAATAGACCCTGGGGGTCCAAAACCACACAGCAGAAACACCATCTGTACTTCTATGTTCATTTCACCTCTATTCACAATAACCAGAATATGGAAACAACCTGAGTTTTCGAGAACAGACTTATGGATAAAGAAACTATGTTACACCTACACAATGGAATACTACACAGCTGTTAAGAAAAATGAAGTCATGAAATTTGCCTATAAATGGATAGACTTTGAGAGTATCATGCTAAGTGAAATGAGTTAGAAGGAGACAGAAAGATACAGAAAATAACTGCATTTGTTTGTGGGATATTTAAAAACAACAACAACAACAACAACAACAAAACAACATGAAACTAATATCCAAAGTCAGGAAAAAAGGGCCAGGAGGACTGATTAGCCAGTTGGTCAATGGTGTAGGAGATGAAGGGTAATTAAGACAGAGGAGGGTCCATTATGACAGTACTAGTATGAAATGATCATGCTGGACAAGAACTGAGTGTTGACATCAGGTAAAGGGATATACATGATAACATTTTAGCATCTGTTTACAAACCATAATGCCTAAAATGAGAGGTAGAAAAAGAAAGAGAGAGAGAGAGAGAGAGAGAGAGAGAGAGAGAGAGAAGAGAGGTGCCTGCCATAGAGGCAGGCTGGGGTGGGGTGGGGTGGCTTGAAGGGGTGGGAGGGAAACTGGGGATACTGATGCTGGGAAATTACACTGGTGGAGAGATGGATGTTGGAACATTATACAACGACTGAAATGCAATCATGAACAATTTTGTACTGCTCTATCTTATGATGATCCAATAAATAAAAAAATACTTCCTAATCAACTTGCAATTTTTATAGTTTCTTCCACTCCATTTTAAAACATGCCCTTTCAAATAACAAAAAACTTGAATCAAAAATTGTTGTAAAAATTATTGTTTTATGGACATAGTTTCAAACATAGAGACCAGGCTGAATGCCAATGGAAATTAAAGTTATTTTTATTATAGTTTAGGTAACATGACTAAAACAGTGTTAAAATTAATGGTAATGGGCCTCAGCGAGACCCTGAGTTGCCGCCCATGAACAGCCTTTCTGGCTCTTGATCAAGTTGTTTAACAGCCATGATCCCAGAAACTCAGAAACAAATCTCAGAACCCAGTGCTTTTGGCAGAAATGCGTCCAGAATCTGCATTAGGTTTCCAGCTCCGGGCCACCCCAGGTGGGAAAAGGTGCTGATCCACGGTTCCTCCTCCCTCTTCCGTGGTTCAGGGGCCGCCAGTGAACAGACAGGTGTGGGACTGCATTGAAGAGACAGCAGGGCCTCACGGGATGGGGGTGGAGCCAGCCCTTTTCTCCCCCACCCCAATGAGACCCCAGGTCTCCACCCACAGAAAACTTCTCTGGCTCCTGATCAAGTTGCTTAATGGCCATGATCCCAGAGACTCAGAAATAAATCTCAGAACCCAGCGGCTTTTGGCAGAAATCCCTCCAGATTTAGTTATTAAAATTTCAGAATTCAAAAATTGCGTGGCCGTGGTAGTCATAATAAGCAATAGAAAACAAACTGTGTAATGTTGCCTTTTCGGCAGATCTAAATATTGAGGTAAAATTTCAAATAATAATGGTGTGTCCGGTGTCTAACTATTGGATGTAATCAAAGTAGAGAGAGAGTAATGTGGAAATTATCTGCCACACAGATAGAAGGAGGGTGTGGAATGGGGGCATATTGGGGTTTTTGGTGGTGGAAAATGTGCACTGGTGAAGGGACAGGTGTTTCATCATTGCATGACTGAGACTTAAACCCAAAAGCTTTGTAACTGCTCTCATGGTGACTCAATAAATAAATTTATTTAAAAAATTAATGGTAATGGTGTATAAAGTTATCATGTGTACATCAATTGCAAAGTTACTTATCATCAAAATGCTCATGACCTTCCCACCACAGTCTCTCTGCCACCTCATCCTATTTTTTCAGTCTCCCTACCTACCTTCCAGTCCTTGGTAGTCAGTTTTGTAATTTAAGGCCAAAGGTTGAACATTTAATAATCTGTTCCCTTATTTTGTCTATATTCTACAGATGAGTGAGACATCCAATATTTGTCATTCTTCCTCAGATTTATTTTGCTTAACATGACAACCTCCACTCACACATGAATATCAGAACTGAGCAGCTCACCCAGAGAAGTTCTGGACCTTGTGACAGGCTGATTTCACTGGGGTGTCTCGGACGGGAGCAGCCGTGATCCTTCCACTTGCACCGTATGAATCCCGGCTGCCACAAACCTCCAGAACCCAATGTAAAAACCCAGGTACGTGGGACCAATGACTGAAAACTACAGGCCTCAAGGGATCGGGGACAGGATGGGTTGCTCCTTCCCATCTCTCCACCCCTTCTGGGTCCTGGATGTCACACTCACAAACTGCCTCCAGGTGCCATTTAAATGCATTAAAGGCCATGATCCAAGACTCACAAATGAGTCTCTGAACCCATCAGCTTGCTGCAGAGATGTCTCCGGACTTCAATTATTTCAAATTTTAGAATTCAGGAGCCCATGGCCACTTTTGCGGCTGCATAAAAATTTTATGCTATTCATAACAAGCAATACAAAATAAATTATCTAATATCTGCCTGTGGGGAAGACTTGAGTGGTGGTGGGAAAATTCAAATTAATGGTGGTGGGAAAGTGTAATGGTGGTGGGATTGGTGTTGAAACATTGAATGTAATCAATTATTGTGCACAACTTTATGAAAAATAAAATTAAAAAAACAAAAAAATGACAACCTCCAGTTCCATCTACATTACAGCTAAGTGCATAGTTTTATCTTTTCTCACTATAAATATATATAATGTATAAAAAACACAACTATTTTATCCGTTCATGTGTTGTTAGACATTTAGGTTGTTTTTGTATTATGGCTCTTGTGCTTAGTGCTGCAGTGAACGTTGGCTGTTTCCAGTTTGGTTTTTTGTTTTTTAAAACATATTTATTTTAAAACTATGTACACATGTATGCATTTCTCACTGGGGTAAGATGATACATCATTGTTATCTTGATTTGAAGTTCCCTGATAAATGATGATGAACACTTTTTCATATCCCTTTTGGCTATTCTTATGTCCTCTTTATGGGAATCTCTACTCATCTCCTCTTCTCATCTTTCAGGAGCTTATTTTGTTGTTGTTGTTGTTATTGTTGTTCTTATCAAGTTTTGTGAGTACTTTATATAACCTGAATATTAGTCCATTATCTTGTGTGCTGTGAGCAAATATTTTCTTCTTTTCAGTAGGGGGCGTTTTTTCCATTTTATCCCAAGTTCTCTTGTTATGCAAACATTATTTAATTTAATATAGTCCTATTTTTCATTTGTTATTTTTTCCACTAACGACAAATAATTGAAGATACCTTTTTTAAATTGAATCACCTCGATAGTACCCTAAAAAATTGTTCATGATTGGGTTTCAGTCATATAATGTTCCATCACCCATCCCTTTACCAGTGTACATTTCCCACCACCAATGTCCCCAGTTTCTCTCCTGCTACCCTCCACACAGACTACCTTTATGGCAGGCACTTCTCTCTCTCTCTCTCTCTCTCTCTCTCTCTCTCTCTCTCTCTCTCTCTCTCTCTCTCTCTCCCCTGCCCCCCGCCATTGGGGGCATGATGGTTTGCAATATAGGTACTGAAAGATTATCATTTTTGTCATTGCTTACCTACTTTCAGCACTCAGTTCTTGTCCAGAGTGATCATTTTCAAATAACTTTGGCATAGTGGTCCTTTCTCCATTTTTGCTGCTTCTTATGGCAAGCTTCCAACCATGGACCGTTCCTCCTGGCCCTTGTTTCCACTCTCCTTGGGTCTTGATCTCATACTATGTTCTTTTATTTCCCACAAATGAGTCCGATCATTTTATGTGAAGACACCATTGTGGCCCATATTCTCGGGAGTTCTGCTTATGCTATCCTCAGCATATTTTAGGTATTCTGATCTTATCACCAGGTCTTTAATATACTTTGAATTAATTTTTGGGGATGGTGTAAGATATAGCTCCAGTTCCCTTTTGAAGTTCCATGATCTCCCACCACGATTTGTTGAAGAGATTTTTCTTGCTCATTTCATGAGCACAATGTCACAAATGAAACTTTTAAAAAATATATAGCAACAACAAAATGCTATGTAACTAGGTGCCACATGAGGAATCTGCTTTGCTGAGTGGAAGTAAAAGGTGGAAGAAAACAGTGCTAATCAGATCTTTGGGTTGGTGATCAATCCTCCGTGGGCAGGAGACACAAGTGGGGGGGAGAAGAGATGAATAAAATGCTAATTCAACATCACACCAAGTGATGGAGAGTAGAATTCCTCCCTGGGGAGGCGCAGGGGGAGTTATTTGGGTTACTGGATGTTTAGCTCTCAAATAATGGGTTCACTAAGGGGTTCTCTGCTTTATCTTCAATTTAAAAGGAATATTACAAAAGTCAAGGATGCCAAAGCATCTCCAGTACTTTTCCTCTACTTTTCCAAGTGCTTCTCTAAACTAACATGTCAATCTGGC
Organism: Sorex araneus; assembly: GCF_027595985.1. Lineage (NCBI taxonomy): Eukaryota > Metazoa > Chordata > Mammalia > Eulipotyphla > Soricidae > Sorex > Sorex araneus. The sequence goes on from NC_073304.1 coordinate 184,111,555, forward strand.
ACAAACCATGCTATTCTTGTTATGCAATGCCCAAACCCAGAATGGTAACACCACTTTCAGGCCACCTTTGGCTTATGTCTCTCTTCTCTCCCCTCCCCTCTCTCCGTGGAAAAAGTAGAAACTAGGAAGGTTAGTGTCTTTGCACACCTTTATCAATTTGTATTATGTTCTTGACAATCCTTGACTCTGATTCATTAATTGTAGCAGTAGTGAATGAGAATTGAGAGAAGTATTTGTATTAAATACATTCTGAGCGCTTTTTCCTCTATTTATAGGTTGGGACCTGTCCTCTGTGTTAACTAAAAGATACTTTCTGCTTCTGTTTTCTGTGTCTTTTGGGAAGTTACTTTTTGTTGGTAGCTTTTCTTTTCTTCTTTTTCTTTCTTTCTCTTTCTTTCTTTCTTTCTTTCTTTCTTTCTTTGTTTCTTTCTTTCTTTCTTTCTTTCTTTCTTTCTTTCTTTCTTCCTTCCTTCCTTCCTTCTTTCTTTTTTTCTTTCTTTCTCTCTCTCTTTCTTTCTTTCCTTCTTTCTTTCTTTCTTTTTTTTGAGTCAGGAAAAGAAAAGCCATCAGTGTTCACAGCTCTGAAACCTTAGGTAGGGCTGTGACTTCTCACCAATAATATACGCCCAACTTTGAACGCTTTTAACAGAAATAGTGACACAAAGTAACATTCAATAACGGAAGGGGAAAATTCAGTCTTTTTATTAAGTCCCAAATAGTGATCCTTCTTCATGGCAAAGGCTGCATAGCCCACTTTATACCCATTTTATTGACGAAGAAATCAAGTCGCTCGGAATTGCGGTGATTTCCGCCGTTTTTTGATGAGGGTTTGAGGGTTGTTTTGTTTTGTTTTTGGTTTTTTGAACGTTGCATAACAACTCTTGCTACGTTTGTGAGGGGAAAGGGCGGGGTGGTGGGATGGCAAAAAACCTTGATTCTGGAGAGCCCGCTGCACCCCCAACCCTTTGGGGCTGGGAAATGGCTGAAGAGTACATGCTGACCCTGGGGCGGGGGTCGGGGCAGGTAAGAAAGTCTGACCCGTGCAGGAGGAGCCTGCATTGAACACTCGCATTGAACAAAGGTGTCCGTCTGCTTAACAGCGCGCCTGTCACAGAGGCAGACAGGCGGGTGGGCGGGGGAGGGAACTGGGGACACTGGCGGGGGGCTGTGCACACTGGTGAAGGGATTGGTGCCGGAAAACAATGTGCCTAAAACCCAAGCATGAATGACTTTTTGTAATTCACAGGGACTAATTTTTTTTTTTTAAGTTAAGCTCACCCAAAAAAACTAGAAGTAGGAGGAGGAAGTGGGGCGCTGAATCGCACCGAGAGAAGGAAGTTGCGAGTCCGAGGTTCCCCTTTCTACCCCTTCCCCGAAGCCGCCGGCCTCGGCGTCCCCCGGCTCCGCCCCACGGCCGGGTCTCGGAGCGGGGCCGTGGCTTCCTCCCGGGACAGCGGGGAACTAGGCGCTGGTTTCCGAGCTGCCTGCATCCCGACCCCCGCGGTGGGCTCTGGAGCACCGCGCCCGGCCGCCAGGTGGCGCAGGAGGCCGCCTCGGGCCGGCCCCGCCCGCGCCCGCAAGGTCCCGCCCAGAGCCTTGGGGCCCCCTCGCCCCTGAGCGGCCTCTACAAATAGATGCAGGGACTCGCCGCGTGATTCCAGCCCTGGAGCTGTGGTTCCGACTGTCACCCGGATCGCAGAGACTCGCCGCTGGAGAGGGGCTCGGCGCCCGGCAGGGACCACAGGTGTTTAAATGGGGCGACAGGGTTGGGCATCCAGTGCATGTGTGGGGCTGGAGGCTGGGGACCTTGGGGGAGAATTTGGCTTTTAAGGCCACCGCCGGTAAGCAGGACAAGGTCCCATTATCCTTTTCCATGCAGAGGGCCTAGTGCCGAGGCACAGCCAACACCCTTCCAATATTTCTGAGACGGGAGGGATGACCAGGAATGGTCTCTCAGAATGTGAGTGACCCGTGTATGAGACCTCAGTGTGGTCGCACCTTCCTGGCCTCCTCCAGAGGCTGGTCAAAAGATCATGGAGCCTACTACCCTCCACTCTGAAATTCTCCTGGTGGGCATTGGCATCAGGAGTCCTTTGCCATCAGGACCTGGGAGTCCTGGACGTGCCTCCTTGGTTGGTCTAAGAGAGCCCGAAGCCTGCAGACAGAATTGCCCCTTGTGGTATCAGAGGATTCCCTGGATGTTTCTAAGTGTCTGTGTGTCCTGCATGTGTGCTCCTGTGTCTGGCCCATCCCAGATATGGGGTAAATAAGCAAGATGTTCAGGTCAATGGGAGGAAGGTTGTTCTGAGGGAAATGGAAGGCAAGATGAAAGCAGCAGGATGTGGTATCAAGTGAGTCGACAAGCCTCTGGGCAGAGAGGAGGAGTGGGTTTCAGCAAAAAGGAGGTCTAAAAGTAGGCCAGGTCTTGCCTTCAAGGCAGCTTCTGGGTTATCCTCTTCCTCTCTCACATGTCCCCATCACTTCCCATTCGCTTTCTGCTGTATGGCCTGTGACCACACTGGCTCCTGAGCTCATTACAGCACAGTCTCTAGGTCTCAGCTCTGCAACATGACTTTCTAGAGGTAAGGATCTGCACTTTTCTAGAACTTGGTGATGTTTTGTAAGTGGTGATCTTGAAACTGTTGCCTAGAAACCCTGAGTGATGTAGGAAGGAGGCATGACTCCAGCCTGACCCACCTGTGTGTCCTGGACTGCCGCTCTCTCAGCCTGTTCCTTATATATAAAATGGGTTAGAATAGTAACCTTACTTCAACGTCTAATGAGAAAATTGCAGTGAGGAATCTGCTCCCTGGGTATTTGCAGATCAGAGAGTGAGTGTCCAGGACTTATCTGTTTCCTCAGCAAGACCCTGGTCGGCCAAATCTCTAGAAGACAAATGAAACAGTTTCAGGACCATGCTCTCATTTTCTGGTTTAGAGTATCCTCCCCAATCTTTTGAAGCATAGGAATGTGAGGAATGGAAAAAGTTCAGGGTCTTTGGGTGCTGTGTCTTCTTGGGGTTTTTAAGAACTACCTTCTACCATCTCCAGTTTAGGTGGGTAAGGAGTCATTCTATTCTTTTCCCAAGCTACAATGGAAGCAATTTACATTAGCCTCCCCTGCCTTACCCTCATCCCTTCTGTAGAAGTTTTTAAAATTTTCTTTGAGGATTCTCTAGTGGAGATAGAATCATTTATTTATAGTTAATGGAAGAGAAATAAGGAGGCGACTCTGTAGTGAAGGCAGTGGAAGAGGCTGGCTGTTGAAGTTCTAGACTATTGAAGTTCTGTTGAACCTAGCCTCTGCAGTTCTAAGTTAGTAATTGATCACAAGTCTGCTAGTAGGTCCTTTTTGATGATGCCGTGTGGAGTTAGAAACTCCTGTTTGGGTTCATCTGAGCCATCAATCTGGATAGACATGGACTTAATTCAGGAAGCATACCCCCAGCAGCTGAAGACTTGTTTGACTAATCTGTGGGTGATATAAATTCTGGATCAGAGGTTTTTTTTGTTTTGTTTTGTTTTGTTTTTTGCTTTTTGGGTCATACCCAGCGATGCTCAGGGGTTACTCCTGGCTTTGCACTCAGGAATTACTCCTGGCGGTGCTTGGGGGACCATATGGGATGCCGAGGATCGAACCCAGGTCGGCCGCGTGCAAGGCAAACGCCCAATCCGCTGTGCTATCGCTCCGGCCCCAGGTTTTTTTTTGTTTTTTTGTTATACCTGGCTGTGCTTGGGATCACTCCTGCTAGACTCGGGACCATATGGCATATGGGATGCTGGGGATTGAACCCAGGTCATCCACATGCATAGCTTACCTTGATTAGATTCTTAAGAAAGAAAACTTTTGAAGAGGCAAGGTAGAATGATCCTCAATAGCTCACAATTTAATTTTCAACTTCAGCAAGACGCAGGGGTTGGGGAGGACCAGAGCAGAGACACACAGGAAAGACTGTATCTGATATCTGTTCAAAGGGAAAATGGGACATTTTCATTGCTGACATGTATTGTGTATTTGAAGATTCCATCAAGTTGAAGTTGTAAATATTTTCACATTTCAATAATTCTAAAAATCAAGATGCATCTTACAGTTTGTAGCATCTAACCATTATAATAGAAGCATTTATTTCTTAGTGGGATACAAAATGATGGTGTGTCTTAGATGGCATCTAAGATCCTCTTAAAATGGAATGTTATGGTCTTTAAAAATTAGGGGGAGGGACTAGAGTTATAGTACAGTTGGTAGAGTGTTGTCTTGCATATAGCTGACCCGAGTTCAATCCCTCGTACCCCATATATATGGTACTCCAAGCCCACTAGGAGTGAACCCTGAATGCATAGCCAGGAGTAAGCCCTGAGCACAGCTGGGTGTGGCAAAGATACCAAATGGAAATAGAATGCAAAAATTGGTGGTGATGGTGGGGCATTCTTTAGATGTACAGTACACCCAGGATATATTATTCAAATAGGTGAATTTTCATTGCAGATTTCCAATAACTCTGTTTTTATAACAACAAAAGTTTTTATTGTATTTAGGTTTTAAAGAAATCTTTATAAAATGGGTTGCTTGACTTTAGAAATATAGCACACTATTTAAGACTCAATAATTTTTAAATATCAACTTTAATACCTGTCATTCTTTGTACTATGGATATATACATTATCTATCGTTTCTATTTCAGTTTTCCCCTTTCCCTTTAACTGCAATTTCATGTTGTTGAGCTCTGGATTAATTATTGAGCAGTGGACTAATTTATCTTCACAATCACACTCAGAAGTATCTCCAGGTACTGTTTCATTTTATGTGTGAGCAAACTGAGGGTTAAAGCTACTAGTAAGTGCCAACTCTTGACTTACTCTGACATCAGCTTTTAAGCAAATATGGTCAAGCCCAGGTGGTGGCTTGCATCTCTCTGTAAGAATGAAGTTTGTATCCTGACTAGTCTGACTTTGGGGATGTGAAGTGACTATCCACAAGTCTTTCTATTAGTTTCTAAGCTAGCAGCTAGTGTGTGAATAATTGGGGTGATTCCTGCATAAGTGAGACACAGCTATTACAATGGTACCCAATTGGAAGGTGGGATGAATAATCGGAAGAAATCGGGACCTGGTAATACAGAACAGATTTTGTAAGCCTGAGTCTACTGAGATGCTAGGCTTTGGGCTTTAGAGTTTGGTTTTCTGTCTCAAGCCTCTCTCCAGTCCCAGTCCAATCTCTCTGCTGTTGTCATAATATACTAGTAAACAATTCCATGCAGATGACTCTTCACCTTTTATTTATGTAATACACCCGTTCCCACTCCCCTAACCTAGCCATTACCCTCTGGAGAAGGTCCAGTCCCCCTCACGGGGCAGTAAGTTCTCACACATTAAACCTAAATTTAGTGTAAAATGATCCTCAATAGCTCATAATTTAATTTTCAACTTCAGCAAGGCACAGGGGTTAGGGAGGGCCAGAAAAAGAGACACACAGGAAAGACTGTATCTGACATCTGTTCATCTCCTGAAGTTTTAGTAGACCTCTGTCCTTTGCATGTACTATTCTTCCTTCCCACCTTGCACTGCAAGGTAGAATGAAGTCACCCTCAGATCTTTGAAGTGGTCACCAAATCTCATCCTAAAAGAATGACTGCCTCCTCCTTCTGTTTCACTAGGTCTTTTAAGTCCTTCAACCAGAGAGCTGACCAACCTGATATAGGGTCTGATCTGTAATTTAGAGACTTGCTTTCTAGGGTTACGTGATATTTAGAATGTCTCTTAAGCTGTCACCATGAACTTCCCCCAAAACTCATAGGCAAGATGTTTGTGTACACCTGTAGAGAAATCTGCCTAAAGGCAGGATGGGCTGAGGACAGGAGGGTGGGGTCAGGAGTGAGTGTTGTGCTTTTCATTTTCGTGTCCTCCACAGTCTACTTGCTGCTGTTGTTGATCTAGGCAAATCCACTTGTGTGGTTTCCTTTTAGGCGGGGTGTTGGGGGTGGGCTGGGGTGAGGACTGAAGGTGACTTCTAGGCTTTTACCTCATTTGGAGTCTGTCTTAGTCCTTCTCTCCTAGCCATGTGATCTTAGATAAGTCCTTGTACCTCTTGGAGTATCAATTTTTGACCCACTGGTCTGTAGCATTAAAATATTTTCTGCAGTCCCTATCTAACCTCCAATATTCCATTCATTGACTCACCATTTAAAAATAGAGAATCTTCTTATTCCATTCATTGGCTCACCATTTAAAAATAGAGAATCTTCTATGTGCTAGATCAAATTAAGATAGTAATGTTGATAATAATCATATCTGATATTTATAAAATATCTACTCCTTAGGGTATCATCTTAGATATTCCTTTCATCAATTTCTTATGGGCACAGGGACTCCCTCTCCAATGAGAATCAGAAGAGATGAGTGCTTGCAAGTGCCCAACGTAGTGCTTCACATAGACCAGGGGCTCATCCTCTGTATCCTCTCTTTCCTTGCCTTTGAACAATATCTAACTTTGGCACAGTGAAAAATAAGAACCACTCTAGGGTACCTTTCCCCCACTTTTCTCTGATTGCCACCAGAGAAATTGGTTCATTGCTGCCACTGTGGGTTTCTTGCAGGAATCCTCTAGATTCGTGTTTTTGCGTTGACTCACTTCAGTAGTAGCGAAGAAGGCCCCCATCTACAGAAATCTCACCACATTATTTGCTGTCCTTCTGTCCCTCTGGGGTCCCACTACTCTTCAGGGTTAGAAAACACTGATTTTCTATTATCATTTAAGAAGTACTTGTTCAGCTCCCACATCCTTCTTTCTCATTCCAAGTTGTCTTCTGAGAAATGTGAGATCTCTGTCTCTGGGTTTGGGGTTTGAGCTTTTGTTCCCGAATGCATGGTGGTTTTGAGTCTTGTCAGGCAAATTTTCACACAGCTGTTTTCATGCAGCCCGGGTGATACAGCCACCACCTCCTCACTGAATTTTGTGTTTGTTAGATCACATCTATACCTACAGCTCTAGAGTTTCAAACTCTAGATAATGAGTTTCTTTGAAAAAATGATAGCATGATAAAAAAAAAAAACTCATTCTCCCTAAAGTGTAAGTGGAAAAAAAAAATCTCATCTCAGAGTTTTGCTTAAACCTTAAGGGTCTTCTCAGACACTTGCCATTTACAGAGAAACCCAGGTTAATAACTTCTGTTCTAAAACACAGAGTTTTCTCTTCACTAATATTTTTTGGCTAGCTACCAACACAGCATCAAACTAGAGTAAGCTGTTGACAGAGGCAAAGCAAGGGTGATAACAATAATGAAAGCCTGCCAACCACAAAGGAAGCCCCTGGTGATTCACTGGTGAAATCTTGCAGTGGTTGTGCATCAGGGGCTGAACTCCTACCTACTTGCTCACACTCTATGAATGTGCTTTCTAGATTTTTCTTAAATTGAGCACATTTCAACTATTGTTAAAGAACATTACTTTTACTGGTGGAGTGCTTGCAAGAAGCCCTCTCCTCTGCTCCCCATCCAGAGAACTAGATTTACAGCCCAAGGGAGAATCAGAGAAAAAGTGTATTTCTGTCCATTCACACAAATGAAAATAGTTTTTGATAGTAATTTTCAATCACTGGTTCACAGAAATTTCCTCTATCCCATCAAAAACTTGCCACTTAACATAATGTTTTTCAATTGTTGGTCTGCTGGTTCTAGTCCCCAGATGTGAAATGGTTAAAAACTATTGCTCCAGGGAACTAAAACAGCTACTGCTGGGTATTCTACCATAGACATTCAAAGCCTCGCAGGGCCAGCCAGGAGCTTGGGCTTTGTTTCTCTGATGTGGGCATAGTACTTTAGAATCTGTACCTTGAAGTCAAGTGTCATGTGTGAAGACACTTTCTACAACTTCTAATTTCAAGGGATATTTTGTTTGTTTGTTTGTTTGTTTGTTTATATGGTACCAGTGGTCATTGGACCAGAACCTCATAAGTGCAAGGCACATGCTATATCACTGAGTCATTTCCCTGACTTTTCTACAAATCCTTGTTTGGGGGGGGTTGGGGGCGGGGGAGAGCTACACTGGCGATGCTCAGGAGTTACTCCTGGCTGTGCACATAGGAATTACTTCTGGAAGTGCTTGGAGAACCATGTGGGGTGCCAGGGATTGAGCCCTGGTTGACTGTGTGCTGTACTATCTGTCTAGCCCCTCTATAGATCTTTTAAAGCATGAGTGGAAGTTAAGTTTTTCAAATACTTTTAGCATATATACATAAGGTGTTCTTTCACCTTAAATGATATGTGTCTTAAGTGATATGTGATATGTGATATTATCAACTTTCACATATTGACCCTCCCCTGCACTTCCAGCATGAACTTAATTTGGCCAAGATATTTATTCTTCAAATACAAGAGGCTTTTATTGGCCATGATTGGCCATTATGGGCTTTAAAGATTTTGGCATGTATGCTCATAAGTGTGCGAGTATACTCATAAATGTAATTAATCTTTGCTGCATAACTGTTGCCATGTTTTGAGATGCTGGTTTTGCAAAGTGATTGAGGAAGCATTTCATATCCCCCTGCACACTGGGACATCTTATAAAGAAGGGGCTATAAAATGGTCTGTTCTTAGAAAATTGTAAAGTACTGTTTGTCTTTAGGTCCTTCACTATCTTTTGGTTCTTAATTTTCTCTCTTCTCTCTTCCTCATCCAGGTGCACACTTATCACCTCAGGGCTCTTAAATTGGCATCTGAGTCATCTTATTTTTAATTTTATTTTATTGAATCACTGTGAGATACAGTTACAAACTTTCATGTTTGAGTTACAATCACACAATGATCAAATACCCATCCCTCCACCAGTGCACATTCCCCACTACCAGTCTCCCCAGTATACCCCCTCTTTCCCACCCTCCCCCTGCCTCCATGGCAGACAATTTACCCCATACACACTCTCTCTCTACTTTTTAGCATTATGGATTGCAATATGAATACTGAGAGTTTATCATGTTGGGTCCTTTATCTACTTTCAGCACACATCTCCCATCCTGATTGATACCTCCAAAATCATCATTTTCTTAGTGATCCTTTCTCTATTGCAGTTGCCTTCTTCCTCCACTCAGGAGGTAGGCTTCCAACTGTGGATCAATCTTCCTGGCCCTTGTGTCCACTGTAGTTTGGAGTCAGTCTCATGTTATTTTATACTCCACAAATGAGTGCAGTTCTTTTATGTCTGTCCCTCTCTTTCTGACTCATTTCACTTAGCATGATACTCTCCATGTCTATCCAGCTATAAGCAAATTTCATGACTTCATTTCTCCTAACAGCTGTATAGTATTACATTGTGTAGATGTACCAAAGTTTCTTTAACCAGTCTTCTGTTCTCGGGCATTTGGGTTGTTTCCAGATTCTGGCTATTGTGAACAGTGCTGCAATGAACATAGAGGTACAGATGCCATTTCTACTGTGCTTTTTCTAAGTATCCAATTCTCAACTTCTAATTTCCACAAGTCCTTACTTTATATACCCCCCAAGATCTCCATTTAGTGGTAATGTGGTAATATTGTAGCACAAAATGCATGCAGAAATGCCCTTGTTTCCCTCAGCAGTGGATACTAAGGATAAGTAACACCTATCATCAGACTCTTGAAGGGCAGCAACCTTTGGAAAAGGTAAAGAGCTGTTATATGAGGCTCATTCTACAGGAAGGAGAAAGGATCAGTGAAGGAATATTGGAGGGAAGAATTTAATTCACAGCAAGAAATTTAAAAGTTCATAATGGATTAACAATGAATTTGGTGGCCTTATGATAGCAAATTTCCCCATTTTGGGTGCATGTGTCAGAGGTAGAAATGAGTCATTGTGAGAATGAAGACTAAAGAGATAACTATTTCTCTTTATAACTAGTTCTCTTTAGAACTGTACAGAACTATTCTTTTTTATTTTTCTAGGGAGGGTCCCACACCCAGCAGTGCTCTCAGGGTGACTCCTGACAGTTCTCGGTGCCAGAGACTGAACCAGGGATGGCTGTGTACAAGGAAAGCTTCTTAACCCCTGCACTAGCTCTCTGGCCCAGTTCTTTAAATCTTAATGGCCATCATTGACTGGTTGTATATAAATTGGCTTTTCTGAAAACTTAATTTTAGTAATAAGTTCAGTGTTCTTAGACGAACAGATATCCACCTTGGAATGTCCCTCATGAATCTCACAGCTTTGTTTTACAGCCTCCAGAGCAGGAACTTATCAGTGATTAGAAAATCACTCACCATACCTGGTAAGAAACTGTGGACTGTGATCAGGATCCCCCTTCATTTTCTGTGTTGGAGCATGGGATTTTGGCAATCTCTCGTGATTGTTGTAATAAGCTAATTGATCCACACTTCAGAATGATCTTCCCATGTGGTAATCCTAGAGTCAGTTTACACCAATCTTCAGTCTGAACTAGGAAATAATGGTCTCTTGTTACTTAGGATTTTCAGGTCATCATTTAATAGACATTGAGTTTTTAATTCACTTTAATACTGATGTCTTGGGACCTGGGCTTTGAGAAAACTAAAATCTCAGAGCTTTCCTTGGCCTATTGCTGTGCTTAAGAGAGCACTTGGCTGTGGCATGATATCCAGATGACTAGATAGGAGTAGGAACATTATTTCTGGTCCTGGTTGTTTTCTACTTACTCCTTACCTCTTTGAGTATGTTTTCTCCTGAATCATGAACTATATTATTCTGAGATCCTGTGAGTTTTCTGTCTACTCTCTGAGACTAGACTTGTTGAAGCTGCTCTTAAGAACTGAGCAAAGAAGGAACCTGCTCCTTCCCTCATGGTGCCTGACTTATGACAGGAGTTCTGATACTAAAAGTTGTTTTGTCAGACCACAGTGACTCCACAGTTCCCTCCACCCAGCCTTCTGTTCTATATGATTCACTTTCAGGTCATTGGTAACTTTGCAATGACAAATTTCAATGACCTCCTTGCAACATGCATCTCTTTGAATTTTTTTAGAACAATTGGTGCCCCACACATTCGTCTGGAATTTATCCTAACACAGTTTCTACCATCTCTCTGCTGGGTCTTCTTGCCATTTTCAGATATGCTTTTCTTCCTTACCCAGACTCTTAACTCGAAACCCACACTGGTTATTTTCACAATTTCAACTTCAACACACATCCAGAGTCCCACTTTTCATCCACAAGGCATTCTTCCTCTATATACTTCCCCATTTTTGCCTCTGGTGAAACCAGACTCCCAGTCTTGAAACCTTGGAATCATCTCTGAGTCCTCCCTTCATCTTCCTGTTCTTCATTGTCCAAAACACTATCGCCTGTTTTGATGGTGCTTCCTTTCCCCTGGGTTCTTGCTTCTCTCACTTCCCCATCGATCTTTCTGCCACCCAATTTGTGTTTCATCACCATATGCTTGCTCTTGGACTTTCCTTGCTTCATTCTTATTAAAGTCTCTTTTATGTTCAGAAACCACTGCAGACCTCCCCACTGCCCTGTCTCAGAAGGAAAGTCCAGAGTTATTGGATGTTTCAGTTTCAAAATTGAGTCCCCCATTTTTTTCTCCAAGAATTTTTGCTTTCTCCTCTACCTGAATTACTTCCTTCCAGGTTTACTTTGTATTATATCCTCTCTCCTCTTTTTCCTGAGTGGAAAATATTTCTGCCATTTTGTTTAACACTGACTGCCCAGCGCCTAATAGTGTTTATGTGTTTGGTGGTATTTGGGTAGTGTTTACTGAGTAAATAATTGCCTGTGTGCAAAACCATCATGGTGAGTCCTGGGATTTATCCAGATGGCTCATAATCTGGTAGACTGCACTACCTCCATCTAATATATTGTGGGACTCATTTATTTTCCTAGGAATTGAAGTCTCTACCTATGAAGGCAACTACCTATGCTTCTATGGGCATTTGCACAGGCAAGACCTTGAGTTTTTGCCTTCTAGATCAGGACAAGGATAAATTCTGATCTGCTTTAGACTCCTTGAGCCACTTTCTAACTTGAGGTGCTAAGATACCTCTCCTTGATAAATCAGCTTCCTACCCACCAGGTGATTCAGACTGAAAAAAATAAAGTTTTTTAACCGGGTATGCCTAGGAAACCATCCCCAAACAAGCAGTAACTACTGCTTTACATGGTCTGGGGAAGTATCTTGCTTACAACATGGTGTTTACAAGGCAGAGAGGCTTCCTGTCCCACCTACCAGGCAGACGGTGGAGCAACCAGAACTGTGTTTTTAGGGGGAGGGAAGCTAAGAAGTGCTTGGAAGATTTCCAGGGATTTCTCAGACATCTCTGGAAGGAGTCAAATAGTCAAGTGATCAATATTTTTAATTAAAATAAAATAAGGTCTTACTACTATTGTTTCTTATAGATGACAGTATTTTTTTTTTATAAATGTGGCCCCATTATGATGTAGAACCATTTAGAGTAAAAAGTGACTCCCTTCAGTCATTTACAAGCAGGGTATGTGGGTCAGGGTGAAAAAGGATTAGGTTGTTTTTATTTTTTTTTTAAGCACCACCCAGAGGTCCTATTGGGGATTTCTATTGCTTTGCCTGAGGGGTTTATCCCTGGTGTTATTCTGGACCACATGGGAATCAAACCTGGTCCTCTCACAAAGCATGTGCTCCAGCCCTTTGAGCTATTCTTCCTGATCTAAGGTGAGTTTTTTGGTTATTGTTGGGGGCGGGGGGGGGGCTATGAGTAGTCATGCACACTCAGCTATGCTCAGGGCTTATTCATGGTTCCATGCTTAGGGGACACTTCTAGGTGCTGCTGGAGAACCATATGAAGTGCAGGGGGATCAAACCAGGATGAGCAATGTACAAAGCAAATACCTTATCCCTATGGTCTCTCTGACCTTTCTTTACTTTCTTTAGAAAAATTGGAAAGAAGTGTTTGGGGTAAAGAAGAAAGGAGTCAAAAAGATTCTTCAGGAGAAAGACGCCTGCCATCTTGAGTAGTCTGACCACTGCTGTAGTACCCATAAGAACTTGAACTTGTGTCAATGGCCTTTGCTTCCTCTAGGCCCCTATATTAGATTTTAGAAAGATCTTGATAAAGTATTTGGACTCTCTTTGCCCCAGGACAGAGATCTTTCATGTTTTCTGTTTAGTGAGAAGGGCTAAACCTGACTTCTAGTGACCCAAGACTATCTTTCAGGTGAGTTCAAAGAAAGGATATACAACATGAATTGTCTACATGCAGGGAAGACATACAACCTGCAGGGAAGACATACAAGGACTACTGTGACTTTATTATACTAGCTTGTGGGCCACAGTGCCATTATATTGGTTTTGTAGGGACATTTGCTATAAAGGACAAGGGCATGGCCCTTTAACAGAACCGATAAGAGCAACAACAAGAAAATGATGTCCTTTTTGAGAAATGCAGAGGTTGGCCTTAATGCTCGGGTTGAGGAAGATGAGAGGTGGTGTTAAGCAAGGATTCATCTTCTGTAGCGTGGAGACAACATGTTTCTGAATGGAGAGATGTAAGGTCTAAGGCATATGAGTTGTTTGGAAATTAGAAAAGAGGTTGTTCTAGCACTGGAGCGATAGTACAGTGGGTAGGGCACTTGACCAGCCCAGGTTTGTTCCCCAACATCTGATATGGTCCCCAGAGCACTACCAGGAGTAATTCTTGAGTGCAGAGCCAGAAGTATCCCCTAAGCACCGCCAGGTATTTCCCAAAAACCAACAAAACCAACAAAATCATTAATTAATTATTTAATTAATTAATTAAAGAAGTTAATATAGTAGTGCCAGAGTTAGCTAGTAAAAACAAGATGATGGGCTTGGAATTAAAAATTTCAAGCCCACAATATTGGACCATTTAGTGGATATAGTGAGTAAAGAATGAATTGCCAAGGGGGTATGGTGCTGCCAGCAAGTCAACCTGTACCTGCGGGGTGAGTGCATCAGCCTCAGACTTCTTGATACCCCCAAATTGCTGCTGTGCCTTTGACCAGACCCTAACAGTTTGGGACCAAGTTTACCAAGAAATTAAACAGCCAAAACCCACAAATCACCTCCGGCTCAGCTATACAAGCTCATTTATTGGCCTTACTTCAGAGACCCATAAATATCAAAAGAGATCAGAAGACCCAGTTAGGGCTGGTGACACAGAGTAATGCAGGTGAGGAGGCACATCCCTGCAGGGCATATGCCAATAGTTTGTTTCTCGGGAAAAGATGGAAACAAGGGCCATGATCCAAAGACAGACAAAAGAATCTCCAAAAGCAGCTTGCTGCAGAGATGCCTCCAGACTTTAAGCCAGGCCAACTTTACCGGGGTGCCTCAGACAGGGGCAGGCATCATCCCTCCACCTGTCCCCTAAAAATCCGAGGAGCCATCAGCTTCTAGAACCCTATGAGAAGTGCAAGCTGTCTTCACTGGGACAGCTCGTGGGTTGAGTTTCCCTCTCTGCCCCAAGCAGAACCCCAGCAGCTGAAAACCTCTAGAACCCAACTACTACCATACCCCAGGCCACTCTCCACATGCTCAGAGGAGCCTCACCCAAGAGGGGACGAGCCCCACCCAAAAGCAGACCTGCAGGAAAACCCAGGTATTCGGGAACACGTGACTGAGATCTTGACTGAGATCTCCAAACCTGCTTGGATAGGGACTGGGTCTCCTCCCTCCCAGGTCCCCAGTTTTCCAGTAGATTGGCAGTCATACCCACAAAGTGCCACTGGCGCCACGTGTAACCTCATCAATGGCTAAGACACAGAGACTATAAAATAAAGCCCCCGGAAGACAACAACACAGAGTTTTCTGGACATTGTATTCTATCCATAACAAGCAATACAAAAAAAAATTGTCTAGCATTGCCTTTTCAACAGGTTTGAATGGTGGTGACACTGGTGTTGAAGTATTGAATGTAACCAAAGTAGAGCAAGAGTGTGGGGGAAAATTGTCTGCCACATAGGCATGGGAAGGGTTGAAAGGGGGGAGGAGGAAATAGTGGGGATTTTGGTGGTGGAAAATGTGCACTGGTGAAGGGGTGGGTGTTTGATGATTGTATGACCAAAGCTCAAACATGAAAGCTTTGTAACTATCTCATGGTGAATCAATAAAAAAGGGGAAAATAACAATAATAAAATAAAGTGAACATTCTGAATAAAAAAAGTATTGTGGAGTTCATGCCCAATTCAGTCAGCTAATCAATGGCTGAATAAATAGCAGTACTCTTACACTTAAAAAAAAAGAATGAGTTGCCATTAACTTCCAACTTCCCTTATTCTCCCATTCTTGGCTCAAGGCAAGGTGCTATAATGGTCCAATGGTTATGACTGACTGAAAATAACTCTTCTTAGGTCATGGCTCAACTCTACTGGTCCCCAACACACTCATATAGGGAATCTGTAGGCATTCAGATGGGACCACAGTTGAAATACACCTTGGGTTCAAAGCTCAGTCCCTTCAGAGATTCTAATTTTGCCTCTTCCCTCTCTTACTTACTGGTTTCAATGACAAGAAAATACCTTCCTTGGCCATGTTACTCCTAGACTTGTTTAGTGGGAACATTAATATATTTTTATAAGACTCAAAAGTTTTAAAGCAATTTTAGGCTTAAACCAAAACTTAAAGGAAAATCAAGAGCTTTCCTATAAGCCTCCTGCTCCTGAATAGAGGCTAACATAACTCACCAGAATGATACTTTGTTGTTTCCTCCTCCTCCTCCTCCTCCTCCTCCTCCTCCTTCCCTCCTCCTCCTTCCCTCCTCCTCCTCCTCCTCCTCCTCCTCCTCTTCCTCCTCCTTCTCCTCCTCCTTCTTTTGTTTTCTGAACTAACAGTGAAAATACATTGACACATTCTAACTACCCAAAGTTCATAGTTGACATCAGGTCACACTCCAGTTGTATTTCTGTGGATTTGGACAAATGTATAAAAACTTACATCTATTATAATATTACTATACAGAGTATTTTCATTATTTGAAAAATCCTATGTTCTTCCAATTCATCTGAAAATCATTTATATTTCTATTATCCTCTTATTTCCTTGGAAATATTATTGTTTCACTTAACAATTAAACCTTTTGTAATGCCCACGCTTGATTATCCAGGTACTTTCTTATTAATTCGTGAGAGATTATCTTTAATTTATTTACCAAAACTGTCTTTCTCAACTTGAATTGCTAGCTAGTTCAACTTGCTGCAAAAACAGTCTGACCTTTAAATAACTCAGTAGCTACTGTTGTTGCCCAAGTTAGATAAACAGAGATTGATATAAGCAGATATTGTAGACTGCTTCTCTGAAGGACAACTCAGCTTTTTACAAGATATTCCCTACAATGGAATTTGGGGTATATGATGTGGTCTCTGTTTAAGGTCATACCACAGAATATACTGTATAAATTTTGGGGAAAATCACTAGTTATATCTAAGTGACACATTAATAGAGAAACAAAAATGTAGTTTTGTTTTTTAGCATCGATTGAAATAATAATTAGTGTGTGTGTATGTGTGTGTGTGGTGTGTAGTTTCCAAAAGTCTGTAGGAATTCTGCTGTGTGAGTATGGACAAACTTCTCAGTGAGAGATGAAACTTGATGTTATGGCTCCACAGAGAGATTTCATGCATGTGCATTTCATGTCTATGCAGTCCCTTCTTTTTGTTCTTTATTTCTATTAAGTCAAGCTGGAGTGATAGCACAGCGGGTAGGGTGTTTGCCTTGCGGGGGGCCGACCCGAGTTCGATTCCTCCATCCCTCTGGGAGAGCCTGGCAAGCTACCCGTGGCATATTCGATATGCCAAAAACAGTAACAACAACTCTCACAATGAAGATGTTACTGGTGCCCGCTAGAGCAAATCAATGAACAACAGGACGACAGTGCTACAGTGCTATGTTGGTTTGTCTGTTGTAGGGAAGAAACCTAAAATAGTAGTGACTTAAACAAGAAAGAGGTTTATTTATATTTAATGTTCCATTCTGAGAATAAATGGTTTAGACTTTACATGACAATTTTATGGGCTTAGAAACTCCTTCTGTCTTTGCTCTGCCTTTCTCAACTTTATTAAGTTTTAATTTCATGACAATGATAGCAGTTCTAGAAATTGCTAGAACATTCACTTTCTAGTTAGCGAGAGAAGGAAAAAGGAACAATAAGTTTTATTTCATTAAAAATATTTATTTCAAAACATTTGAAAATTACAGTAATTACATTGATCAGATTGTGGTCATATGGTCATACTTAACTAAAAGAAAATATGTAATATGTAAAAGTTATATTCCTATAGAAAAAGAGAGAATGGATATGGAAGGATATTATAGGTCTCACTCATGTTTGAATTCTACTAGTTTGAGATTCTTCTGAATCTCCTCTGTCATATAATGTTCTTCATACTTTCACTATGCAGTAAACATGCTTTGAACCCTATTGACATTTGTTTTTTTAAGTGGCATTCTATATTCTGAATGATGGAATTAATCCAAATGTTGAATGAATGAGTAAACAAAATGTGGTTATTTTTGTTTATGAAAGGAAACCCTGTCAGATGTTACAATGTGGATTAACCTTGGGAACATACTAAGTGAAATAAGACTAACAAAAAAAGACATATATTGTATAAATCCATTTGTATGAACTATTTAGAATATATAGACTGAAAGAATAATGGTGATTTCTAGGGGCTGGGATAAGAGGCAAGGGGGACATATTGTTTAAAGATACAGGATTTTAGTATGAAAAGATAGAAAGTTTGACGTGAATTGTGGTGATGATTGCAGAACAATGGAAATATACTTAATGACACTAAACAGTATACATAAAGTGGTTAAAATGATAAGTGGTGTGCTGTTTATTTTATGTTTGTTTTTCTATTTTGTTTTTTCTTGAGAGGCCATATCTTATGGTTCTCAGAGGCTGCTCCTGGCACAGTCCTGGGGAAAACATGGTACTAGGGATCAAAAATGGGGTTCTTGCATGCAAAGCTTATACTCCAGCCCTAAAACCATCTCCCAAGCCTGTGTAGTTTATGTTTACCACAATTTTTTTTAAATTGTTTACTCTCAAAAACCAAAATCAGGGTTCTCTGTTATGTTAAAAGAGATGACCCTAGCTGGAAGCCTGCTTCATGAGCAGAGGGGAGAAGGCAGATGGAATAGAGAAGGGATCACTAATAAAATGATAGTTGGAAGAATCAGTTGGGATGGGAGATGTGTGCCAAAAGTAGATAATGATGACCTCTCACATAATGACCTCTCAGTGCCTGTGTTGCAAGCCATAATGCCCAAAAGTAGAGAGAATATGGGGAATATTGTCTGCCATGGAGGCAGGGGGAAAGTGGGAAAGAGGGGGTATACTGGGGATATTGGTGGTGGGGAATGTGCACTGGTGGAGGGATGGGTGTTTGATCATTGTGTGATTGTAACCCAAACATGAAAGCTTGTAACTATCTCACAGTGATTCAATAACATTAAAAAAAGAAGATGACCCTAAAGCTGAAGACATTCATGCACTTTTTTGCATGAGTTTGTTAAGCCAGTGGTAGCCCTATGGTTTTTTTTTCAGTTCACATTTTTCTGTATTGTCTTGAGTCAATAGCCATCAAATTTGGGTATGCTATTTTTGAGGTATTTTATTGTATTTACAGTCCTTGGTGTTATAGGTTACTTTCTCTAGTGCTTATGAACCACAGTTAGGAGTGTGTAGAGAATGTTGTGGGGACTGGGGCGACAGCTCAAAAGGCTGGAGTGCATGCCTGGCATTCTGAGGCTCTGAGTTTGGTCATCATACTCCATGTTCCCTGCATATCACTGGATGGCTCTAGTGAACCCCAGCACTGCTGAGTTAGAGTAGCTCCTCATTGTGGTCCCAGGCATTGAACTATTGAGTTGCACATTTGGGTCCCGAGTGGCCCCCAGTCCTTTGAGCGCTTCTTGCAAAGTCCCCAAAGCCCCCAGAAGAGAACATTGCTGGTGGCTGGTATGCTCAGGGACTATAACGTTCAAAATTATATTTTAAAGGATTTTCTAATATTTAGTTTGCCTTTTGTAATATCTTCCTATTTCTTATCTCTTTCTCACTCTCTTTCTTTAATTGTGTACTCCAAAAAACCAAAATCAGAGTTCTCTGATATGACATGAGATGACCCTAAAGTGTATATGTATATCATTTTCTCCAGTTCACTGAATAATTCTCAATAGCAGTAAAACTAAAGAAAGAATCTACACCTAAAAAAAGAACATAAACATAAAGAAACATGACTCTCTGATTTATTTGTGCTAATCTGCTACCTACAACATGTTTCAAGTAGCAAACCTATGACTTGACTTCACAACCCTCCAAGCCAGAGCCTCCTCCCTCCATTCCCTCTCTCCTGTGCTTCCCCACCTTGCTGTGTGATCTCCTAAATTCTAAGGCCAATATGTCATTCACTCTAAAAATGAGTCCATATGGCGCCCTCAAGTTCACTTCTGATCACTTAGCTTGGCAAAATGGGGTATAAATGGGGCCAGTCCTACTCTTTCTTACCAGCTCATACAATTTCATCTTCAAGGGTGCCCTATGTCTAACTTTTTCCTCCCTCAGGGTAGGCTACTCCCTAAAGGAATTGTGTGTCTAATGCCTGCCTGTCCCAAGACTAAAAACGAGCAGCTTTTTCTTTTTCAAGCCTTATCTTGCAAACTACCTTCTTGGAGAAGCTTTGCTTTTCGACTTACTCTTTCCTCTAGGTTCCTAAGCACCTGACTCATATCACCTCTAATGGGACACCTCACCTCTGGATAGTATCTATCTCAAAAGTTATATTTAGGGGCTGGAGCGATAGCACAGCGGGTAGGGCATTTGCCTTGCACGTGGCCGACCCGGGTTCTATTCCCAGCATCCCATATGGCCCCCTGAGCACTGCCAGGAGTAATTCCTGAGTGCAGAACCAGGAGTGATCCCTGTGCACCACCAGATGTGACCCAAAAAGCAAAAAAAAAAGTTATATTTAATAGTGCTAACTGTAAACATTTTGGTGTTTGTCCCCGGAGTACATTCCAATGGAAGGAATTGCTGTGCAATGGGGTAATCACGATGCGATGGGGTTGTTCATTGATAGGTACTAATAAATTTATTTTCTCTTTGGAAAGTGGCTCAATCTGTTTACATCCGACATGCAGTCCTGGTGATTCAAGTTGCTTCACTTTTTCATGAGCAGTGTTTTCTGTCTTTTTAATTTTAACCATTGTATAGTGGTATCAAGCTGTGATTTTAATTTGTATCAATTTTATAAGGGCTGGAGCGATAGCACAGCAGGTAGGGTGTTTGCCTTGCATGTGGCTGACCCGTGTTCAATTCCTCTGTCTCTCTCAGAGAGCCCAGAGAGCCCAGCAAGCTACCGAGAGTATCCCGCCCGCACGACAGAGCCTGGCAAGCTATTGGCGTATTCGATATGCCAAAAACAGTAACAACAAGTATCACAATGGAGATGTTACTAGTGCCCGCTCTAGCAAATCGATGAACAACGGGATGACAGTGCTACAGTGCTATAGTGCTATAGTGCCATCAGTTTATAACTAATGAAATTGAGAACATTGTCCGCTTATTAGCCATTTGGAGATTGTTTTTTGTAAAGGGTCTTTGGCCCATTTTTTTAAAACTCTTAATCAAATTTTATTTTATTTTTTTGATTTTTTTGGGGGGGTCACACCCAGCGATGCTCAGGGGTTACTCCTGGCTTTGCACTCAGGAATTACTCCTGGCAGTGCTTGGGGGACCATATGGGATGCCGGGAATCGAAACTGGGTCGGTTGTGTGCAAGGCAAACGCCCTACCCACTGTGCTATCACTCCGGCCCCTGCCCATTTTTCCTATAGGATTGTTTGCTTATTTTGTATGTTAGATTGTCATTGCTGCTCCTACTTGACTGTATAGTCACCCCTATTACCATGAAATGTTCCATCTAGGTTCTTATTTATTTATTTATTTATTTATTTATTTATTTAAATTTTATTGAATCACCATGTGGAGGGTTACATAGTTCTCAGGATTATGTCAGTTATACAATACTCAAACACCCTTCCCTTTTCCCGTGCCCATATTCCATCACCAACCACCCCATTAAACCTCCCGCCCCCTCCCGCCCCCCCAGTCCCCGCCCTTGTAAGTGATAAGTTTCACTTCGTTTACGCTTTATCTTGGTTACAGTCCATGTTTCTCACTATTGTTGCTAGGGTTTCCCCGAAAAAAGAAAAGACAGTCCCACTGTCAAGGAAGCATCTGATGGCTCTCCATTGCTGAGAATGTAGAGATATTAAGTCCCGCTGTTTGTTACATAACTTTTCTATTTTTTTTCCCCCCTCGTCCCGCGCCACCGAGATCACGCCTGTTTAGTAATCACCAAACTGCCTGACAAAGGGAAAACAAACCAAAAAAGATGGTTATTTCCCGTCACCAGCCGGCGTGGGGCTCTGGCTTAGTTGATAGCCTGGTAGAATGTCTGCAAGCAGTTTCTGGAATCAAAGGTAATACGCTGGTATCGGCCCCGGCTTGAGATTCCACCAGCGTCCCGCTGTTCCAAGTACATAATAATTTATTCCCTTGTATCCCATTCCCACGCCACCAAGTCCGTGTCAGCTTAATGGACATCACACTATGGTTAACGCCACGCCGCGTTTCTTCCCGAGAAAGAAGGATATTTCTTCTAAGCCGGCGTGGGGATATGGCTTAGTTCAGTCTATAGAGATGGCTACCACTTTGGCAGCCTTCAATATTTCAGCAAAAGACTTACTATTCTTGTTAGGATTTCCCACCAAAGTCCGACCCGTTAAGAAGGAACCATTTCATATTGGTTATGATTAAATGACAATAGGTTGCGCGGCCATGGCAGCGGCCTCGTGGCTTTGAATTTCTGTATAAAGTCCAGGGAAAGTACAGCCAGAAATTACACGTCGCTACAAACTTTAACCCTATTATGGTCCCCCCAAAGTCCAACCCATTGCAAAGGAACCATTTCATATTGCTGATGATTAGATGACATTAGGGTTTCTATATAAAATCCAGGGAAAATTCTGCCTAAAATTCTATCGTTACAATGTTTTACCCTTCAACAAAAAACTCAGTACTATTGTTTGGAGTTTCCCCCCATGGTAAGCCCTGCCAAAAAGGAACATTTACACGTTGCTGACAATCAGACAATCAAAAGATATTAGGTCGCGCGGCTGCTATCGCGCGATTTGGATTTCTATATGAAGTCCAGGGAAAATTCTTTTGGTAATTGCATCACTCGCTGGCAGCACCTGGGCCAGAAGCTCCGAGCACACAGTTTGGAGGCATTTTGGGGGCGCCGCTCGTGTCCAAAGTGGTTCAGTTGCCTCCGGGGTTGATCTCGCGCAGGGCCAGAAAGGCCCATCTAGGTTCTTTTGAACACATGAACCATTGGCTTTCCAGCTCTGCAGCCTGTTTTCTTTCAGATTGTGGGGTCTATGCTACATACACATCTTCCAGATACTTTTGCTGTGTAACCAGCTACCCAAAACACAGTGGTAGAAGACTACAATCATTTTCATAATACTCAAGAGTGATATAGGACAGGATTGAGGTGGCTTGTTCAGCTATATCTTGGTCTTAGCTGGGAACACTTGAACAGTTTGGGACTGATACTGCAAATCAGAGTGCCTGCCAGTGGTTTCTCTTATTGTCTGAACTGCCTCGACCTTCTGGCAACCTTCTGGGTGGGAAATGTAATTCTTTCTTTTAAAGGGGCAAGGCTGTGTTGTCGAAGAGGTGGTGGGATGAGAGCTGTGACCGATTTATAATGTAATGTTCTTTTTTTCCTGGGAAGAAATTCTCATTTTGCCTTGTCATTGGGTTGGAGCAAATTTCCAGATGTCTTTTTATACCATATCCAGCATCAACTCTAAGTACAGCACATTTGGGAACAGCAAGTCCCATCCTCCCACTGCTGTCCCCTAGACAGTTCAGTGAGATGCTGAGGACATCAGCAGTGCAGGTTGTTAGGCATACCATAGGTGTTCTGCAAGTGTGTTTCGTGGGGTGTAATCAATGGCATTTCACAATTATTACCCACTTGTTAAGTATGATAACATTATCATCAGGTGGAAGAATATTCTCTTTTTTTAACTTTTTAATTGAATCATGTGAGATAGACCCTTCAAAGCTGTTCATGTTTGGATTTCAGTCATACAGTGTTTCAACCCATCCCTCCACCAGTGTACATTTCCCAGCACCAGTGTCTCCAGGTTCCCTCTCATCATTCCCCACCCTCCACTCCCTGCCTGCCTTATGGTAGGTACTCTCCTCCTCCTCTTCCTCCTCTTCTTCCTCCTCCTCCTCCTCCTCCTCTCTCTCTCTCTCTCTCCCCACCCTTTTGGGCATTGTGTTTGTAGGAGTAATACTGAAAGGTTATCAATAATATCTCTCACATACTTTTAACCCTTAGATCTTGTCCAGTGTGATGACTCTCAGCTATTATTGTCATACTGATCTCTTCTCTATATTGCCTACCCTCAGCCCTCCCACACACACTGTGGTTAGTTCCAACCATTGACCAGTCCTTCTAACTCCTGTTTTCCCTGGCCATGACTATTAGTCTTCTACTATACAGTTTTATATGCCAAAAATGAATACAGTAATTCTATACTTGTCCCTCTCCTTCTCACTCATTTCACTCAGCATGATACTCTCCATGGATAAAGAAACTATGGCACATCTACACAATGGAATACCGTGCAACTGTTAGGAAAAATGAAGTCATGAAATTTGCCTATAAATGGATGGACATGGAGAATATCATGTTGGGAGAGTATTCTTATACTTGAGGGAAGCTTATTAGAGTATTAGATTAAACCACATGAATGTTCTGATATCAGTTCATGTTTAATATGTTTCAATATAACATTTAGGAGTTACATGTCATGGATCTACATGATAAACTTGCTTTCAAATGGTTTAGCAAAATAAATTCATATGTGGTATTGACCTGAGGATGGAATATGCCCACTATGGTAATAAGCATGTAGGAATAAGGCTAAAGGCAGATACAGGAAGTCCATTTTTCTCTGCCTTTTTTCCATTTTCAACTCTCATGTACAGTCTGTCCCCTGGTGAGGAGGGGTATTAGTGAGGTACAATAGGGTCTCCGGAAATCAGTGTGTACTTGCCTGAATTGTTACTGTCATCACTCTCATTCCATTGATCCTCAATTTGCTCGAGCGGGCCCAGTAATGTCTCCATTCATCCTAGCTCTGAGATAGCAGCCTCTCTTTACTCGTCCTCCCCCACGGTGCAGCATTAGAGGCTCTTTCAGGGTCAGGAGAATGAGACCCATCATTGTTATCGTACTATATTTGGCATATGGATATGCTACCCCCAAATTACCCTGAATTAACCCTAGTTTTTTTGTCTGAAGAAACCCTGGTTCCCCATCCTAGTAAAATCATCAGGGACCATGGCATCAGTTTGAGCTATAGGGATCAGAGTCTGAGTAAGGTTATGGGAGAGCATTGTTGAAGAGGCCCTGATTATAGGTGAAGGAAGGAGAGGGAACAAGGTTGAGATCATCTGCATTCCTGGAGGGATACGGGCAATTAGGGGCAGGGTATGATTGCTAGGAAGGCAGAGGAGCAGATGGTAAAAGAGAGAAGTTGGAAGTTGTGTTGAGGGGATGAATCTTCAGCTCAGGGTCTTTGCACCCCTCCTAGGGTTTGTGAATGAGCCAGGATTCTACCATCCCTTGTGTGGCAAGAAGGAGGGAGAACCTAGGATGGAGTAGGGTAGGACAGCCTTTGGGAGTTTATGCGTTGCCTGCTCTGAGCTAACTCTTTCCAGTCTTTCAGGAATCTGGCCTCACTGTGCCTTCCCTGAACCCTCATACTCAACTGCCTAGAAATTATTAGGATATTCAGAGACAGAAATAAGTATGGCTAGTCATCACCTAAATCCTCAAAGCACTGAAGGATCTCTCTGCTTTCCTTTTGCTTTTCAAAAGACACATAAGGTGTATGACTATGGAAGGAGGCTCTCTGAAGAGCTTCTTCACCGCAGACATTTGGGCAGATCTGCCACATCCTGTACCCGGGCACAGGTTGCTGCATTCTTGAAGCAAAGGCCAGATGTGCAAATTCTGCGGCTGTGCCCAGGTCTAGTGCAGTACAGCATGCTTTTCTTGGAAGTCATTGGTGATTTGTTAGAAAAACAGGAAACATTGGGGCTGCTGGTGTACACTTTGACATTTTTGTTTTTGAACTCCTTTCATCTATCTCAGTCTCAAGATGTTTTAAGGATATTTCTGTTCAGCCCTGCCCTTCAAGTCTCTTCATTATTCCCCCCCCCCCCGTTCCCTGGCATCCTCTCTTTTCATGTTCCCTCTTGCTTTCTGTAGCCTTCTTCATCCACCCCCAATCACTGCTGCAGAAGTGGGCAAGAGTAGGCAACCGTGGTAACAGGTGTGGTGTCTTGGTGATGTAAGTAACTATGAGTCAGGCTTCTCCACACCTGTCCACCCTTCCTTACCCAGTGTCCCCCACCCAACCCCGCCTCTTTCTTTGTGGTTTGACCGGAAGCTGAGTGGTCTCTATGTACTGGAACCTGCTGCAGGTGGGACAGCTGGCTAGTTGCTGTCAATCAAAGCTTATGTGGCCAGAAAGGGAAATACTTTATCCCTGCTGGGTTAATCTGGAGACCGAGGAACCATCAGATGTCATTTTATCCTGGAGACACTAAATTCAATAGAGGAGAGAGCTCTCCAAGTGTCCCGGAGTCTATGTCCTGATTAAAGGAGAAGGAATGGAAGGGGATGAGTTTGTCCCTGCTACAACCCAGCTGCAGTCACAGTCATTCTGTGCATTAGGGTCCATAGTAAAGTGCTCTTAAGTACTGTCAAATAAGTGCTCCTTAGAAAGATTATCCTGGATATCTTTTTGGCAAGAGCCATGAAATATCTGATAGATGACTGAGGAGGGGATATGTATTCAATCCATCTTGCATTCTACATCCAATAATATGCCACTCATCCTATAATATGTCACTTATGGAGAGGGCAAGTTCTCATTTTATGGAAGAAGAAACTGAAGTCCAGAGAGATCAAGGGATTAGATTATTGTCTTTTATTCTTTAATTAAGATTCCTGGAGGGAGGTCTCAGGTAAGGGATCTGCTTTGTCCTGGTGGTCCTTTTAATGAACTATGCTCTGATTTTTTTCTAATGCCTCTGCACCACATCCTCAGCTGGGGCCCTCCCCTTTCCCTGGGGAACCAGGTTCAGGGGCTGTCCTTCTGAAGTCATATAAGAAGTTTGTTATTAGAGATTAGAAACTCCCAAACCTCTGGGAAGTATTGTTTTTAAAAAATCCAGAGAGAGAGATGGAGAGAGAGAGAGAAAGAGAGAGAGAGAGAAAACTTGAAAGACCAAGATAGAGTTGCCAGCTTGAAAAATTAAAGCACCATATTTAGGGAGGTCTCTAGAGAAAAAAATGTATTTAAGAAATTCTGGATTAGGGAAGCAGAGTGGGCAAGAAAGTGACCTGTTCTCACACCAGGACTTGATGGTGAAGTTCAAGAGGCATCAAGAGAGAGAGGGGAAGGACTGCCTTCTCTCCCATTCCTTATGTCTATTTTTTGTGTCATGCAGTTTCTAGAAGCAGAAACTCTAACCTAGGGTCCTATGAACTTTATTGGGATCATTTTAATGTGCCTGTAATTAAAGTTTTGTATTTCATTCATTCCATTAAGAACTTAGATGCAAACTACATACTTATATGTAACAAAAAGTCTGAAAGTCAACATTGTGTATATGCCAATGATGTAATGTTCTGGGAAAGACATAGTTATAGAGATAGTAAAAGATTAGTGATTATTAGACATTGGTGAGAGGAAAAAACATAGATTAAGAGATTTTTTAGGACAGTGAAACTATTCTAAATGATATTGTACCTTGTGACACAAAGAGTGAACCCTAGTGAAAACTACACTTATCAAACTATACTTTAGTTGTGTCAACATTGGTCCATCAGTTATATCAAATGTACCACACTAATGGAAGATATTAATAACAGGGGAAACTTTGGGTGAGAGAAAGGTGGGAATGTAGAGAGGGTATATGAGAATTTTTATTCAATTTTTCTGTAAACCTAAAAGTTATTTAGAATTAAATTCTAGATAGGGGGAAAAGTAGAACATTTTCTTCTCACATCTACTGAAATCCAATTATGAGTCCCACCCCATCCTGCCAAGAGCTGTCTGATAGATAACTCAGTTTTCATTTTTCTGCCACACCTTTCCCTTAAGTCTCTGCTGATTTATTGGCATGAGAACTGACCAAAGAGAGGGGAAATTTTAAATAAAGAAAGAAATGACTAGCCTCATGAATTGTCCTCTGTTTTTGCTCTGTGGCCATAGAAATCACTCCTAGGAAGCATGGGTTCTGACCTGAATCTCTTCCTTTGGCCTTTGGACAAAGGAAATACAGGCAGAATCAGGGCTCCAAGCAATCTGCCCACACGTGGATGGCAACGGACTCTTTCAACACCCTAGTAAGAACTGACTTACTGAGAAGTTACAATAGACATGATTTTCCTTTGAGGCTTAAGGAATATCCCCTATTGCTTTTTTGATCATGGCATCATATTTGGGTTTTTGATTAGCATATTTCCATATTCATAGAGAAATGAATATAGAGAGAATCCTGATTTCTGAACTAGGTATGAGGATTAGAAACCTTGAAATGGTAGGCATGTCACTATTGTCAAAAATTAAAGTCCAGGGGCTGGAGCGATAGCACAGCAGGTAGGGCGATTGCCTTGCACGTGACCTACCCGGGTTCAATTCCCAGCATCCCATATGATCCCCTGAGCACCGCCAGGAGTAATTCCTCAGTGCAGAGTCAGGAGTAACCCTTGTGCATCGCCAGGTGTGACCCAAAAAAGAAAAAAAAATTAAAGTCCAATAGAGGAAGTCCAGTGCATTTTAGAGTCATTTTTCTCATTTTTAATTAATTTTTTATTTTAATGAATCATCGTGAGACACAGTTACAGACTTACAATTTTTTAAAATTTTATTTGATTTTCTTTTTGGGTCACACCCAGCGATGCTCAGGGGTTACTCCTGGATTTGCACTCAGGAATTACTCCTGGCGGTGCTTGAGGGACCATATGGGATGCTGGGAATTGAACCTGAGTTGGCCGCGTGCAAGGCAAACACCCTACGAGCTGTGCTATCGCTCCAGCCCCAAGACTTACAAATTTTCGTGATTATGTATCAGTCATACAATGTTCAGGTGCCCATCCCTCCACCAGTGCCCATTCTTCACCACCAATGTTCCCAGTATCCCTCCCACCCCCTGAGATACTGATGAGGACTGTATTGAATTGTAGACTATTTTTAGCAAGATGATTGGCATAATACCAATATTGTGTCTGTGGGTTGTATATAACTCTCTATTTATTCTTGGATCTGGAGGCTTTACAAAGTTTTGTTAAATTTATCCCTCGGAGCTTTAATGTTATTTTGAAGGGTATATTTACAAATCTTATTTTCTAGCTTGTAATGACTTCAATGTAGAAATAGAATATAGTTCTTATATTGGCATGGTAGTGTATAATTTTGAGAAATTCACTTGTGGTGTTTTAGAGTCCTTAGAAATTTCCCATGTACACATCTAGTTTTTATGGGACTTTTTCTTGTCTTATGACAATGATTATGACTGCCAGTGTGATGTTCAGTAAAGGCTGTGAGAAGGGCCATGGAGATAGCTCAAAGGGTTGGAAAACATGTTTTGCATAACAGATGCCCAAGTTCAGTCTCTAGCGTTATTTAGTTCCTCAGGCTAAACTAAAAGGATGAAGTATAGTTTTTTTTCAGAAAGAAAAAAAAGATGTTGAGAACAATATCTTTGCTTTTCTTAATAAAAAAGTAAAAAACTTGAGATTCACTTTATAGACTTTTTCATAGTTGTTCTTTATCAGTTTATTTTTCTCTCTCTTTTTCTCTTCTCTCTCTTTTTCTCTTTATCAGTTTAATAGAGTTCCCTTCTGTTTGTAATTTACTGAGAAATTTTATAAGTTAGTATTGAAATTATTGTTTTGTTTGTTTTTGGACCACACCTGGCTGTGCTAGGGCTTACTCCTAATTCTGGGCTCAAGAGTCACACCTGGCAGTGTTTGGGTGACCAGATGTGAGGCAGCATCAAACCCAGATTGGCCATGTGCAAGGCAAGCACTATACTAAATCTCTAGTCCTGGTGTTGAATTTCAAAAATGTTATTATTTATTAAATGTAGTGATTGTGAGATTTTTCTTGAATTTTCTATTTTCTTTAATTGATTTTTTATTAAGAAACCGTGATTTAAAACTGTATCCCGCCTGCATGGCAGAGCCTGGAAGCTACCCATGGCGTATTTGATATGCCAAAAACAGTAACAACAAGTCTCACAATGGAGACGTTACTGGTGCCCACTCAAGCAAATCGATGAACAATGGGACGACAGTGCTATAGTGCTACAGTAGTCTCATTTGTTTATTTTGTTTCTGATTGCCTTTGTCAATGGAATTATATCATTGAAAACACCTTTATGGTTCAAATATAGGCATCCTACCTGACTCACTTAGAATTGACTTTTGTATAAGGGTGAAATATGGATCCAGTTTCATTTTGTCATGTGGTTATACAGTTTTTCTAACACTGTTTGTTTAAAGATCTATCTTTACTCCATTTCATGGAGTAAAGATAGATCTTTACCCAACAACTTTGTACAAAATTTGTTGATCATAGATCTGGGAATTTGTCTTTGTGTGCTTGATTCTAACTCACTAGTCAGAGTGTCTGTTCTTAGTACCATGCTGTTTAGATCACTATGGTTTTGTAGTATAGTTTCCAGTTGTATAATTAGCTATGTCCCATTTTTTTATATCTCAATATGAATTGACTATTTGGGGTGTTTTATGATTCCATAAAATTTTCGTATTGACTGTTCTAAGTCCTTGAAGCATGTCATTGGTGGGGATTGTATTGATCTGTATAATAATTTTGGTAGGATGGTAATTTTGACAATAGTTCTTTTTCTAATCATAAACATGGAATAGTTTTTATTTTCTAAGACCTTTCTTCTAGCCCTTTCTTAAGTGAATTATAAGTTCACTTAACTAAATTATAGTTTTTGTAGTATAGGTCTTTCCCATCTTATGTTGATCCTCAGGTGATTAGTGTTTTGGAACACCGTTTTGAATGGCGTGGGATTCTGAAAGGAGTGGGATTTTTGATCTCTTCCTTTTCTAGTTTATTATTTCACGGTATCACTGTCATCCCATTGATCATCGATTTACTGGAGCAGGCACCAGTAATATCTCCATTCGTCTTAGCCCGGAGATTTTGGCAGCCTCTCTTTACTTGTTCTTCCCAGCAGTGCCCCATTGGAGGCTCTTTCAGGGTAAGGGGAATGAGACCCATCATTGTTACTCTATTTGGCATATCGAATATGCCACAGAGAACTTGCCAGGCTCTGCAGTGCAGGCAGGACGCTCTCAGTACCTTGCCGAGAGGGAGAACTAGGCTTTAACTAGGTATTCGCAGCTGCGTGCTTACTGGAGCATTGTTTTATAGTCTCTGGATTTTTTTTTAATTTTATTGAATCACTGTGAGATAGTTACAAGCTTTCATGTTTGGTAGCTGTTAGGAGAGATGTATGGATCTTGGCTGTTGATAGGATTACATGGCGCTAGGGGCAGTTTGTGGGTGTGGCTGCCAAGCTACTGGAAAATAGGGGGTCTGGGTGGAGAGGACCCAGTCCTGATCCGATCAGGTTTGGAGATCTCAGCCCTGGGTCTCGCACACCTGGGTTCCTCTGCTGGTTCCTTCATGCGTGAGGCTCTTGTGAATGTGTGGAAAGGGGCCTTGAGCATGGCTGTGGCAGAGTTCCGGAGGTCTTCAGCTACCGGCGCTCTGCTCGGGGAAGGGAGGGAAATTTACTAAAGACTCAATTCAATATTTGTATATAAACATTCAGTTCATTATTTATATATAGAATATTCATAAGATTTTTGTTTGTTGACTTTATGACCGGCTACCTTGCTGTATTGATTTATTTTTTCTAAAAAACATAAAGAGCTTTTTAGTGAACTCTTTATATATATTATGTCATATACAAATTGTGATAATTCTTTTCCAAGATTTGGATTTCTTGGATTTCTCCTGTATTTTATTCATTTGATTAGTTACTTTGATTTTGAAAGTTAAAACTTTTTGAATTCCTAGGTAAATACATTTGGCCTCTAAATGTATTTATTTTAAAACATTCATATTTACATGTTGCTGTATTTAATTTGCAAATAATTTGTTAACGGGTTTTGCATCTGAGGGCCAGGGAAATAGTTCAAAGGGATGGAGAGCATGTTTTGTATGCAGGAGGCCTGGATTCCATCTCTACAACCACTGGTCCTCCTGAGCACTTCTGGGGGTGGCTCCCAAATGTAAAATATTGAGGCAGTTTAAGCATCTTGAGATTAAAAACTGCAAAATATTGATCAGTAGAATTTTGGGTGCATACAGTAATATTTTTGGGACTTTATTATTTGTTATTTTGGTTTCATAAGTGAGTTGGGAAATTTTTCCTTCTTCTCTTTGAGTAAGAGTAGTGTTATTTCTTTCTTAAATGTTTGGTAGAATTTTCTAGTGAAGCATTGTGGTCTGAAGTGTTCTTTGTGGGAAATATTGTTTTCTCATTAATTATCATGAACCATTTCTTTGAATTTAAAAAAATATTATAAGGAAATTTTACTTTAATAAAAATGCTTAAAATGTAGATTTCATTTATAAGCAACAAGTGCTTATCTTAAGGTGTGTAAATGAGGACAAAATATTGAAAATATTTGCAATACTTAAGAGCTATTCAAGTCTTACAACCACTAAAAAACGTTTCAAAGAAATTCAGATCTGGTTTTGAGTATGTGCCCGCAATGGCAGAGAATATATCTTGCATATGTGTGGCCCTGGATTAAAAACTAACACAATATATCTCTCTCCCCAAGCATTTCAGAGAGTGGCCCTCATATACCCCAGCACTGCCTGGCCTGACCCTTCACAACTATCATGCTACTTTGAGACACTCTCACTTATTTGGGGACTATAATAGCAATGACTAGATTTTTTTTGTTGTTTATTTATTGTTGGGTCACATCCATCGATGCTCCAGTGTTACTCCTGATTCTGCACTAGGGGAGCTATATGGTATGCCAGGGATCAGACTCTAGATGTCTGTGTGCAAGGCACCTTACCCACCCTGCTGTACTCTCTCCAGCCCCACAATGACTACAATTTTTTAGTTTAAGCTAACAAAAAGGGTCCTTACCAGCTATTACAGGACTAATTCCACCAATACTACTGTGATGAATGTTTCATTAGCCCATTTTTGCAAGTGAACAAAAGAGCAGGAATAAAGGGCTTGGTCTTGGTGACAGAGCTAGGAAGTAACTAAGTGACCAAGCCTGTCTGATTTTAAAGCTCTTGAAGTCTTTCCTAGATTCCAAAGTACCTTGAAATGGAACTTTATTCCCACCCTGTCCTTTCTCTCTTCCTTCTTCTTTGCCTAACTAGAGAACTAGACATCAGCTTGCATTCCTCTCCTTAAATTGGGTTAGAAGCTGGTCCACAAGAGCTGGAGAGATAGTCCTGTAGTTAGGGTACTAGTTTTGCACACGGCCAAACCAGGATGAACAATTTCTTTGGTTAACAAAGACTTACACTTACAATCTTTTCCTTATTCCACATTAAAGCTAAAATATTTTAACGAAAATATTCTCACTTGCCAGAATCTGCCCCTGAATAATATTTCTCCCACTCAATTAATCTTTTCCTCATGGTTTTTAATCCATATAATAAAGCTACCACTTTTAACTTCCTCCTCCTTCTTCTCTTCCTCCTCTCCTCCCCTGGCAGCTATAACTCTTAGAACTCTGGCACAAAGGTCTAACTGAAACAATTCCTGTCCTCAGAGGTGGGCCCCAGCCACAGTTGGGGGAGACAGAAGAAGCCCTACTTGATACACCTGTCTTGTGTGTTTCATCAGGACTCAACTTTCCCTTCTGTGAAATGATGAAGAACTTACCTCTGCGCTGCTCCAAGAACTTGGGTTGAAAGGGGAGAAACCATTTTATGGAGCAGAGTCTGTTGATGACATTTGGGCCAGTAATTCAAGCCCTAAACATCAGTTTTGAAGGTGTTCCATCTCCCAACTTCTCCAGCAGGTGCTGCTGTCTCTGCGCCTGAATAAGACTAAGATAAAGAGGATCTTGTATTTGGGCTGCCACTAAAAGCAGAGGGTGAGGCCTCATCAAGTATTCATGCCCAGGAACAGACTCCCATACCAAGTACTGGAAACAAGTCAGGTAAGAGAGGAACTCAGTAGCCTAAAATCTGCCCACCTGGCTCAAGATTAGTGAACTCACTATCTGGGTTGCCTGTGGAGGAGTCAGCAGACAAAAGCAACTTTGAAAATTACCGTGAAGGTCAAAGTATATCTTTGCATCCAGGTGCCATGAATGGAAACACTGTAGGTTCTGAACTCAGTCTTTCATCTCCACAGCCCAAAAGTAGAGAATCTGGAAAGCTGATCTAAGTCCTGAGCAAGTCTCTGCCCCAGGCTTTGAGCTTTAGGGTCTTGATCCTTGGCAGATGTAGTCTTGCACCCAGATCTTGGCACATGCCATCTCTTACTGGAACATTCTCCTTACTTCTATCTGCCTTTCTATTACATCTTTTAAAATTTTTAATTTTATATAGGCACCATTCACGGCTTATAATACTGCTAATGGTAGGGGTTTTCCTGTTACATCTTAAACGTTCCTTCTGAGGGCTCCATGACCTCCCAACAAACTCAAAGAGATTTCCCCATTCAACTCTTTCCAGCAGTATCACTTCTTCGTTTCATGAGACCTCGTCTTTCTTTGATGAATTGTTTAATATTTGAGACTTCTAGAATGGAACATGTCTGCTTCGGTCACTGCTATGTCCCTAGTGCCTGGCACATTGTATGTGGTCATAAAATACATTATATTTTATTTTATTAAATACATACTTCCTCTAAGCTCATCCTGCTCTCAAAGGCCTTCTGTTTCACTTGGAGTGGGGTTTCTCTGAGGCTAGGAAGGTTTTGGGATTTGCCTATGTGGTATTTCCTAGTCACCACTGTTCCATTCCATTACTAGGTGCAGTTATAATTCCATAGTTCTTTGCATGTTATTTGCATGGATGCACCCTGATTCCATTATTTCCTTGTGGTTTCCTGATCTGTCCTCGGTTCCACAGAACTGGAGCACTATTTACTCAATTTCCCTCTATGACTTGATCTGACTGTCCAACCCAGCATGTACCAGGAAGGGATGAAAACAGTATGATTTCTCAGAGAAAAGCAGCTGTAGCAACTGCTGCAGCGTAATAACTTTTGTGTTTTGAAAGCTGACGCAGCATGGCTGTCTTGTAGAGAGTAGATTATTGTCATCTCTGTTTTATAGATAAGTAAGCTGAAGTTTGGAAAAAGTAAAGAACTTTTCTAGCAAATACCAAAGTGAAGATCTGAGTCTAAGTCTGTTGATGCTCAGGGTCTAGTTTAATCACTGTGCTCAGCTGTCCTCCTATTATGCTTGCCCCTTCATCTGTGGTTCTTGAGGGAACCTGGGTCCTGTCACAAAACAAAGAAGCTGGGCTGGCTGAGGACTCTCAGGATTTGACACTTCACGCAGTTCCTCACCTGGTGCTATAAGCTGTCTTTAATGCCCTTCTCAGTGTCTTTTCAGTCTGATCTACACACCCTTCAACCTTCCTTGTAAGACATGGAGGGGCAAAGTGAGGTCTTTGGATGATCGCATAATGACAAGTCTTAGAGAAAGAACAGGAAAATGGCCACAGAGAAAGGGAAAGCTAAAAGTAACCTGGGGACCCAGGAAGGGTTGTCAGGGTAGGAATGTGGCACTGGGTTGTTTTTTTTTTAATTAATTATTTTTATTTTAATGAATCACCATGAGATACAGTTATAGGCTTACAAACCTTCATGATTACGTTTCAATCAAACAATGTTCTAGTACCCATCCCTCCACCAGTGCCCATTTTCTGCCACCAATGTTCCCAGTATCCCTCCCGCCACCCCCACCCCCTGCCTCTGTGGCAGATACATTCCCTCTTACTCTCTTGCTCCTTTTGGCTGTTATGATTTGCAATATAGGTAGTAAGTGGTCATCATGTTTGGTCCATAGTCTTTTTTTCAGAACATATCTCCCATCCTGAGCGATCCCTCCAACCATCATTCACTTAGTGATCTCTTCGCCATCCCACCTGTCTTTTCCCCCAGAACATGAGATTAATTTCCAAGCCATGGAGTGATCCCCCTGGCCCCTATATCTATTATCCTTAGGTGTTGGCACTGGGTCTTAGAGTTGGAGCACCCGCACATTGTGTGATGCCTTCTGCAACATTCTCATCAGAAATAAGCTTCCAACCTTCCCTAAGCTTCCAATTCCTACCTATTCGTGATAGGCAAGGGATGCAGGTCTTAAAATTCAGGGGAAAGAATAGAAATTCTATTAATTCTATTAAGAATTGCTACTCTTAACCACAACCCCACCTTCTCCTTCCCAATCCACCATCTTCTGGACACTCCCAGGACACTCCGTGGGCTCTTGAAAACACTTGGCACAGACCCTTTTCTGCTTTTCTGCTCCTATCCTTGACACTTCACTTTCTGTAGCCTTGTGACCTACTAGATCAAGTGCTCCTTGAGTCTGGATTTATCAGGCTGACCTCTGTTTTACCCATGCAGGCAATGACTCAGGATGCAGACAGGGGCCACAACTTGCACAGAAGACCGCATCCTACATGCCCTGGAACGCTGCTTGCATGGACTCAGTCTCAACCGCCATTCCACCTCTTGGTCAGGTAGGTCTTAGAGTATGAGGGTGGCATCTAGGACCTAAGGAAGCCTCAGGAGCCATGATGCCCATGGAAACCTGACAGAGTAGGCCTTCAGGAAATGGGAATTTTGACCTTTTCATAGTTTCTTCCTCATACCCATCAGGGCTGTATCTTGACTCTTTAGCTTGCACTAGGATCAGAGATATTTGTTGAAATCAATTAAAAATGACACAATTTATTATGGTAGAACAGCTGGTAATTTATAGCAATTCTGTTTATTGGTTTTTAATTGTAAAACATAGGGTCTTACAGCAGAACTTCAGAAAGCAAGCAGTTTTCAGGTTTCTCAGGACTGAGAAAGAGGGGTACCTGCAGGCTGGAGTAGTTGTGTTTGAAGAGTAGTGCCTAGTTGTACTTCATTATGCTCATAAAGATTTATGAGTTATAATCCATTATGCTCATAAAGGTATTTCATATCCTATATCTCACTTATTTCATGTCTCTGACTGCCTCATGAGGTAAAAGCCCAATACTTTCTGAACATATCCCCTTTCTTTTAACCTCAGGACCTTTGCACCTGCTTCATAGAACTCTTCCTCAGAGAAACACGTAACTGAATTCTTCTCCTTTGAAGTTCAAATATCACCTCCTCTGAGAGACTTTCCATAATTTTTGAAATTAAACATAATAGAGATAGAAAGTTTATTTTTCCTTTTTGGGCTACACCAAGCAATGCACAGGGATTACTCCTGGCTTTGCTCTCAGAAATTACTCCTGGCAGTGCTCCAGGAAACATATGGGATACTGGAGATCGAACCTGGGTCTGCCGCATGCTAGGCAAATGCCCTACCTGCTGTACTATCGCTCCAGCTCAAGATTAAAAGTTTTTCACTGACTGTATAACCTTATTCTCCAAGGACCCCACTGATCTGTATAATGAAATTAATAACAATAAGGACTGCCTATCTAAAGGGAGGATGGGGCTCAGCAAGAATATTTAGTGGAGATAATGTAAATAATTTGTTTTGTAACGGCATAAAATCTTATTGTCATGGAGTAGACAGTAAATGGAAATTTTCTACCTTTTTTCCTCCTCCCCAGATTTTGTTTGAATTTATCTTATAAACTGGAGGGGGCTATCATTATGTGATATAATGCAAAAACATCTGACTCTTATAAAGTTTACAAAGACCAATGATCACATGAACACTCTGTTCGAACCATTATGACTTTGGAAGGAGTCCAGGCACGTTAAACTCCATGAAAACTCATGATTGGGCTGGAGTGGATAGGGCGTTTGTCTTGCACATGGCTGACCCAAGTTCGATCCCCGGCATCCCAAATGGTCCCCTGAGCACCGCCAGGAATAATTCCTGAGTGCAGAGCCAGGAGTAACCCCTGTGCATCGCCAAGTGTGACCCAAAAAGAAAAAAAAAAGAGAAACTCATGATCAATCTGGTTTTGTCCATGATGTGTTTCTCCTCCCCCAAACCCACACATGACTCACCCTTTAATTTGTAGGGGTTTACCCATGCTGACTTCAGGGAAAGAGAGATTAACAAAATACAAAAGTGTAGGGAAGTTACAAAGTGTTCATTGTAACTTTCAAAATCTAAAGGAAAGTAGCTTCCTCTTCCCAGGCTCTCATTTTGAAGCAGTCCTGGACAGTCTGTGGCTGCTGGCTATTATTGACTTGTCCCCTATGTCATGGAATGAGGTTTGAGTGGCTCCTTTCTAATTTTTGAGCAACCCCCCTACCCACCCCCATGCCCTATTTCCTGCATCTTTGAGATTTGAGTACTCACTGTAGGAAACCAGGTAGGGAATTTGGGAGAAAAGTCAGAGAAGCAGAACTATAACCAGGTCACTGACCTCTATAGAGAATCCCAGCCTATCTATGAGTCTCTTGAGGCTCCTATATATACATACATACATATATATGCATATATATGTATGTATATATATACATACACATATGTAGAACTAAGGAATTTGTTGGCATATCTTGAAGACAGAGCAGAGATTCTTCAGAGATTCTTTTTTTAAATTTTTATTAGTGAATCACTATGGAGTACAGTTACAAACTTATGAACTTTCATGTTTTTATTTAGTTTACATCCCTTTACCAGTGCCCATTCTCCTCCACCAATGATCCCAGTATCTCTCCCACCACCCCATCCCAACCCCCACCACCCATCCTGCCTCTGCGGCAGGGCATTCCCTTTTGTTCTCTCTCCTGTTGGATGTTGTAGTTTTCAGTAGAGGTATTGAGTGGCCATTATGTTTGGTCTATAGTCTACTTTTGGTACGCAACTTTCGACCTGAGTGGGCCTCCCAACATTCTCTACTTGTGTTCCCTTCTCTATCTCTGCTGCGTTTTCCCCCAGCAGGTGAGGCCAGTTTCCAAGCTGTGGGGCAGACCTCCTGGTTCTTATCTCTACTACTCTTGAGTGTTAGTGTTCGATTCTGCTACTTTATAATCCACATATAAGTGCAATCTTTCTATGTCTGTCTCTTTCTGACTCATTTCACTCAACATGATATTTTCCATGTTGATCCACTTATAGGCAAATTTCATGACTTCGTCTTTTCTAACAGCTGCATAGTATTCCACTGTGTAGATGTATCAAAGTTTCTTTAACCAGTCATCTGGTTTTGGGCACTCCAGTTTTTTCCAGATTTTGGCTATTGTAAACAGTGCTGCAATGAACATACAAATGCATATGTCATTTCTACTATACCTTTTTGCCTCTCTGGGATATATTCCCATGAGTGATATTGCTGGGTCAAATGGGAGCTCAACTTCTAATTTTTTGAGAATTGTCCACATTGTCTTCCAAAAGGGCTGAACCAGTCGGCATTCCCACCAGCAGTGAAGGAGAGTCCCTTTCTCCCCACAACCACACCAACACCGGTTGCTTTTATTTTTTTGGATGTGGGCCAGTCTCTATGGTGTGAGGTGATATCTCATCATCTCCCTGATGATCAGTGATGTAGAGCATTTTCTCATGTGCCTCTCAGCCATTTGGATTTCTTCTTTGGGAAAGTTTCTGTTCATTTCATCACCCCATATTTTGATCGGGTTGACAGTTTTCTTCTTGTGGAGTTCAACCAGTGCCTTCTATACCCTTGATATAAACCCTTATCGGATGGGTATTGGGTAAATATCCTTTCCCATTCTCTTCAGAGATTCTTATGCTTTATAAAAAATGTACCAGAAAGAGTTGAATAAACAAGGTCATGAACAAGATGCTAATGGCCCTGGTTCCCTATGAGTAGCCAACCTACTTTGACTGAGAAAATGGGCTTTGTCATGGGTTGTGGCATGGGCATGGCAGCAGTCCTTTTCCTAAGGATTTGAATACAGGGTTGGGAACCTATGGGTGGCATTAGGAAAACCAAGTGCAGAGTGGTGGCACCTTTGGTACGTTCATGGCCTTTGAAGTGGACATCAATACTAGTCAAGGTAATAGTTGTCTGTTACATCTCACTCCTTCCTTCAGTCCAAGCTATCAACTACAGTAAAAAGTCTTTGAATAGCAAGAGGGAGGAGGAGGAGGAGAAAAAGAGGAAGAGGAAGGAAGGAAGGAAGGAAGAAGAAGAAGAAAAAGAAGAAGAAGATAAGAAGAAGATAAAGTAGAAAAAAGTGATGATGATGATGATAATGATGATGAAGGTGGTGAAGAAGAATGCAACAGAGCTGCCCCAGAAGGGTTCTACTCCCTAACCTCAAAGTGAATGCTCACCTTTCTCTTTATTTGCAGCTGGGCTGTGTCTGAACTGTTGGAGCCTACAGGAACTTGTCAGCAGGGATCCAGGCCACTTCCTTGTCCTCCTGGAATTGATCTTACAGAAAACTGGAGAGGTGGGAGCCAAACAGGAACTAAAGGGATTCAAGAAATAGGCACCTACAGAATGTCAGTTCTGAGGTACTTGGTCTACTATAGGACTCAGTCAAAACTGAGTGGTCGTTTGTGTGTTTGGGTTGAGAGTTTCTAGAAAGAAATCTGAGCTTCTTGAGAAACTGACACTAAGAATAAATTGTACTAACTAAAAATAAGAGAGAAAGCAATAGCAAATTCACCTACCTTTCTTCCTCAAATCTTTAAGAAACAAACACTTGAGTGCCAGTGAGATAATACCCAAAATAAAGCACTTACCTTGCATGCAGCCGATTGGACTTAATCCCTAGCACTGAATATAATCCCCCAAGCACCACTAGAAATAAACCCTGAGCTGAGTCATAATCTAAAAGTCCAAACAAAAAGATAAATAAAAAGACATGCGGGGCTGGAGAGATAGCACAGCGGGTAGGGCGTTTGCCTTGCAGGCGGCCGACCCGGGTTCAAATCCCAGCATCCCATATGGTCCCCTGAGCACAGCCAGGGGTAATTCCTGAGTGCAGAGCCAGGAGTAACCCCTGTGCATCGCCAGGTGTGACCCAAAAAGCCAAAAAAAAAAAAAAGACATGAAAGGGAAAACTGATTAGAAGGTAAACAGAGAACTTCCACAGCAGATCAACCCATAGACATTTGGTACTAAAGGAAGTATTTCGGATACTGAGCTGGACTGGGGTTCAGAATAGCTGTGACTCCCCAGGGTAAATTCTGGTTTTTATAAAGAATTACCATTCAAGGTCTGTTTAAATACATAACTGAGTAGGGAAATATGTACCATTCTCTAAGTTAGGAGTTCCTATTAAGAAAAAAGTCTTGGTTTATCAAGACTAACCCTTGTTCAACTTCTGATGCTAATCTTTATCTACTCCTTTTATACTGTGATCTCAAGTGGACCATATCAGAAAAGCTAAACCACTTCTGGGGTGATTAACACATAAATCCCAATATAACAACTCTTTGGCAATAGGGGGAGGGGTTTTGTTTGTTTTTGATCACATCGGAGGTGTGCAGGAGCTATACCTGGCTCATTGTCAGAGTGGGGGCAGGAGGATGTGGAGGATATCCAATGAAGTACCAGGGATTCGACCTGGATCTGTGCTCCCACTAGGTCTCTAGTATCTCCCTGGGTCCCATGGGAAAGCTTTTTAAGAGAGACTGACCAATAGGTCTGTCAGACACTTTATTCAGGATAAGGAGAGAGGGAGAATTCAAAATTTGAGACTGCTATGGTCAGGAGACATAGTAGAAATGAAGGGGCTTTCTCTGTATCTTCAATGCCCATGACTTCTAGAGTAAACCAAAAAGTCTTTAGCATTTTGACCAAAGAATTCTAAATAATGTACATATGGGCATAGGTGGCACTAAGGGATAATCCACAAAAGAATAAATAGAACTCACAAGCAAATATGGAAAAATTGTTGCCTCAGGTTATAATAAAATAAATGTAAATTAAACCATAATGACCCAACCTTTGTTTAGCAAATTAGAAGAAAAATTATTATAGCTCATAGACAGAAGGGCATAATGATACAAGTACTTTGATAAATAAAAGGTATTATAAATGGCAAAATTATTTTTAAAAGCAAGTTAACAATAAGTGTCAAAGATAGTAATATTGATAAGGTGATCCTATTTCTTGAAGTCGATCTTAGATAGGATATAATCAAAATTATAGAAAAGGGGATATGCTCAAGATTTTTCATTGCAGAGGGATTTAAATAGCAAGAAAGTAATCTCAAATGTCTAAACTTAAGCTAATGTCTTATGAAGATCTATCAGAAGAAATATTACACATGTAATAAAATTATGAATATTATCTAAGGATATAAATGACTTTTAACGTACAATCAAATGGCATTAGTAAGATTTATTAACGGTCTAGGAGGAATTGACTAAACATCTTTGAAAATACAGAATAAGATTACAAATTCACACCATATGAAAATGGAATTCTAAACGCACTAATGAGTTTAATTTAAGGAAATAAATCTTTAAAGAAAAGGAAATGTATGTATATGATCCTTTCAAAGCTCCAGAAGGAGAAAATTAATACCTATCATTTATGTACATCAAAATATTCATAAAATTAAAAGACAGAAAACTGGAGAAAAATTTGCAACACAAATGACAGGGTCAATATATAACTAAAGAGGGAAAAAAGAGGTAGTCTTAGAGACCATGTAGCAAAACAGAACTTTATTTCTATGTAGATCTCAACCATAATATATTTAAATGTTAGATATAAGAGACATTGAGAAAAAATACATAAACCATAATTATAGTTCTGCAAAAGAAACTGCAGAGAGGGGCTGGAGCGATAGCATAGCGGGTAGGGCGTTTGCCTTGCACGCGGCCAACCCGGGTTCGAATCCCAGCATCCCATATGGTCCCCTGAGCACCGCCAGGAGTAATTCCTGAGTGCAAAGCCAGGAGTAACCCCTGTGCATCGCCGGGTGTGACCCAAAAAGCAAAAAAAAAAAAAAAAAAAAAAACTGCAGAGAGAAAAATGGTGTAAGGAGAAATCATTGAAATACTATTTGTGGTTGGTCTTGGAAGGAGATATTGTTTTTGTTTGTTTTTCACTTCTGTTTTTAGAATTGTTGCTTTGTGATTACATCATCTTTTACTTGAACAGAGAAAATTAAAATGGCAACAAGAAACCACTGTGCTGCAGTACTGCAGGGTGCCCTCCACCCTGTACATGAGCCTTATCCCTTCACTCCTACCCTCTCCACAGGTTCAAGAAAAGGGAATATACGACCTCCTGACCCCACTGGCCCTGCTCTTCTATTCCACCGTCCTTGGTGTAAGTTCCAGGTTGTATCCAGCCAGGGGAGGTTGGGAAGGAGAGCATAGTCTTCACACCTTTGGAGACAGAGGTGGTATTCAACCTTCTGACAGCTTTAGGACAGTCATCTTGAAGGCCTCCAAGTGAATACAGGTAGTTTGAGTGATTCACTTTAAGAATAAATAAACACTTGCCTCTACTTGAGAGAATTTCCGTAAAAGTGTTTTAGGGATTGAAGACCATTCTCTGAAATGAATAGTACTAATGGTACCATATAGGATGACCTTCAAGGTAAGAGCTTTTTAAAGAAGGACTCTCATTTGTTGGGTGAACTGTGGTTTGTTTGTTTTATTTTGTGAAAACTAGGCCTTTACTATAGACACTACCCTAAGCCCCATCTTGTTCTTGTATAACCTACTTCCTCTGGATAATTTCTGATTCTTCCTAGACAAATTTCTATCCGTGGCTGGGAGAAATTGCTGCCAGGAAATGCACAGGTCTGAGATAGATATTAGTGAGCTTTTCCTCATCCAGACTCAACTGTTTGCATTCCTTCTCCATCCCAGACACCACACTTTCCACCAGATTCAGATATTCTTCTGAAAGCATCCAGAACCTACCACCAATTCCTGACCTGGCCTGTTCCTTACTGTAGCATCTGCCAGGAACTGCTCACCTTCATTGATGCTGAACTCAAGGCCCCAGGTAAGTGTTGAAACAGCCAACACGTAAGATAGAAGTCATACAATCAGAAGGTTTCCACCTCTTCTAGAACTGTTCTTTGGTGATGAAGCTCCTTATACCACATCCCTTAGCCCACATTTCTTGCTTTTTAACTTTGAAGTTTCTTCATGGCACATACAGCACTGCATAGCTGAAAGTATGCAAAAAGAGACAACTTGAGGAGGAATTCTAGGGGGAAGTCATAGCAGAGGTTCTGGGAAGGAGACTCTGCATAAGTCCTGGACCTGCTCTGGACCTGCTCTGGATAGCCAAGGGGTCTCTAAGGATGCTCCTCCAGTACTGAAATTTGTTCTTTTTACTGTAGCACTGTAGCACTGTCATCCCGTTGTTCATGGATTTGCTCGAGCAGGCACCAGTAACATCTCCATTGTGAAACTTGTTACTGTTTTTGGCATATCGAATACACCACGGGTAGCTTGCCAGGCTCTGCTGTGCGGCAGAAAAATGTATGCACACAGCTAAATTCAGTTCTGAAAAGTAACTGATGTTGGAATGGACAGGTTGCAAGTGTGGGCATGACCTGGTACTGGCAAAGTTTTCATTATGAGGCCTAATAAGCTGGGGCTTTTTTGGTTTTTTTTTTTTTTTGCTTTTTGGGTCACACCCAGCGATGCTCAGGGGTCACTCCTGGCTCTGCACTCAGGAATTACCCCTGTCCATACTCAGGGGACCATATGGGATGCTGGGAATTAAACCCAGGTTGGCTGCGTGCAAGGCAAACGCCCTACCTGCTGTGCTATCACTCCAGGCCCTAATAAGCTATTTTGGAACAAGAGAAAATATAGTCAAGTACAATTTACTTAGACGTATAATGATATTAAAGTCAATACATCAATGGATCAAAAGAATATTTACATAAGCATCTAAATAGATAACTCTAAAATATTTGATTAAAAACAAATATCTATTTCTAATATTAAAAAACCTTCTAATATATGGAACTAGAATATTAAGAAAGTCAACAACTCATAGTAAAATACTAAAGTCATTTTTTTTTCTTTTTGGGTCACACCCGGCGATGCACAGGGGTCATTCCTGGCTCTGCACTCAGGAATTACCCCTGGCAGTGCTCAGGGAACTATATGGAATGCTGGGAATCGAACCCAGGTCAGCTGCCGCGTGCAAGGCAAACACCCTACCCACTGTGCTATCACTCCAGCCCCAAGTCATTTTGTTTTGAGCCAATAATCATCCTCTTTGTGCTTCTTAATAATTTGCCTATCTTCCTAAATACAAGTAAAATATAATTCTTCTTCTGAAGAAAATAATATTTTAATTATGTAGAGATAAAACAGTTCCCTGTCTGACATGACAAAAAGAATAATTTGAAGAACTGGTAGACTAGTAAACAGGCAGATAAAGA
The DNA here is from genome assembly GCF_027595985.1 of Sorex araneus. Classification (NCBI taxonomy): domain Eukaryota; kingdom Metazoa; phylum Chordata; class Mammalia; order Eulipotyphla; family Soricidae; genus Sorex; species Sorex araneus. The sequence goes on from NC_073304.1 coordinate 184,156,156, forward strand.
GTTTTCCAATATAACAGCATTAACAAGGCAGAAAACATAACATTAAGGCCTCCTGAGAACTGCTTGTGAGGTGTCCCCCACAGGGGAAAAAAAGAAAAATCAGAAAGATCCTGATGAGATGGATTGGAAGAGGAAAGGTTCTTGGACACATGATGAATGCAAGTCTGCCAACCTAACTTTCCTAGGCACCAGTTTGAACTGACCAATTTAAGATTGGTCTTCTTTCATTCCTTTCCTTTCCACAGACACTTCCAAACAACATTGTTTGGGATCTGAATTGTTTCTGGGCTTCTTGCTAGTGACAGAATTTCTGTAGCAAGAATGCAAAGCTGTTCTTCCCTTCTATAAGTTAGACAAAAAGAATTTGAAATGCAAATGCCTTGGCAGGACCTTTAGTCATTTAGATATCCCAGAGATAGAAAGAACTCTTTCTTACTTTGAAATGGAAAAGGGTGATGTTGGGTTGTGGGAAGGCTGTCATCTGTGTGGCAGGCAGACTGCTTCCTAATTTCAAGTAGACCCAGATAGTTCCCACCACTCAGCTGAATGCATGAAATACCTGGAGATATTTTTGTGAGCAGCTGAGTAGAAACTCTGTCCTGGGCAGTGCAGCAAGCAGATGTAGAGCAAGAGAGGGTAGGGATGTCTTGAGGCCTAGACCCTGGGGCTTTTGGATGCTAAACCTGAGGGACAAGAGCCAGGAAAAAAAGCAACTGAAGATGAAAATGGAATGAGTTTTTGGACTCAGAGCAAAGAGGAAACTTAGAGTCCATGTCTTTCACTGCTTAGGGTCCTCCCCTGCATATTGCCCTAGGGTGTTGAGGTCTCAGACATCCCTCTGAGCAAGAAGAAGGTAAATTACTGAGAGGGATGTTCACCGAAGAACTTTTTCTCTTCAAGGGAAAGCATGATGAAAATAGGAAACCATTAACTCATTGTCACATCAGACAGTCCTTTTTCTTTTTTTTTCTTTGTGGGTCACACCCAGTGATGCACAGGGGTCGCTCCTGGCTCATGCACTCAGGAATCACCCCTGGTGGTGCTCAGGGGATCATATGGGATGCTGGGATTTGAACCCGGGTCGGCCGAGTGCAAGGCAAACGCCCTACCCGCTGTGCTATCACTCCAGCCCCAGACAGTCCTTTTTCTAATGGTTAAGATTCCTAACATTCATACAGATGTGCTGTGAGTCTTGTCAAAGACCTAGTCATTACTGATGTCACCAACAGCGTGGTAGAGTTGGTTGGTATGAGAAACTGATAGAAGTTTATCCATATAGGCAAAAAGATTGCGAAATTAGTTAAAATCAGATAGGGAAATAAAACTGTCGCTTCGAGTTTATGTTTTCAATCAAAGTTTATCTGGTATCCTTTCATTTAAATTAAAGGTTTGATAACATTTAATTTCACAGAACTGCCTCAGTAGTAAATAGTAAGTTAAACCAAATAACATTCTACATGACCTCAAAGTAGACTTACTAGAAAGTGTCTTAATGTGAATTTGTGAAGGCATGTGGTACTCAGAGTGGACTCAGCCACCACCAGCAATAAGCAAATGGAAGGAAGTGAGGAAGGGACTAGGATGCAGGTCAGGGAATGAGTTTTACGGGAAAGATTGGAGCTCAATTACTTTGTGGCCATCAGTGCCTTCTACTAGAAAGCTGGTTTCAAACCCTATGGCAAGATGATTAGCTTTCTTCACCTATACCTCATCTATAAAATGGATACATAATAATGTCCTTCCCTGAGAGCAGTTTAAAAGAACTTGTGACAATCAACTTGCAACCTACATTTCACATTGCTGGGGAAGTGGCATTAGCTGAAGACACAGGGCCTCCAAGGGTGTAGGGAGAAGATAACAAGGGCTTTGGGGGCTAAGCTCTCCAATTATAGAGGTTTAGGGAGTCAGCTGTTGTCACGGAAATGTGTGACTAGTTTATCTGGCCTTGATGTGACTGATAGGCAAAGGATGCACCTTATCAAGACTGTGGGTGTCTCCCTACTCCCTGACTCCACCTCCAGTAGGGCTGTCTACTGCCTGCACTCTGGGGGTGACAGAGAATCTCACATCAGTTGTCTTGGGCTCAGCCCAATGTTTGTTAAGTATTTATTGCATGGTTGTGCAGACCACAGAAGCTGCCCGCAAAGAAGTTGCTGGTAATGCTGAGGGGGAAATAGGGGCATATTATGTATGAATTATGCTGAAGTTTTCAAGGCACACAGATTATACCTTATCTAGACAATAACCCTATGGATTAAAAAGGAAAAAAAGCAGTATTAGTCCTATTTTAGACGTGGAACAATCAAGACTCAGAGACATTCAATATTTCTGCTTAAATCAAGTGGGAGATAAGCTGACTGGCCTAAGTACATTTTATGTATGTGTGTGTGTGTGTGTGTGTGTGTGTGTGTGTGTGTGTGAGTGTGTGTGTGTATGGGCTGGAGCGATAGAACAGCAGGTAGAGCATTTGCCTTACACACAGCCGACCCGGGTTCAATTCCTCCACCCCTCTCAGAGCCCGGTAATCTAATGAGATATCTTGCCTGCATGGCAGAGCCTGGCAAGCTACCCGTGGTGTATTCGATATGCCAAAAAACAGTAACATGTCTCACAATGGAGAGTTACTGGTGATCGCTCAAGCAAATCGATGAGCAACGGGATGACAGTGATACAGTGCTATGTATATATAATGTACTTAGAAATGTACTTATATGTAAGTACATTTTAAATATATATATATATTTCCTTTGAAGTGTAATAAATTTTATTTGGAAGTTCAGGGAGAAGTCCTGGTGATGTCGGTGTGCCCCACCGTGGCTTATGTAAAGCAAGGAGGAGAAAGATTCCTTCTATCACCCGGGACCCGGGGTTCCTGGGTTCTTGTCTCACCTTGCAGAAAAGAATTTCAGGAGTGGACAGCAGTGCTGTCTGTTATCCCGTTGCTCATCGATTTGTTCGAGCAGGCACCAGTAACGTCTCTCATCGAGAGACTTATTGTTACTGTTTTTGGCATATCCAATACGCATGGGTAGCTTGCCAGGCTCTCTGAGAGGGGTGGAGGAATCAAATTTGGGTCAGTCGCGTGAAAGGCGAACGCCTAACTGCTGTGCTATCACTCCAAGTAAAACATTTTTTATTTGGAGGTTTTGAAGGGAATGGGGAAGAGAAAGTGGGAGAGAGTGGAGAGTGATGTGCTCCAGCGAGAATCTGACTTCTCCAACAGTGGAGAGAGCCCCTACACACATACCAGCATTAGAAATGAAAGCATGAAAGTACTCACCTCAAGAGGGGAGATGTGGGCGACACATGTACTCAGGTGACACATGTGCACTGGTGACCCATGTGCTCAGCCACGTGGGCTCAAGCAGCACATGGGCTTGGGCAGCATAAGCGAGCCCTTTCTTTGTTCAAGGTGACTTTTATAGGGATTTTCCAACCAGCCCCCACGTGGAGTTTCTGTCTAGGTAATAGTCCGTTATTAAGGAGGTTACCAAAGGGTTGGGAGTGGTGAAATTCCTTTCCTGGCCTTTTGTTTCTGCTGGTGCTTTTCTGGGTCTGTTGCTGTCTATAGGTGAGGGTCTTATCAGGCCTTAGTTCCTGTTTTCTACAAGGTTGGCTTTTGCAACTTCAGGGCTATTACCTCCCAGGAAATTTGGGATTGCCTTGAGGGGGGGGGGGTCTTTTCTATCTGCCTACCTGCCTACATCATTGGGGTTGGGGTGCTGGTGGGGATGGGGGGTGGGGGTGGAGAAAAGCACTAGTGAACACAAAAGCAGGCAAAGTGTGTGGGATTAAAACTTGTAACTGCCTGTCTGTCACTGTCACTGTCATCCCATTGCTCATCGATTTGCTCGAGCAGGCACCAGTAACGTCTCCATTGTGAGACTTGTTGTTACTGCTTTTTGCATATTGGATATGCCATGGGTAGCTTGCCAGGCTCTGCCATGCGGGCAAAATACTCTCGGTGGCTTGCCAGGCTCTCCAAGAGGGGCGAAGGAATCGAACCCGGCGGCATGCAAGGCAAATGCCCTACCCACTATGCTATAACTGCCTGGCAGTCCCCAAATCAAACCATGAAAGTGGCCAGAGATGAACAGGTAGAGAAATCAATGTTAAGAACTATTTCTTGTCATGGAGGCAAAGGTGAAGAGCATGTTTCAAGGAGAAGGTGGTGAAAAATATCAAACGCCTGAAAAAGACAATGGCAGGAGGGTGATGATACAGTGGCGGGGCAAAGCTTCAGGAGCACTTCTGAGAAGCTGTCAACCTGGGGTTGGAGAGAAAACTGATGTGGAAGGGATGTACCGGAATCTCTTGTAGACATAGAATGGTGTGTGTGGGAGTATAACTTTACTAGGAAATGTTTTTTAAATATTTCAGTTTTTAAAAGTTGCAGTTGAGGCAAGAGAAAATTGTCTGTATGTCGCAGTTAGGGAGATTATGGGGGAGAAGTGTTCATCTCTACCACTGAGCCATTACGTATAGGGGGATGGTCTACTGGGCGTTGGGGTTGGGCCTGGCACAAAGGAATGTTTTTCTCTGTCATGCACATGAACAGCCACAAGATGGAGTCCCAAGTTCTGCTAGTAAGAGTCATTGTTTCTGGGACTTTCTACCAAAACAGACATAACATGAACTTCTAAACATGAGACAATTGTACAGAAGAAATAACCAACATGGGCTCCAAATAAAAGCAATTATTATATAAACTAAATATAAACTAGCAATTAGACTACCACAAACAGGCAACTGTTCAAAAATCTGCTTTTTACTGTTCAAAAATCATGGCCTTGGGGCTAGAGCAATAGTACAGCGGGTAGGGCATTTGTCTTGCACACGGCTGACCCGGGTTCGATTCCCAGCATCCCAGATGGTCCCCCCAGCACCGCCAGGAGTAATTCCTGAGTGTAAAGCCAGGAGTGACCCCTGTGCATTGCCGGGTATGACCCCAAAAGCAAAAAAACATAAAACAAAACTCAAAACATCATGGCCTTTCTGTTTATAGCTATGTCTCTAGCCTAATCCAGGTTTACACTTACCTTCCTATTCCTGGCTCATACCCAGTCTCAGGAGGCCCTGCCCCCTGATGATTTCAGTCCAATAAGTAGGCTGCCTTCACCTCTCAGTCCCAGTTTAATCTCATAGTAGATGATACAGTACTGAATGCATACTGAGTTTTTAACCCAATAATCAAAAACTAGCTATAGACTGAGTCAAATTGTAGGAAGAAAAGAATTCTTCTGGCTCATGTATGTCTAAAGTCAGAGTTGGGAGAAAGAAGAGGTTGGAGGGGAGGGGTGGGGACAGGGGGACTCTGGGGCAAAGGCAAGCTTCAGACTGAGGGAGGAAAACACCAGTATGATCAATTTTCCTTGAGATTGTGGGAACCAGATGCTAGAATCTGTATGAGTATCCTGAGGCATGCAGGTCAGCCAGCCAGGAGGGAGCACCGGTAGTAACAGCTGCAGGGGGAACCCCACAGCTTCCTGGCCTAGAATCCCTTACAGAGCACTCTCCCCACATCTCTGAAGAGCAGAGCTTTAGGTGAGCTCAGATGGGCTCTGGGAATCAGAATAAATGTGGTCTGGATGTCCACAGGTCTAATGGACCCTTGAACCTCATCAAGGAGCTCTCAAACTAATTTTCCAAGTGTCGACCCACTGTGAGACGTAGGCATGATTGCTGACTGGACAGAGACACCCAAGAACTGGTTTTATTTTTGTTTTATCACAGGAATCTCTTACCAGCGACTGGTGAGGGCCGAACAGGGCCTGTCCACTAGGAGTCACCGAAGCTCTACTGTGTGAGTGCCCTTGCGGGAGGAAGAAACACAGGGTGCAGTTTGGAGGTGTTCAGAGGACAGGTTCACCATCCCCCTCCCAACCCCACAGAATTCCACCTCATGCTTGTTCGTTCTGTCACTATACCACAGCCAACAGCAGGCTTCGAGGGAACAGCAAGTTCCCAGAATTGCTGGCAATGTTTTAGGTACAGGTTTGTTTATCTAGGCTGATACTGTTATTAAATTTATAAAGGGTCTGAGACCTAAACCATGGATAAATAATAATAACAAAGCCTAAAACTGCCTGCATTGGTCATATTGGGGACTTATTGACACATTTAAGCCCAATTTTTCACATGAAGCAACTGTAAATTAGAGATGTCAAATACCTTTTTCAAGATCATCAGAAAATTGCACTGGTGGTGGAAAATGTGCACTGGTAGAGGGACATTTAGACATTTTTTTTTCTTTTTGGGTCACACCCGGCGATGCTTAGGCGTTACTCCTGGCTCTGCACGCAGGAATCACCCCTGGTGGTGCTCAGGGGACCATATGGGATGCTGGGAATCGAACTCGGGTCGGCCACGTGCAAGGCAAATGCCCTACCCGCTGTGCTATTGCTCCAGCCCCCATTTAGACATTTTATGACTGAAACTCAAACATGAAAGTTTTGTAATTGTAGCTCACAGTGATTTAATAAAAAGAAAAGAAAAAAAGAGAAAAGAAAAGAAAAGAAAGTGTCGAGGTAGATTTGAGCCTCAGTCTTACTCAGATACTTTCTCTGAAGTCTTTCTGCCAACTATTTAAAAAAAGCATTTCCCAAAATTTTTGGGCCAGAACATAATTTAAAATGCATCTTAAGTGACACAATGTTCATTTGATCTCAAGTTACCTCACCTAAAATGCAACCTTAATTTTTGTTTGTGAGGTTACCTGGGTCACACCCATAAATGCTCAGAGGGCCACCAAGGTCACACTTCATGGGGCTCTGGAGTCATGCAGTGCTATAACGCAAGCCCGCAGCCTCACACATGCAAGACATGTCCTCTATCACTCTAACCATACCCCAGCTCATGATCTTTTGAGTAATCTTATATTCCATTCCAACAGGAAAATGTTGATACAGAAAATTAGGTTAAAAGGCCAGAGAAATAGTACAGTGGGTACTTGCCTTACAGGACACCTACCTGGGTACCATTCCTGGCAACATATGTGGTCCTAGCACTGCCAGGAGTGATCCTTGAGCTAGGGGTAAGCCCTGAGCACTAGTGGCTGTGGCCCCCCAATAGAAAATAATTAAGTGCAGTTTTTTTAAAGTGTTTGAAAATACCAGCTGAAGAATCCTCCACTGTAGACTGTAAACTTCCACCTTGGAAAGGGACCTGGAACACCCAGTCTCCATCCTGGTCTTGGACTCGGCCCACAGCATCTCTCTTTGCCCCCAGCACTGTGATGTTGCTGAACCCACTGGAGGTACATGCTGAGTTCCTTGCCGTGGCCAACAAGCTGAGCGCACCCAGACACTCACCCAACAGTGCCTACATAACCCTGCTCTTACACGCCTTCCAGGCTACCTTTGGGCCCCACTGTGACCTCCCAGGTCTACACTGCAGGCTGCAGGTATGTGCCTGTGCCCTGGGGCTCAGCACTGCTCCTTCTCTTGAGAGGCAGTCTTCTCTCTGCTCTGTCCTGAGGCTCCTGTCCCTGGGATCCACTGGTTCACCTCACCCTGTGTGACCTACTGGGACTGGAGGACTGGCCTCGTGGAGTATCTGTTTCAGTTGTTCTGGTCCTGATCAGGGTGGTGGTACCCTGGGTCATGGCATAGGTCAGATGATATAAGAACAAGCTTAGAATGAACCTGGAATGCCTAGTTTCTGGATCTAGCTCTGTGGCAGGTCAACTCTGTCCCTGGACAGCACCTACCCCTCTCTAAGCTGCAGTGGTGAGATCTAAGTTCCTCCTAATGTTCAGTGCCAAGGCTCTCAAGCCTTTGATATGACCTCTTTCCAAGACCTGGTGGACGTGGCGGGTGGTTGTTCTGGCTTTCTGGAGAGAGGTGGGTAATAAGGCTGAGGAGGGGACTGGTCACTGCAGCTCTTGGTAAGACGCTGGGGACAGGAGAACAGTTTTGGGCCAGGAGCAAACCTGTTTCCTCCTGGGATTTTAGTCCAAGACCTTGAGAGAGCTCGAGGACATCTTCACAGAGACTGCAGAGGCTCAGGAGGTGGCAGCCAGCATTGAGGTTGCAGCTGAGGCCCGCCAATGGCTCAGGACCAAACTGCACACAGTAGGAGAGAAGGCCGGCTTCCCTGAAGTCTTAGGTGAGCTTTCTACCTTCTTTCCCCTCCCTGTTCCAGCTCCTGGCAAGCAATCCAGACTATCCTAGTGATTCTACTCCCCAGAGTCATTGGGGGCCCAGATTCTTCAAAATCCCTTTGCTGTAGCAGCCTTGGCGGTGTCATTCCTGTCTGCAGAGTCAAGGTTGAGTTGACAACATGTGTCAGTCTTCAGGAAAAGGAAAAGAGGATGCTAATTGAGGCCAGAAAGGTTTTTTTTCATTAAAGGAAAAGCAGAGAGGGTGTGTGACTGGATCTTTTGCAAGTATCCCTGTGAGTCCCTGCAGTCACACGACATGCTGCCCCAGTGAGCAAGAAATGCCCTCTCCACAGCTCTTTCATGGGGAAGGGACACCAGGGAGAGAGCACCACGACTCCCCATTTGAACTGTATGGAATGGGCTCAGAGGTGGGGGATTGGCCATATTCACAGAGTGGCTGCTCTCTACAGGGTGCACTTGGGGAAAGGCCCTCTAGCAGGAAACCAGGTGCCAGCTGAGCTCCAGCCCCACAGCTCTGTGCCTACAATCCTCACCCAACATGGTTTCTTCTCTAAAACAAGGGCCTGGGCTGGCCAGTCTCAAGGTGTCTTCCCAACCCTCATCTCCTTCCCACCTGTTGTTCCAGATACCACCAAACTTGGTAAGCTCCGTACCATCCCCATCCCAGTGGCCAGGTGCTATACCTACAGCTGGAATCACGACAGCTTTGGTAAGCAACTGGCTCTGGTTTGTGGTACCCAGTTCTGAACCCCCAACTCTTCCTGATCTTGGTCTGTGCAGCTTCCTCCACCCCCACAACACCTTTTACCTAAGCAAATTCTAAGCAGAGAAGGGGCTGTGCTCTGACCTTGACACCCTCTCCCTGAATTCTCTCTGTCTGAGCCTTCTGTTCCTCCCAAGGAAAGGTATATAAGAGGGGGGATTCCAGGGCCCGGACACTCAGATGCTGCTGCCCTGTCTTCCCTGCAGATATCCTACAGGAAATCCTGCACAAGGAACAGGAGCTGCTCCTGCCAGGAATCCTGAGAGATGAGGAGCAGGAGGAAGAAGAGAAGGAGAAGGAAGAAGAGTACTTAGCAATCAACAGGCGTTGTGATGAGAGAGACTCTGTGATCTCCACCAGCTCTGGGACCTCCCGAGACTCGGCCCTGTCCCTTGTCTCCGCTCAGGTCTCAGGGGCCACCCTGCCTCGCCAGTTGCTTACTTCCTTTGTCTCAGGTCTCTCAGATGGCCTGGATAGTGGCTATGTGGAGGACAGTGAGGAACTCTCCTGTGAGGGGCCCTGGAAGCCTGGCAGTCAGGAATGCCAGAGCCACCACAGGTCTGGGCAGAAGCGCAACAAGTTCTATAAACTCTTCAAGAGCACCAGCCAGCTGGTGCCGAGGAGGGACTCTAGGGGCCTGGAGGGCAGCTCAGATACAGCCCAGTTTCTTCTGCGGGTGGAAAACCTCTCCAGTCCCCTGGACAGCCCAGCACTGCTCCCTACCAAGGCCCGGCGCTCCCTCTCCTTGCCCTCGCCTCAGCTCAGGACCCAGCTGCCCAGATGGCTCCTGGCCCCTGCCTCAGGCCACCAGCGCCGTCGCCCATTTCTGAGTGGAGATGAGGACCCCAAAGCTTCCACACTTCGCGTTGTGGTCTTTGGCTCTGATCGGATTTCAGGGAAAGTGGCTCGGGCATATAGCAACCTGCGGTAAGAGCTGAAAGGGGGCCATTGCTTCTGCCCTAGGTGGGGGAGTAGGTATTTGGGGCTTGAGACTTGGGGCCCAGAAGAAATTCCCTTCCCATCCTCTTCCTGCTAGGCGATTGGAGAAAAGATGCCCACTACTCACGCGCTTCTTCAAGCTCCAGTTCTTCTATATTCCTGTGAAACGGACCCCAGAAACAAGCCCGAGAGCCTGCCCTGATCCTCCATGCCAGATGCCCCCAACACTTGCAGAATCCCCAAAGCACTCCAGCCCTGAGGTAGGACCCCAGCCTGTACAAAAAGGGGTAGGGCCTTAGAGCAGGCATGTGTGGGGTTCACTTACCGGGAGGGTGCAGCTAGAAGTTACCCGAGGTAATGGCCTGTGTTAATGGGGTACCCCTTCCTGCTTGGCCTTTGCTCCCAGAAATGGTCCCCACCCTACACTTGAGGGAGATATTTTGTGTCACTAAAGGCAGAGATAAGTTGCACTTGGGCTACAGATGCCACTCGGGTCTAAGGAACTGTGCCAGCAGGTTCCCTGGGAACTGGGAGTGACTCTTGTCCTTTGTCCCAGGAACTGAGCACTGCACCATGGGTGGAAAGTACCAATGACATCTCCTACTACCTCGGCATGCTTGACCCATGGTATGAACGCAATGTTCTAGGTCTCATGCACCTGCCTCCAGAAGTCCTTTGTCAGGTGAGTGTTCCCAGGGAGGAGAGAGAGGCTCACTGGCTGGTCACAATGTCACCTAGAACCAGGGCTGATTTGGGGGATCCAGCTTGACATTTCCATGGAGGACCAGGGCTCACTTGAGAATAAAGCTTAGAAGATGGGTGAAAAGCCTGAACCCAGGAACTTAAAAGCCAGAGGGGCAAGGGATGGGTCAGAACAGTAACAAGAAGGGGCCTCAGAAGTGTTCAGAGAGCCTTAGGCTTCAGCCCTGGCACTCAGCTCCCAGCTTTGTCCAGCACAGCCAGGCCTCCCTTGTGATCCACAGTCCAGGTGAGGGAGAGTCACAGAGGCTGGACTGTGGGCCCTGACCATTCTCCATCTCATCATCACCACGTTGCTCTGTCTGCCTCCCGTATGTGTTGCCTATACTCTATTTGTCTCATTCTCTGTTCTACCTGTCCCTTTGTTCCTCTGTCCCCTACCCCTAGCAGTCCCTTAAGGCTGAGTCTCGGTCCCTGGAAGACTCTGCTACACAGTTGCCCATCCTGGCAGACATGTTGCTCTACTACTTCCGCTTTGCTGCCCGACCTGTGCTGCTGCAGGTCTATCAGATAGAGGTAAGGTACCCTTCTGCCCTCATTGCCTCTTCCCCACAATCTTTGGCAGTCTCCCTTCAGGTCCTAGCTTGAGTCCACAGGGCCTGCAGTCAGCTGCTCTGTGCTGGGAGGGACATGGTGAATATTTTGGAAAGGGTCACACTGATACCCAGATTCTTGCTCTCTCCAGCTGACCTTTGTCTCTGGGGAGAAAACAACAGAGATCTTTATCCACTCCCTGGAGCTGGGGCACTCTGCTGCCACGCGTGCCATCAAGGCTTCTGGTCAGTGTCGCCCATGTCCAGGTAGAGATCTGTGGGAGGGTGGGAGATGGGCTCAGAGACACCAGGAGGTGGGCTGGGGGTTGGAGGCGGGACCAGAGGACAGGGGCTGGGAAATAGTGGGTTTAGAGACACCAGCAAGTGGGACCCAGAGGAGGCATGAGAGGTTCTAGAAATGAGGAGTGAAGAGTTCATGCTTGGCACAGGTCGTGGCAGCAAGCGGCTGGGCATCGATGGTGACCGGGAGGCCATCCCTCTAACACTACAGATTATTTACAGCAAGGTAAGAATGATGCTGGGGCCATTGCCCTCCAGAATCTGCACCTGATTCCTCCTCCCCAGCAAAGGACTCATCTTTTACTGGGCTCCCGTTAAGCAGACTATCTGTCTCTGGGAGATACAGTGAGAAGGGATCAGGGCAAGGAGCAGACCCCATTCCTGCTCTGCCTCCAAAGCCGCCCTCTCCTTCCCCCCCCCCACCCCCAACAGTCCTCACCAGCAGTTTCCAGAACTGTTAGGGCTTGAGAGTGAAGCCTGAGTGGGGCTTCCAGAGCCCCAGTGAAGATTTAAGGAGAAGATGAGGATGAGGTTTAAGGAGATTATGGGGCTTGGTTGAGTGTATGGGAGATAGGACCAGTGTGAAGAGGAACTGTGAGATGAGGTGGGAGGGGGTTGCATCTGAGCACACCAAGGAGCATGAAACTCTGAGCGTGTCATATCCCAGGGCTCGGGCCATAGGAAAGACTTGACCTCACAGATGGAGTGTCCTGCTGCATGCCCGCTTTCTGACGTTGAAAAGGTATTCATGTAGCAGTATGTATGCATGTCAGGCTTTATGCTTGACAAGAGGAAATAGCAGTGAGCAGAGATGGCGAGGCCCTCCCTTTGACTTTCCTGGAGGAAGGAGACAGACAAGAAACCAGGGGGCATAAATGGCTAATCAGATGTCAGAGAGGAATTTGTTAAACACCTACAGTGTTCCAGACATTATTCTAGGCCCATCTGAGGGCACAAGAGTAAACAAGTATTGGGGCTGGAGCGATAGCATAGTGGGTAGGGCATTTGCCTTGCATGCGGCCAACCCAGGTTCAAATCCCAGCATCCCATATGGTCCCCTGAGCACCGCCAGGAGTAATTCCTGAGTGCACAGCAGAAGTAACCCCTGTGCATCGCTGGGTGTGACCCAAAAAGCAAAAAAAAAAAGAGTAAACAAGTATTTATAGTCTAGAAGAAATGGCAGACATTGATTATTTGATCCCACAAGATGTAGCTCTGCCAATAATTACATGGGCCTATCTCTTTTATGCTTTAGGTTTAACAAGAGATTATCAAGACCACTTCTTGTTCTCAGGTGCTCCACAACCTGTTTACAAGGCTGATACATACACCAAGACCCATTGGTCTTCTGTGAAGTCATTAAGATCTATGTGGAGGTCAAAAGGCTATTGATGTAGAAACAAAAAGAGCTGGATAAGCCAGAGAATCCTGGGGTGGGCTGACTATGGGCAGCTTCCTGTTGCTGGAGGATAAATAGTCTCTTTGAAAGTAAGGCAGAAGGTGCTGGCACCTCCAGGCTTAAAGGTTCTGGCTTTGCATTTTCAGGGAGCTGTTAGTGGACGAAGTCGCTGGAGCAACATGGAGAAAGTCTGTACCTCTGTCAACCTCAACAAGGCCTGCAGGAAACAGGAGGAACTAGGTGACTGGGGTGGACAGCAAGGATGGGTGGGTATTGTCAGGAAAAAATTCTGAGCTTGGCCTAAGTGCTACTGCCCTTCAGACTCCAGCATGGAGGTCCTGATGCTAAACCTGACAGAAGTGGTGAAAAGGCAGAACCCCAAATCCAAGAAGGGCTTTAACCAGGTAAGCTCTTCCTTCTTGTAGCCATACTCTCAAGAAAGTTCCTTGGTATATGTGTGCATGTGAGTGAGGGAGAGGAGTGTCTGAAAGGCCCAGTTAAGTATGTAGGTGGGAAAATGAGTCAAGATTAGAGATGTGGCTTAGGGATGGACAAATGTGGAATGCTGTGGGGTGTTAGGAAAGAAAGGATATGGATTGTGGGAAGGTTCTATGATGGCATGAGGAAAGCCTTGAGTCTGTATTGGGGAATCCCAGCTTCTCATGGCATGGGCTCTGATCAGCATGGTTCCTCCTGGGAGCCAGTTGATTCTTCTAACTCAGGAATAGAAAGAGTCTGCGAATGGGTAAGTGCCTGATGGAGGCCATAGGACTTCTCCCATGGGTTGGACCTCTTCCCCATTAGCTCTGGAAAACTGTCAGACAAGCTTCCATTCCTACTGCTAAAACCTGGGTAGACAATTCATAGGGGAGTAACTGCTGTGCCAGGGCAGGCAGGGGCTGACCTGGACCCTCATTACAGATTAGCACATCACAGATCAAAGTGGACAAGGTGCAAATTATTGGATCCAACAGCTGCCCCTTTGCTGTGTGTTTGGACCAGGATGAAAGGAAGATTCTGCAGAGTGTGGTCAGGTAGGAAAGAGAGGGGTTCTCAGCTGTTTTATCCAAATGGGATCCCAGAAAAGGGACAAATTTCTGTGCATCCCCCTGAAGCAGCAAGAGGAATGGGGGGATTGCATTTATTCCCACCTGCTCCACAGGTGTGATGTCTCACCCTGCTACAAACCAGAGAAGAGCAACTTCTGCCACTCATCTCAGAAGCCCACCAACCTGTCATCCCAAGCTTCACCAGACATCTGCTCCCTTCTCTGCCTCCCCATCATGACTTTCAGTGGAGCACTACCTTAGAGTGCCTTGTGCCAGCCCCCGCACAGCCTCCTGGACCCCCACCTGAGCCCCTTCCTGAGGGACAGCTGAGATGCTCTCACTCCATGTCTCCACTGAACGGTGCTTGGTTGGAGTACCAGGCTTACAAGTTTGGTGCCTGATTGGATAAAAATTGTGGTATTAGCTTTCTGATTGGCAGGATGAAAGTTGGGAGCAAACATAAAGGCAGATGGTACGGAAGTTGGGGAAGTAACCCTAGATACAGACAATTGTGCCCTGCCCTGAACACTTCCCTCTTCCTTCTCCTAATAGGGCTTCGAGGGGGTCCATGAAACCCCAACCCTGAACCAAGTAAAGTGGATAAAGCTGGCCATTTCTGGTCTGACCAGGCCTCCCCCATCTTATTCATTTGTACTTGTTCCAGAGTAATTCCAGAAAGTAATCAGACTTCTATATTGTCAACTGATCTTGTCATGCAATTTCTGGTGACCTGGGCACACAGAGCTGATTCTACTGCAGTCTATGACTAATGGTCGATAGATGCAGACTACAAGCTGATGACACTGTTGACAAATTAAAATAGGAAATTAAAATTAAAATTTTAATTTTAATTAAAAATTAATTTTTTATTTGCACTAAAATAATTCAGTGAATTTGGAAATTCACTAAAATTCACTAAAATTTAGAAATTGTAATTAAAATTAAAAATTAATACATGATTAAAATGGAATTTATTGTTATTATTGTCAAATAAACTATGTACCTAATCACTAATAGTTATTTCACTGAATGACAATTAATTGGATATTTTCACACATAGCAAAAGTTAGATTCATGATGGGGGGATTTGTTGTTTTTGTTTTTAACTTTCTACTCTAAAAGAAATATATCTGGGGCCAGATGCCGTCACCCCTGGTTCAGTCTCAGGCAGCACATTGTTTCCTGAGCACCACCAAGTGTGACCCCTAACAGCCAGGAGTAGCCCAGCAAGCACTGACAGGTGTGGCTCAATTCTGGACCCCCCTCAATAAAAATAAAATAAATTTGCACTAAAGTTTTCCTTGAGAGTGTTCAATTTAAGCCTCATCATATTCATTGACTCACAGACAATTCTAGATCAAATAATCAGCAGTTGCAGTTTTCTTTCTCAACCATCTAAGAAATGTAAGCTCCTTCATTCAGCTGTTGTCTATAAACCAAAGTCCAGGGAGGCAATAGTCTGAGGTTATTGTTACTAATGATGATGCAGAGGCTCTGGATCTGGGGCTCTGTCTGGACTTGATGCAGAGAAGGGCAAGAACAGGAAATGAATGATGATGGAAATTCCTTGTGGCTTGCAAACAGTAGGGAGCAGAGGCTTCCAGGACAACCACTGAGGATAGAATAAGAAGGAACCAGGAGGTGCTCTCTGCTTCAGCCAACTCTTGTCAATAATAAGTATGCCTAACATTTACTAAGTTAAAACTGTGATCATTTATGTCAACATGCATTTTCTGGACATCTAATTATCACCTGGATAAAATTATCTAGGTGAGACTCAGAATATCTTGGCTTCAAGCTGTAATTTATCTTCAACAAGATCTGGGGGTCTTTTAGTCACCTTGGGCCAGAATCTAGCACAAGAAAGTTAAGCAGAGACATGTGACATCTCTAGGACCTGGAACCAGAACAATATTCAGTTGGACAACTTAACTGGAAATTATCAACTTACAGATTAAATCAGCTCAGCAAATTTTGCAAGATAAAAACTAAATCACATAGAATTTTTTTAACTTTTACCTCTGATCTTCTTTTCAAAATCCCATAACCTCAATTAAACAAGAAAAACCATAAGACAAACTCAAACAGTGGGCATATTATTTATACTGACAATGAGCATTAACTATATAAACACAGAAATGCTGAAAGCAAAGAATGAAAAACACAATGCAAAAACCTAACCCCTCAAAACTGGTGTTATTATACAAATATAAAAGATTTTGAGGCAGAAATGTTACATCATATATATAGGAACTTTTAATAAAGATCAGGGGTCACTAAACAAAAGTCAGTCAAACTGGATCAAACACCTTGAGATATGACCAGAAAGTTTAAATATTATTGAGGAAAATATAGGCAGAACACTCCAAGATTTCGACCTCAAAGTCATCTTCAATGACCATTGGCAAAGGCAACAGAAACAAAATAAACAAAAATGCTCATCATCACTAATCAAAATCCAAATCAAGATGACAATGAGATATCATCTCACACCAGTGAGAATGGCACGTATCAAAAATACTGCTAACAATCTGTATTGTTTTGGATATGTCGAAAAGGAATTTTCATACACTACTAGTGGCAATGTTGTCTGGTTCAATCACTGTGGAAAACAGTATGGAGAATTCTCAGTAAACTTAGAATTGAGCTGCCTTATCATCCAGCAATTCCTCTTTTGTGTATATACCACTTCCAGAAGAAAATAATTCATTCATAAACACATATGCACACATTATTCATTGCAGCACTTAATATAAAAACTAATTCATGGAATCAACCTAAATTTCGAATGACAGGTGAATGGATTATGAAGATGTGGCATATATTACACAATAAAATACTATCAACTATAAGGAATGATGAAATCATGCAATTTGCTCTAACCTTGATGAAACCAGAAGAAGATATCATGTTGAGTAAATTAAGCCAGAATAAGAACACAATCATTTATCTGTGGTATATAGAATAATAGGGTGATGGAATATAATGTTTTAAAGAGGGGAATGCCTAGATCATCCTTGACTCAAGAGTATAGGGAAGAGAAAGCAGGAAAAAAAATCAAGGGGGAGGGAAGGAGATGAAAAGGGAAGTAATGAAGAAACAAGGGTCAGGGACCTCAGGTACATATAAATATACATATATATTATATTTATAAGTATATATAATATACACATATATTATATGTTATATTTATAAATATAAATCTTGCAACGGAGGCATTACTGGTGCCTGCTCAAGCAAATCGATGAACAATGGGACAGTGAGACAGTGCTACATATATACATATATACACACATATTTATGTATATACCTCAAGTATATATGTATAGACACCCACACACATATATGTCACTGTATCACTGTCATCTCATTTTTCATCAATTTGCTCGAGTGGGCGCCAGTAATGTGGGGAAGTGGTATAACTATATACTCAAAGCACACAGTCAACAACACTGAAAATACAAAAGCATAACTACAGCCACCAAACTTTATGTGTCTGTCAATGTGACAGGCTAGGAAGGCAAGAGGGAACATGGGAACACTGATGGAGGGAAACTGACACTAGTCTTAGAATTCCTTGTTCCAACAAAACTTAAAGAAATGGCAAGTAGAATGATCAGAAAATAAATCAGTAAAAGCTAACTTGTGATTGCTATATCATTTTAACCTGTAAATAAGGAAATTAAAGCCATTTAATACAATATAATAAAATGCCTATTTATTTACATAAGTTTTCAACTCTGGAATCTAAAATAAGTTGCATTAAATTTAATTTTGTATTTGGATCTCATATGGTAATAATCATGTCTTACCTGTCATTAATAAAACTAAAAAATACTGTACTAATATATTTTTGAGGTTTACATGAAATGGGTAAGGTCTACACATGTAAGAAAAATATTCTCCCTACACTTTATTTAAACATATGGTTTATAAAGTTGTTCATGATGATGTTACAGAATTTTAATATTCCAACACCAATCCCACCACCACTATCTCCTTCCCTCCACCATTGTCTCAAACTTTTCCAACCACCTCTCAAGCCTGCTCCCGTAGTAGGACCACAATAACTTATTTTATACTGCTTTCAAGCTACCCATGGCATATTAGATATGCCAAAAACAGTAGTAAGTATCACAAAGGAGACATTATTGGTGCCCACTCGAGCAAATCGATGAACAATGGACAACAGTGCCACAGTGTTACCAATAAATTGCTAACAGAATGTTCAAAAATATTTCCTTAACTGAATTATCCAGGGCACATGGAGTGGGGGCAGGTTAGCCCAGTGACTGCTCAAACAAGAGTGTCCAGCAACCACTTGCTCCCACAATACAAAATCACCACCATGCCCCCAGCTGCACTCCATTGTCTCAGGCTGGACCTTACCAACATATTAATCTGCTGAAAACTTGAGTTTGTGGGTTTTGTGGCAAATCTCCAAGCTTCTCTCATAGCTGGGATGGGCTACGCCAGACACCTCCCTCCAAACTTTCTGTACTTCTGGAAGCCCTACCAGTCGTCCACACCCCCAAATTGCCACCCAGTTAAAAAAGCTATTCCAGCTCTATCTTCCTGATAAAAATACATTGATGGTGGGAAGTATGCACTGGTGAAGGGATCAGTGTTGGAACATTGTATGATTGAAACCCAATTATGAATAGCTTTGTAATGGTGTATCTCACAGTGATTCAATTAAAAAACTATTTTGTTAGATGAAAATTAGTGTAAATTGTTGTATCTCACCCTGGAGACATTAGGTCCTTGTATGAGGGATTACTAAGATGTTGTTACAAGTTAAGCCTTCTATGTTAATGTTTTCATTAGTCATTATTGGTTGGCTTCTATGATATATCCCATTCAATCTGATATGCTACTACTGTATTATTAGCGTTATAGAGTTTGGAGAATAAGCTACAGGGAATCCAGAATATTTTAGTGTGTGGTACAGTTGGTGTTAAATTTTTAACTGGCTGGCAGTTTAGGGGTGTGGACGCTACTGCCAGGGATTCTGGAAGTATAGGGAGGTGTAGGGGAGGTATCCCATCCCAACTCTGAAGAAGCCTAGAGATCTTAGTCACTGGGACCTATGTACCTAAGTTTTGGGCCAGTTAATTTCTTTGTGAATCTTGGTCCTGAGACAATAGAGTCCGGCCAGAGGCATGGCAGTGACTTTGGAGTGTGGGAGCTAGTGAGTGCTGGGGCTTTGTTTGGGTAGGATTGGCCTGCCCTCCTCCAGTGTGCCCCAGATGCCTCAGCTGGGAACAGGTGTCTAAGAAATTTTTGTGGCTAGGTTTATTTATGAGCCTCTGGAGCAAGGATAGTAGATAAACTTAAATGGCAACAGAGATGGTTTGTAGTCACAGTTCTTTAAATAAAATTTTTTAAAAATAGTCAATCCAAGAAAATGTAGAACAGTTATAAATTTATGTGCAAACAATAGCAAAAGGTCAAACTTCAAGCTAAAATCAGCAGAATGAAGTCTTTATACACAATAGAATACTACACAGCAGTCAGGAATGATAAAATGAAATTTTCTGCAAAATGGATGGAACTGGAAGATATTATGTTAAATTAAGTAAGTCAGAAGATGGATAAACAGGATAATATCACTTGTATGTGACATTTAGAATAACTAGATGAGTAACTGCAATACTATTATTATAATTGGTTGTAATAAGAGTATTTAATGTTATATTAGAATTCCTGGCAACAGAAAGAAAGAAAGAAAGAAAGAAAGAAAGAAAGAAAGAAAGAAAGAAAGAAAGAAAGAAAGAAAGAAAGAAAGAAAGAAAGAAAGAAAGAAAGAAAGAAAGAAAAAGAAAGAAGGAAGGAAGGAAGGAAGGAAGGAAGGAAGGAAGGAAGGAAGGAAGGAAGGAAGGAAAGAAGGAAGGAAAAAGATATCCAAATTGAAAAAGAACTCACTGGGGGGGGGGGCTGGAGCAATAGTACAGCAGGTAGGGCATTTGCCTTGCACGCGGCCGACCCGGGTTCGATTCCCAGCATCCCATATGGTCCCATGAGCACCGCTAGGGGTAATCCCTGAGTTCAGAGCCAGGAGTAACCCCTGTGCATTGCCGGGTGTGACCCAAAAAGAAAAAAAAAAGAACTCACTATCACTATATGTACATGAAATAATAATATGCATAGAAGACCTTAAAGAGTACATTAAGAATCTGCTAGAAACAGTAAAAGCAGCAGGTTACAACATCAATAAACACACACACACACACACACACACACACACACATAGTTGCATTACTATACACAAATAACCAGAAGGGAAATAGATTTTTTTTACAGACTACTCTGTTGAAAAATGTTTTTTAAAACATCAAGTACCTAGGAATCAACTTAAAAATGTCAAGGATCTGTACCATGAAAATTATGTCACTTATGAAAGAAATAAGAGTACCTCAAGAAAAGGAAAAATCTCCCTCTTCTTTTTTTTTGTTCCAACCGAGTTACAAAGGTGATTTTATTATTATTATTTTTTTTTATTATTGAATCACCATGAGGGTACAGTAACAGATTTACACATTTTCATACTTGTGTTTCCCTCATACAATGTTCGGGCACCCCTCCCTCTACCAGTGTCCATTCTCCACCACCAGTGAACCCAGTATCCCTCCCACCTCCCAATCCCATCCCCCCTCCCCACCCCCCCTCTCGCCTCTGTGGCAGGGCATTCCCTTTTGATCTCTCTCTCCTTTTGGGTGTTGTGGTCTGTAATAGGGGTATTGAGTAGCCATCATGTTCAATCTAAAGTCTACTTTCAGCACGCATTTTCCCTCCTGAGCGGGTCCTCCAACCAGAGCTTACTTGATGTTCCCATCTCTATCTGAACTGCCTTTTCCCCCAGCATGTGAGGCCAGCTTCCAAGCCATGGAGCCAATCGCCTGGTACTTATTTCTACTACTCTTGGGTGTTAGTCTCCTACTCTGTTATTTTATATTCCACAGATGAGCGCAATCTTTCTATGTCTGTCTCTTTCTGACTCATTTCACTTAGCATGATACTTTTCATATTGATCCACTTATATGCAAAATTCATGACTTCATCTTTTCTAACAGCTGCATAGTATTCCATTGAATAGATGTACCAAGTTTCTTTCACCAGTCATCTGTTCTCGGGCACTCGGGTTTTTTTCCAGGTTCTGGCTATTGTAAACAGTGCTGCGATGAACATATAAGTGCATGTGTCATTTCGACTATACTTTTTTGCTTCTCTGGGATATATTCCCAGAAGTGGTATTGCTGGGTCAAATGGGAAAATTTCCCTCTTCTTATAATGACTTAATAGTATCATGGGGGCTTCTCTTCCTGAAATAATCTAACACTGAGGTTATCATGGTAACTGGTAATATCCCAAGGTTCTGATACCTCAAATACCATCCCACTGGGTGTTCAACATGTGAATTTTCAGAGAATACCAACATTCAGTTTATAACACTCTGGAATTCTCAGTGTGTGGTCCCTAGAAAAGTTACCTGGCCACAGCAAGCAAAAGTGTGTGCCCCTTTCTTCACAGGTAAGTAGGGGAAAAGTGCCATTTGGGAAATTTCAGGTATTTGAGCTGACAGACTGAGCCTTGCAATACAGCCAAAGAATTACTGATGAATGTAAAACCAATGTAAGCTAAATAACAGTACAAACCATTTACAGAAGTGTTCTTCAACATATTCACACCTGTGGACTGGAACAACTAGGAGCAATATTTTACAGACCAGTTGACAGTTGAGATAGAAACAAAAACCACTATTGATAGTTCTTTGTCAAATACAGACAAGTTTTAGCTATTGCAACATCTTCTGCTGCCATTGCTTAGAGGTTAGATGTAAAAGGCAGACCACTGAGCTACAGGTTGAAGACTAGGGTTTGAGCACACTTACTTGTTAACCCAACATATAAGCATTAATTTGGCAGATTTACTAGAACTGTAGCTAGGAAACATAGATTTCAGTATTCCCTGAATCATGTTTTGGATTTCAAAAAATGGGATAGGCTTACAAAAGCTAAAAACACAAAGAAAAGGTGGGATAGTTCTCATTCTGCTATACATCTCAGTCTGCTATGCACATTAAGTGAAAACTTATAGTAAATTAGTACTAAGTAAATCAGGTGAAAATTGGTCAAGAATTATGATTGATGCAGACATGGAAAATTAATGTTGTGAGTAACCATTGGTTAAAGTTCCAATCTCTGGGCTATCTGAGATGAAGGTTTCTAAGTCATTGGTCTATTCTTATTAGGGCATATTGATATGGGAAATGGCTGATAGACTTTTTTTTCTTTTTGGGTCACATCCGGCAATGCACAGGGGTTACTCCTGGCTCTGCACTCAGGAATTACTCCTGGCGGTGCTCAGGGGGCCATATGGGATGCTGGGAATTGAACCCAGGTCGACAAGGCAAACACCCTACCCGCTGTGCTATCACTCCAGCCCCAAGGGCTGATAATCTTAATCTCATTCTTCCCAATAGCTGGACATGCCTGGGGCATGAGCCTCAATTTTCTACTGACTCTGTTTTATTTACCTGACTAAAATTTTTTATTGGAATCTTTCACAGCTAGTGGATTCTTTCTCTTGACTCAAAGAAGAATTTGAAACACCAACCAAACTTCATATGGGTTTTTTGTTTGTTTCTTTTTTTTATCCACATCAAGGAGATATAAACACTCAGGTATTAGAAAACCAGACCCAATGCTCAGAAACCACTTCAGGGCTTTCTAAAAATGGCTTCTCAACACTGGCTCACATCACCTGCTACTCAGATCACCTCACTAAAAAAAAGAGGTGAGGCCTCAGTCTGCCCCTCTGGGATAAGGTGAAGGAGACAGCAAAAGTCCTTAGGGTCTGGAAACTTCTGGTCTACTTCCCCACCATAAGTGGGATAGGAAGAGGATATATGATCAGAAATTAAAAGGGCTCATTTTCTATGATCCTTCCTGTCAGAAAGAACCCTTAGCACTGATGATTGACAAATGGTAAGGGATAGCTGCTTGACTTGCATGCAATTATCCCTTGTTCTACCTGCATATAGTTCTCCAAACTTAGCCAGGGATAACTCCTAAGAACAGAGAAAGAATAGGTGATAAAATATATTAAAAATTTTAACCTAAATAACATAAACCAACAACATTCTATGACCTTTTTTTGATGTCTGTTTTTATTGTACAAGTACTAGACACTATCCATATGCATGACTTGTTTGGGCTATCTTGCTTATGCATACCAGAAGCCACATATGAGAGCTAGGAAAATAAGATACAAAAGTTTTCTGAATCACCAAAAAGAAGGGTTAAAAATTCAAGCTCAGAGAGCAGGGCCTCATCATGCCTATTCTTTTTAAATTATATTTAAAAAATTATTCCCGTAGTTTATAAAGCTGTTGATAAGTGTATCAGGCATTAAGTGACTCAAAACCTTCCATTAGTGTCAGGATATCTTTACCAATGACCCATGGTTTTTCCCTTTTTCCCATCCTGTCTTCCTAGCAAACTTATATTTGGATGCTAAGGACCTGCTTCTGCACTCAAGGATGACTCCTGGCCAACTTGGGACCATATGAGGTGCCAGGGATCAAACCCCCAGGTTGACCACATGCAAGGCCTAACTTGCTTTACTATCTCTCCAACCCCATAAACTCATTTTAAATATGATAATAGTTTGGGTCATATGTTCATACTAGTGTTGACTCTAGTTTTGATGTACATAGTTACCTCACCTCTGAATCACCAAAAAGACCAATGCTCTATGTTATTACTGGTCCTCTCATTTTCCTCTCTTCCTCTTTTCCTTCCTTGGCATTCTCATTTCTATAATCCAGTGCCAAAGGTTTGCCATCATTTGATAGCTTACATTCCTTAGTCTTGGCATCTTAATATCATAGTTAAATGAAAACATCTGGTATTTGTCCTTCTCCCTAACTTAGTTCTCTTACCATGAGAATTAAGTCAAGGAGAGTATCATCCATGCTACTGTGAACTGCATGATTTAATCTTTTTTCATAGCAGTATATGCTTCCATTGTGCATATATGCCACAATTTCTTTATTGATCTATAATTCGACATTTTGATTGTTTACATGGCCTGGCTATTGTACCAAACCAGGGTTACTGTAATTCTCTCTCAATTCCCTCCTGTGAAAGGTAGGGAAACTGGTCCAGAAAAGTAAATTTCATATAAATACCTGAGAGATTGTCACTTGTTATCCCATTGATCCTCGATTTGCTCGAGTGGCCGCCAGTAACGTCTCCATTCATCCTTGTTGCGTGCTAGTGTAGCCCAATGGTATCTGCTCACTCCCCAAACATGAAGAGCCTCAAACTGTTCATTCAGGGTTTTGACGAAGAAGTCTGATCATCTCATGGGTGGGCTGCCACGCAGTCTTTTGATGTCCCATGGAATCCAGTTGGTAACAGCTCTAGTCCAGCGATCATCTCGGAATCACATTATGTGTCCGGCCCATCTGATTTTTGATGCCTTGGCAAACGAGACAGCGTCCCTGATTCTTGACTATCAATGGAGGTCTGAACTCCGCATTTCTTCTCTCACTTGAGTAAAATGTGATACTCCAAGCATAGCTCTTTCGATTCCTCTTTGGGATACCTGAATAGTGTTCTCATCTTGTTTTCGTAGAGCCCAGGTCTCTGAGGCATATGTTAGTGCAGGAAGAATGGTTGAGTCGAAAAGATGTGCCCGGAACCAAAGGTTCTTTGTCCTCTTAACCACTTCTTTGATGCTCTTGAAGGCATTCCACACTGCTCTCTTCCTCCTGCGCAGTTCTGGCACCAAGTCATTCCTCATGTTGAGTTCTCGACCCAGGTACACATAGCTGCTGCATTCAGAGATGTTCGTTCCATTGATAGCAAATGGAACATCAGGGACTAGTTCATTTTTCATGAACATGGTTTTGGTGAGATTCAGCTGCAGTCCGACCTTTCCACACCTGCAGTTGAAGTTGGCCATCATTTGTGCCGCTTGGCCAATGTTTGGTGTTATTAGAATGGTGTCATCAGCAAAGCAGAGGTGGTGTAGTTGCCAACCATCTATCTTCACCCCCATTCCTTCCCATTCCAGTTGTCACATGACATTCTCGAGGGTGGCACTGAAGAGTTTCGGTGAAATGGTATCACCCTGCCAAACCCCTCTCTTTACGTCAATGATCACTTCCTTGTAGAATGGTGAGGTCCTGGTGGTGAATCCACAATACAGCTCGAGGAGAATCTTGATGTACTGAGTTTGAATACCCTGTTTGGCTAGGGCTTCGAAGACTGCTTCAGTCTCAACAGAATCGAAGGCCTCCTTTAAATCTATGAATTTTAGACAGAGAAACATCTTGAACTTTCGCGAAACTTCAATGAACTTGGTAACTGTGTGGATATGGTCCTTTTAGGAACACGGCTTGCTTGCATGATTGTCCTTAGTCTAGTGTTCTGCCTGTCCTATTCAGGGTGACTCGAGTGAACAACTTGACAATAACCTGAGAGATTATTTTATTAAAATGGAATTATAGGGCTGGAGAGAGAGTGCTTCTGCTTCCTTGCATGCAGCTGATCTGGGTTTGATCCCTGGCATGGATGGTTCCCTGAACAACACCAGGATCTCTGAGCACAGAGTCAGGAGGAAGCCCTGAAAACAGCTATGTGTAGTCTCCAAAAAAGAAACAAACAAAAACCAACAAATGGAATTCTAGAAAGTTCTGGAATGACTTCAAAATGGAACTGCATTTTTTTTCACTTCCTCAGGAATGGTGGGGAAGGGGAGAAGTTGGGCCAGGAGGGAGAAGCTGGGTCAGCTTGGGGGGGGCTCCACATCAGTGTGCTGTTCACTGCTGAGAGGAAGTAATCAAGTAGGAAGCCCTCAGTTACTGTTTCTTCAGGCCTAAGACTGACCTGAAGGATTTTCCTGGGACCTCTATATGAAGAGAAGTGAAAGGGAATAAGGAGTTTGGAGCAGCTCTACCCTAACCCCAAATCCCAAGCTCTATCCTCCATTACAGCCAAGGAAAGTGCATATTATCACCAGGACAGGACCAAAGGTCTTTTCTGAGCAGAAACATAGCCACAGTTCTTTGAAGTCAGAACCAGAATTGTCTGAGGACTGAGAAAGCTGGCAAGGGGGTTGCAAATACATCCTTCAATCCCTTGGCTACAGATGAGAAAACTGAGACCTGAGAAGGAGGAGTCAGCAAAAGCAAAGGAAGGAAAATCCTCGTAAGTCGTCAAACTTGGAAAGTCTAGTGGCAGTGGAACATGCAGCATCAAATTGTATAGATCATTGCACAATTTATATTTCTTTTGGTTTTAAGTCTACTCTGACAGTATTATGAGCACATTTAGTATTTTTTAAAGAAAGAACTCCCCCTTCACTCCAGAGTAAGAGTATAGTTGTTGGAGTGGTGCTGTGGCAAATTGTATCATCAGTCTCTCTCTCTCTCTTTTATTTTATTTTTGCTTTTTGGTGATGCATAGGGGTTACTCCTGGCTCTGAACTCAGGAATTACCCCTGATGGTGCTCAGGGGACCATATGGGATGCTGGGAATCAAACCCGGATCGGCCGCGTGCAAGGCAAACACCCTACCTGCTGTGCTATGGCTGCAGCCCCTATCATCAGTCTCTTAAAGAAGGACTTTGAGGATAAATTTATCATGGGAGGTGAATTTAAGGGAGAGGTGATGGATTTCTTACATGACATTATTTTCCTTAAACTGCCAAAAACTATCTCTGACAGTCTATAGTGTAACTGTACACCTGTACACCAATAAAGTTGATTATTATCACAGCTGGAGCATGTAGCAAGAGGGATAAAGGAATCTCACTTTGTAGTGAAGCATGAATATCTTTAAATTTACCATTCCTAATGTAAAAATAGAGCCAAAACTGCAAGTTGTTTCCAATCTAGTATGTGTCTAGGAAGACAAACAACTTTTTCACAGACTGTTTTTGGAAGCGGTTGCAGTCTGGATATTTATCCAAATTCGATTGCTTACTGGGGAAAATGTTGGGAGTTAACCTGTTAAGCTGTCATGGACTGATCTTTGAGAACACAGAAGCACTAATATGCCTGCTAAAGTGAAGTGTGTTGATGTCTCTCTGAAGACTCTGCACCCTTATTTAGATCACTGAATCTGCACTGATACAGATAAGGCACCTGGATAAAAGTTCACAAATACATGATTGATTGTGCTTATGAGGTGATCAAACAAATTCTGTAACTCCTGTGTTGTTGAACTGTCCACAAAAGATTGGAAAGAAAATCTAATAGAGTATCCAATTCTCAGCATGATGAAGAATGCCTATGGTATAAAAGAAGTCTTTGTGAGCATGCCTAAGAGAGAGAAGGGAATCTCAGATGTTGTGAAGATGATTCTGAATCCTGAGCAAGAGGCGGTTTTGAAGAAGAGTGCAAATACACTTTGGGAGATCCGAAAGGACCCGCATTTTTAAAGCTTTCCCTGTTTAGACTACAACATGAGCTTAGCTTAAGTCAGCACATAGTGCCCCTTTCTATCTGATCTGTGACTAAAATGATAACATTAATACAGCATAATAAAAACACTAACTTGCTACTAAAATACTAAAATACTGAAACCCAAAACCATGAGGCCACTAGGTGCGGTCACTCGACCTCATACCTCTTCATTCTCAGCAATGGAAAACAAATTGTCAAATGTTTCCTTTTCAGCAGGTCTGACTTTAGGGGAGTCTCCCTAAAGACTTACTCTCCAAACAATAATAGTGAGTTTTGTTGAAATATTGAATGCAATCAAAGTGAAAGTAAAGTGAAATTTATCAGTTACACAGGCAAGGGGGGGCTACGGGTGGTGGGGAGGGCTAGGGGTGTGGGGGTGCTAGGGGTGTGGGGGGACGGGGTGGAGCTATACTGTGATTCTTGGTGGTGGAATATGTGCACTGGTGAAGGGATGGGTATTCGAGCATTGTATAACTGAGACTTAAACCTGAAAACTTTGTAACTTTCCACATGGTGACTCAATAAAAAATTTTTAAAAAATAAATAAAAATAAAAATGAAAATGAAAAAAAACACTAACTTGCAAAAGTCAGAAATAGGAATGATTCCTTAATATGTATAGCTATCTCCTGATATTGGACAGTATTTTTGCCTAAACTGGTTTGTGTAAAATAGTTCCACTGACTTGGAGACACTGCTGCCAATGTTGCACATGCCTTTCACAGCAGCCCTGTATTTAGTGTTGATTATATAACTTTCTTCATCCAAAACTCCTAATTCAACTCATTTTTCTCCTATAGTTACATCTTGAGAGCCAATGTCTACACACACTTATGTGTGCCCAGTGCATAACTGGTCTGAAGAAATTTATTTTGTACTATGTGTATCAATAAGTCTCACAATGAGAGACGTTACTGGTGCCCGCTCGAACAAATCAATGAGCAACAGGATGACAGTGACAGTGACTATGTGTATCAGAACAAACATACATTGCCATATAATGTAAAAAGGTAAATTGACATTTTTGACATTTACCTTTTTACATTATATGGCAAGAAAAACAATTAAGACACAAAATGAATCTTGAACAGTGGAAGTGAAGAGAAAGAAAATTTCTAATAATTTCTAGTAATACTATTTCTTCCTTTCCACACCCACAAATGACAAAAATATTGCTAACAAGTTTCTGGGTAATACTGATGATACTAGAGCAGAAACCACACTTCGGAAATCATTGATTGAGTTTCATGTTGGAGAGGGCTTCATTAGAAACATATTTTTCCATAAGATGGGTGCCAGCCATAACAAACCTGCCTTGGTTTTCCTGAAGTAGAGAGGAGAGGGCAAGAAGCACAGACTGACTCACCCTGCATGTCCTCCGTGTAGGAGTGTAGGTGGACCCTGGACTCAGCATGCCTTGAATCTCAGTCCCAACACCACTAGATAGTTAAATTAGCCCTTAAACTCTAGTTTACCCCTCTCTATAATATTCCTACCTCATAAAATGATCATACAAAAGGAAATAAAATTTGTTGCTACAATAGCTATTTTTTTTGTTTCTTGCTTTAGGTTTTATGTTCTAATAAATGAAGATATCTCAACTCTCTTTGCAAGGGAGAGCTCTGAGACTTTCAGGGTCACTAAGAAGCCCTTCCTTGGTTACCGCACCCAGTGCAGTTGCAGAAGTAGCCACTAATGATAAGAGGAGCAATGCAGACATAAGATGCCAATAACAGCTTGTGATTTCCGATTCAGTTAGGCCAGAACTGTTAAGGAAAAGGAGCTACCCACAATGCTATGTTGCCCAGCTGCTGCTGAATCTGAAATTTGGTCTCTTTCTTGTCATTGACTTACTCATGTCACTCATTTATGTTCTAATTCATTCATTCATTTAGTCAGTCATCCATTCACAAATCTTTTTTTTTCCCTTAGGGAGCTAAGCAGTCTCAATATGCAATGGATAAAATAATGAATAACATCCAGCCTCTGATTCTCCAGAGATTAGTAGCATAGGGATGAGGTAGTCATGTGATCTAATAACTTACATGAAGATTCAAGATAGACCATGAATTCAGTCATATGAAAGGACAAAAATGAAGCATCTGTGGAAGGGAGAGAGCACCCAAGTAGCACTGTCATCCCATTGTTCATCGATTTGCTCGAGCCGGCACCAGTAACATCTCCATTGTAAGATTTGTTGTTACTGTTTTTGGCATATCAAATATGCCATGGTAGCTTGCCAGGCTCTGCTGTGCGGGCGGGATACTCCCAGTAGCTTGCTGGGCTCTCTGAGAGGAATGGAAGAATTGACCCGGGTTGGACATGTGCAAGGAAAACGCCCTACTCACTGTACTATCGCTCCAATCCAGCACCCAAGTAAATTATGTAATTTTATGAAATTTTCTTTTTCCCAATGGCCTCATCTCTGAAATTAAGAGACAGAACAGAACACATTCAGGCTTTTCAGAAACATCAATGACCTCTCGTGACAAGTGATAGAAACCCACTCAAACAGACTGTTGGGGGTTGGGGAAGAAGTTTACTGGAGCACATAGTTGAAGAATTTCAGAGTTGATCTAGGCAACTAGGTCAGGTACATCTGAAAGAAGGAATTTAAACAATGTCATCAGCAACCTGTCTCCAAAGTCTGGTCAAATAAGATGAAGAAATAAGGTCTGTATACATTTTTAAGGTGTATAAATGTTATGACTATCCCCCAAAATATTACTAAGCTTCCAAACTGTTGGATATTAACCCTAAGTGCTTTAGGCTTCATCAATGAATTGGCCCTTTTTCTCCTCCAGAGAAACTTACAGTGCTCTTGCGAGCACCTCATACCCCTGAGTTTATTGCTAATCTTTCCCTTGTGTTAGTTACTACAGTCCTCAAGTCAGTCTTTTTTACTTATATGTCAAAACTTCTGGTGATTCTGGACTTTGTATTTGTAGTGAACTACTTGCTTTTCTATTTCCCCTATAACCTTTTCATATTTTACTATAGAGCAATGTTCTTTGCTTAACCACAGAAAGACCACTAATGCTATGCTCCTAATATTTGGTAGTTGATTGACTCTGATATATATATATCTACTTCTTGGCATCCATAATAATGACTTGATTCAGGCTTCAGATGCTGTAATTCCTAACACCCCAAAAAGGGAGTCCCATTGCGGCCTGAATGGACCTGGGGTGAGTAGCAAAGCTACCCTGGCATCAAAATTGGACAGTCTAGAAAGCATAAAGCATGGTCTTGATGTAAGCCGTTATGATTTAAAAGACTGAACCCCCACGGGGAAGAACAAGCTGAATTGGTCTGAGGACTTAGTCTGGGATTTATGATAGAAATAAGAGTCCCTCAGAGTCCAGAGAACTAAGTTTTGGTATCTATGTCTCATACTGTATTTATCCAAATAACTGCAAAGTATTAATAAGACGTAAACCTAATTGTTTAATATGTACAATTAAAGGGAAAGAGTAAAACAATATAGATGTCCCTGGGGAGACAGAATGTCTCTTTGAATTAATGTCCCCAAGAGAATTGCCTCCATCAAGCCTTTACATCTGTTAATGATTAATCATACCTACATGCAGTCCTGTACCTCAAACCCCTCAGATGCTCTATAAGTATGCTAGCAGTTCTGCATTAAACAGGCCATTTTGATCATCAGCCTGCGGCCTCCTGTCTCTTTGCTCCTCTTCTGGGAAGGTCTGGGAGGCAGTTCTCGGCCACCAAACGCATTGCTCACCCACATTTTGAACTCACACCAAACAAAGGAGGAAATCTGACACATAGCAATAGAATGTGAAAGCACTTTGACTTTAAGGTGAGACAGGACTAGAGAGAGGCATATGGCTGTTGCAGTAATTCCTGAGCAAAAAATAATTCCTGAGTAGTTTCATGAAGCATCAATCTTGTGGAGCTAGATAAAGGACAGGGTGCAATTCACTAGATAAAGGACTTGGGGCTACTTAGATGTGACAGGGAAAAGGAAACTTTGAAGTTGATGTGCAAGTTTCCGAGTTTTCTAATTTTGAGGTGAGAAACAAAGGAATGACTATAGAAAATGAATGATGAACTTGGTTTGGACATGAGTTGAAGGGAGGTGTTTGAAGACCCCCCCTGACTGACAGTGTCTGGGGATGGGTGGACTGTTGATGAGTATGAATCTCAGAAGAGTGTCAAGATTCCCTATGTCACCCACCACTAAGTTGGCACCAGAAAGTGACCCTATAGGGGTGCCCTCACAACCCTCAATCAGAATGAAGAACCTCCAAAGGCCATAGGTGACCACATATGCTTGTTTTTAAAAGTCACGGCAGAATGTATTCTTGGAGGAGCTTTGAGAGCCATGGGGAAGGGGAAGGAAGAGGAGGGGACAGAGCCAGGCTACATGTGATACAGGTCTAGAGACCACATCCCCATAGGAGCTCCTTTAAAACAACAGTTTTTCTGGGGCTTGGTGGCCTCCCTGGGCAGGACTGTGGGGAGCTAATTAGCTGAAAGTCTTGGAGACCCAAGCTGAAGCAGCAGTCACCGGTAGGTGCTGAGCTGGGGTGGGACCCTCCAGGGAGGGAACTCTGAGCAGAGCAGAGGGAGGAATGCTAAACGGAGAATTTGTGAAAGGCTGAGACACCCCAGCTTTAATGATCACAAAGCTTATTCTTTCTGAGAACCAACTTAGACATGGTGTCTCATAGGACTACTCTGCTGGGGCAAGACTGTATATCCCATCTCACAAGAAGAAAGGACACGGCACTCTGTGAGAAGAGCTTTGCTTTCTTTTCTGAATTCTGTAAACGCCAATAATCATAGGACAACTGTATATACTGGGAATGATTCTCACAAGCAATTGGAAGTCGGTAGTGGAGGGAACTTTAATGCCTCTTATATATGTCAGGAAGGCAGCTATGTTCACCACTATACCACCAACAGCGGGTAAGGTGTTTGCCTTGCACGCAGCAAACCCGGGTTCGATTCCCAGCATCCCATATGGTCCCCTGAACATCACCAGGGGTAATTTCTGAGTGCAGATCCAGGAGTAAATCCTGTGTATTGATGAGTGTGACCCAAAAAGCAAGCAAATTTGGGGGGCTGGAGCGAAAGCACAGAGGGTAGGGCATTTGCCTTGCACATGGCTGACCCAGGTTCGATTCCTCCGTCCCTCTTGGAAAGCCCGGCAAGCTACCGAGAGTATCCTGCCCTCAAAGCAAAGGCTGGCAAGCTACCCATGGCATATTCGATATGCCAAAAACAGTAACAACAAGTCTCACAATGGAGACGTTACTGGTGCCTGCTCGAGCAAATCAATGAAAAACGGGATGACAGTGATACAGTGATATATGTCAGGAGACTGAGGCTTAGAGAGCAGAGGAAACTTGCCAAAGATTGCACTGCAGGTAAGCAAGAAACAAGATTGTGGGCAGATCTTCAGGGTCCCTTGTGTACCCTGCTGGGACAGCATTTGTTCATCCCTTCCTTGGGCAACTTGGTGATGGTCATGCCAGCCTGGCCCACTCTTTGCACATACATGAATGAAGCATCTTCTATATGTGTGGTTGGCACCAGGGTTTGACTAAAGCCAAGCCTCCTACCTCTAGATGAACCTCTGGTGTACAGGTTGAGATATGGCCATGAGTGGCTAACAGAAAGTATGATGGCCCAGGTCCTTGCAAAGCAGGCGAGAGGTCCTGGGGTTTGTGTCAGAGAGGTCTTTGCAGAAAGTGGCACCTGAGCCTGGAGAGAAGGTGGCACTTGTGTACAGAGGTGAATCATTACAGTGAGGAGACAAATCCACAGAGTTGAAAAGTGTGAAACGGGGGTTAAGAGTAAGAGTAGTTAGAGATTCCACTTGGCTGTTAAAACATGGAGTTTATGGAGGACTTAAAGTCATAGGCTTGTTCCGTTTCTTTATTCAGCTCTAAGTGATTTCTGAATGTCATGTTATTTATTTATCTCAGTAATTCTCTGAGGTGGTTAATTTTTTTCAGTGGGTATATTTTAAAGATGCATCTCTTTTAAAGATAGAAAACCTGAGGCAAAAATAATTTAAGAATCTTGCTCAAGTTAGCAACCGAGAGAACTAGAACCTAAGCAGTCTGCCCAACTGCTTTGCCACTCAGCAACTCACCAGGATCTACTGCTACTTCTGCTGTCTCTAAGAAAGCTTCTATCATGTTAACAGAGCCACCATGGCCATGTGTCCTTAGGATTCCAGGCCTATGTCCAGGCCCTACTAGATTCCTCCCAGGCTCCCTGACTTGAGGAACAAAGATTTCTTCCCTCTTTTTCCCCCTAGTAGCTTCCTATCAGCCAGGTGTTTCCTTCACAGCCAGTGGCAAACACAGCAGAGGAAAGAGAGGGAAGCCCTTGGGAATTTGGAAAGCCCAAGTAGGCCTGAAAGATGGATACTGCTGTTTGTCTTCCCTTCTCTCTCCCTTTGTCTCCCTCCACCTCTCTCCATCTCCCTCTCTCTTCCTCTAACCTCCTCACTTACCCCCCCCAAAAAAAAACTCCAGCCCTAGCACTCTCATTCATCTTCCAATACAAATTCTTTTTTTTTCTTTTTTTTGGGTCACACCTGGCAATGCACAGGAGTCATTCCTGGCTCATGCACTCAGGAATTATCCCTGGCGGTGCTCAAGGGACCATATGGGATGCTGGGATTTGAACCCGGGTCGGCCGCGTGCAAGGCAAACGCCCTACCCGCTGTGCTATCACTCCAGCCCCTCCAATACAAATTCTTATAAGCTACTTTTACAGTCACATAATTTTATTATTTTATTATTGCATCTATTTTTCCCCTTCACCCTAAATAAATGCAATAGAATTTCAGTCTTTGGGAAAATACATTTCAGTCTTTAGGAAATCAGGATTTTTATCTATTTGACTGTTTTTCACTGCTTTTCTTTTTTTAAGGGTAGAGAACCACACCAGATGGTTCTCTGTGTTTGTTCCCGGTTCTGTGCTGAGCATAGAGATCACTCCCGGTCGGTTTTAGGGAACCAGATGTGGTGCTAGAGATAGAATCCAAGTTGGCTGTGTGCAAGGTAAGTGCCTTCCCATTATACAGTCCAGCCCCCTTTCCTCTTCTTTCTTGTTGTTCTTGCTGTTGTTGTATTGTTTGAATGTTGTATACCTGATTACAGGGGTTCATGCCTGCAGTGCTGAGTTTAGTTTCAAAGGATATCACACTCAAAAAGGAACACTCTTTCACTGTTGGTGGGAATGCTAACTAGTCCAGCCTTTCTGGAAAACAATATGAACAGTGCTTCAAAAACTAGAAATTGAGCTTCCATATGACCCTGCAATACCACTTCTGGGAATATATACTGAGGATGCAAAAAAGCACAGTAGAAATGACTTCTGTACTTATATATTTATTGCAGCACTGTTCACGGTAGCCAAATATGGAAACAACCCGAGTGCCCTAAAACAGATGACTGGTTGAAGAAACTTTGGTACATCTACACAATGGAATACTATGCAGCTGTCAGGAGAGATGAAGTCATAAAAATTGCTTATAAATGGATAGACATGGAAAGTATCATGCTAAATGAAATGAGTCAGAAAGAGAGGGACAGACATAGAAGGACCTCACTCATTTGTGGAGTATAGAATAACATCACATGAGGCTGACACCCAAGGACAGTAGATACAAGGCCCAGGAGGATTGCCCCATAGCTGGAATACTGCTTCATGAGCAGAGGGGAGAAGGCAGATGGAATAGAGAAGGGATCACGAAGAAAATGGTGGCTGGAGGAACCAGTTGGGATGGGAGATGCAAGCCGAAAATAGATAATGGAACAAACATGATGACTTCTCAGTATCTGTGTTGCAAGCCATAATGCCCAAAAGTAGAGAGTATGGGGAATATTGTCTGCCATGGAAGCAGGGGGAGGGTGGGAAAGGGGAATATACCCAGGATATTGGTGGTGGGGAATGCGCACTGGTGGAGGGATGGGTGTTTGATCATTGTGTGATTGTAACCCAAACATGAAAGCTTGTGACAGTGATTCAATGATTTTCTTTTAAAAGAAAGGATATCACACTTAGCAATGTGAGGAGTTGCCATGAATTGAACTCATAGTCTTGTGCATGCACACCTAATACTCTACAACTGAGAAAAAAACTCCAGGCACCTATTTTATCTATTTGAGGTTATTTCCGTATCCAGGACTAAGAAGCATGTCTGTACATTTAAGCGTAACAAGCATTTGTTGAATGAATGAATGAATGAATCCATCCATCCTTCCATTTGATATTAATTTGAAAAACTGGTATCCTGTAGGACTAAGTCTAGCTTAGATGAAGGCTTAGTGTTTATTTTTGAATTTTTATTTAACACTGTGGTTTACAAAATTGTTCATAATACAGTTGTTTTAGGCATCAGTGTTCTAAGACGAATCCTGACACCAGTATGACCTTCTCTCTACCAATGTCCCCAGCTCCCAGCCCCCTTACCTCCCTCCCCACAAGCCTGTTCCCTTAGCAGGCATAGAATAATTTTCTTTATAATACTTCATGAATCACAAATCATGAAATCCCGTTAATCATCGATTTCTTGAGCGGGCTCAATAACCTCTCATTCGTCCTTTCCCTGAGATCTTAGAAGTCTCTCTCGATTCGGCCCTCCCAATGATGTCACACTGGAGGCTCTTTCAGGGTCAGGAGAATGAGATTCAGCTTGTTACTGGATTTAGCATAGGAATACACTATGGGAAGCTTGCAAGGTTGTCCCATGTGGGCAGGAAACTCTCAGAAGCTTGCCAGTTTCTCCCAGAGGGAGAAGCAGGCTATAAGATATCTTCTTGTAACCTTCTTCTGGGAGCTTGCTTTTAAATCCCTGGATGTTGACCGTGATGGGATTACACACACCTGGGTTCCTCTGCCAGTACCTTCATGAGTGAGGCCTGTCTGAATGTGTGGAGAGGGGCCTCAAGCATGGCTGTAGCTAGGTTTCCGTTGGTCTTCTGCCGCCGGGAGCTCTGCTCGGGGTGGGGAGGGAATAATACTTAATACAAAAAATGGCAAATAGAGTCATAAAAAATAATTCAGTAAAAGAAAATCTGTGAAGATTGTTATATCTCACAATGGCATGCTTGAAGTCACTGTCTGAGAATTTACTGAGTTGTTTAATGCTAATTCAAAGCTCATTAAGTACTGAACAATGAAACAACAAAAGAATGCTGTGGATAGTACAGGAAGAAACACAGACAAGTGGACCCTTATATCTTACAGGCAAGGACTGCACGTCATTTACGTGCATAAACTCTCATCACTTGCACAACTTATGCCACACAAGAGGTGTCCATAGGTGTTCTTTGATTTATACTCCATCTCGGTCACTGAAAATGCTGCCAGGAACTAGGAAGAGCCAGTAGAGACTCTGAACAGCCCAGAGATTCTATCCATGGATGATAATTCCATGCTCTTACATATATTGGTTTCTCAGATTTTGTTTTTGTATTTTATATACAATACAGGACTGGAGTGATAACACAGCGGTGGGGCGTTTGCCTTGCACGCGGCCAACCCGGGTTCCATTCCTCTGTTCCTCTCAGAGAGCCCAGCAAGCTACCGAGAATATCCCGCCCACACGGCAGAGCCTGGCAAGGCTCTACCATGGCGTATTCAGTATGCCAAAAACACTAACATGTCTCACACTGGAGATTTTACTGGTGCCCATTCGAGCAAATCAATGAACAACGTGACCCAGAGTGAGGGCTATATACAAGGCAATACCTGTATTCTGATCTGTCTTCCAAGCCTTCAGCAAACCCGCAGTTGAGTGAAGGGCAGAAGAAGGCTCAGACAAGGCTGTTATCAGCATAGAGAAGAGTAGCAAGAGGCTCCTGAAACGTAACTCTCTGAGTAAACAAATTGCTGGAAGTGTCCTTTTGATGGATGAGTTACAAAAACTGGTTCTTCCTGCCTGGACAAATTATGAAAAGGCTAACCAGAAGGCAGTACCCCCACCCCACCCACTATGTGCCAGGCTCATATGGCACTACTGAAATAAAAAAAAAAAGAAATCTGTGAGAATTCAGAAAATAGAACACGTTCAGTACAGGATGGAGGATTTCTTCATTTATGTGCAATTAACTTCCATTGAGATTCATGGAGAAAACCTCTAGAGGCATGTTTTGGTGCTTAAGCAGGAAGGTTTTATTTCCTAAAAAAATTATCTCACTCCTGATGTGATGACAAGTGAGATTCTGATGATGCATTGGAGAATAGCTTGAGTTCTGTTTGTTTCCATTTCCTGTCTCAATGTAATCTTTTCCTCTGAGGGTTCTCCCACAAAGGACAGGAAATAGTGGAGGAGCCTGAAGATAGCACAAAGCATGGCAACAACTATTCAAAGATATGCAAGTACTGATAAATGTGTATAAATGAAAAATGAGCAAAATTCCAGAATGTGGTAAAAAAACAAAAACAAAGAAAAAGCAAAGCATATAAGCATGTGATCCCGGTTACAAAACAAGAGGAGCGTTTCTCACCTTGTAAAACTTTCTTATTTTATTTTTCAAATTTGCATACATCAAATCAGCTGCTTTTGTTAAACTGTTTTGTGACTTTTAACACCTGCATAGATTTATCACCACAGTCAGAATAGAAAGCTAACCCATCCACCCATCTCTGTACTCAACTCTTCTTCCTACTCCAAACCCTTCTAATAAACTGCTTTATTTTCTCACCCCATAGTTTTCTCTTTTTGAGAGTGACATGTAAATGGAAGCACATAGCATGTTATGGTTTTGAATCTCATTTCATTTTTGTGGCACAGTGTTGATGTTCAAGCATGTCAGAGCATGAATCATCAGTTCATCTCTTTTTGTTGAGTATATCAGTGTATGTCTGTGTCACAACTCGATAGTTTCTATATTGAGATAATCATGAGTAGAGCTATGAATAGGTTTGTGTATACATGTAAAATATACACAGCCATGAGAAGGCTTTTGTGTACACATAAGATTTTTTTTTATCCACATTGCAGTATTTCCCAAAGTAGGTTATACCTCCCTTCCCTGAGAAGCACTGAAATAATCTGAAGTGGATAGAATTGGTAGTTTGGGGTATAATGGAAGGCATTGCCTGTTTGTTTTTTGTAGGATAACATTAGATTTGTCCTTTCAGCCTTGCCACAGGGAACTTAGTTTACCTTAAAGCAATGTCCTTTCTGTATGAACACAGGAAGACAGTTAATATTATGTTTTGTAACTTGGGAGCTGATTGATTCCAATAATATTTACGCTTGGGCATCTGCTTTCTCACCCCAGTTGCCCTTAGTTCCTAGCACCCCAAAAGCAGGGTCCCAACGAGGGACAGAATGGACCCAGGGCAAGCTGTGAGCTAACCTGGCATCAAAATGGGCCAGGTCAAAGCACTACAATACTCAACTGTAAGTTGAAAGCATGGCCATAGACAAATGCTGCCATGATCCAAGACTAACGATGAGACTAGGACCCTACTGGGGTTAGGAAGACTAACCTGACCTGAGGACTGTGGTCTAGAAAATATAGTGAGATATCCTCAGGAAGAACCAAACTTTAAGTTTGTTATATCTCTTACTGTGCTCATACAGAATGACATTGCTATAAATATTAGAAGGAGATTTACTACAACTAGTTAAGTGGATTACTAGCTGAGGAAAGAAGAAAGTGACACACCCAGGATGGGATCCCACCACTGAGCGGATCTCCTAGTAATCTGAAGTAATCTCCTTAGATGAGATTTTGTTAATCTCCTGGAGGAGTGGTCTTACCCCTCTTTGTTGATTTGTCGATGTTCAACCTACCTTTGTGTAGCGCCCTATGTGATTGCTATATAAACTAAGACTGTAGGAGAAGACACAGAAGCAGGGAGAAGACACAGAAGCAGAGCACAAAGAGAAAGAGAATCAGGGAGTCTTGGAAGAGACCAGAGGAGAGACAATAGAGACAGAGATAGAGAGACAGACAGAAGAGAGCACAGCAGCACACACAGAAGCAGTGCACAAGAAGGAGCCATCCCGATCCGGTCCATACACAGCGGCTCGAGAGCACCAAACGTGAGAGGCGAGAGAGCGAGTGAGAGAGAGAGAGAGAGAGAGAGAGAGAGAGTGCCACCTTGAGAGCTCGAGAATAACACACACACATCACCTCTTTCCGAGCCCATGCGCGCTTGTATTTTTTACAGTTTACGTAAAGAAGATAAACTTCCAGGGGAGGCACTGAATTATTTTTTTTCTGAAAAAAAAAAATAAAGTGAAAAGGAGTGAAAATAAAGTGAAAAGAAAAAGCCAACAAACTGGGCCTAGAGAAATGCCTATGGGCCTATTAAAAGTGAGATTGCATGATATACAGTAAATCAAGTTCAACTTTCCCCTTCTTTTCTTCCCTTGGTTATTAAAAGTTAAAATAAACTCAAACACTGAATATCTAGTTGTTGTGGTCACACACTTGACTGCATGTTTGTCAGGAGTTGCACACCATTAGTTGCTGTGCTTGCGCACAAGTTTATGGATTGGGGACCAGCCACACTCTCTTAGTTATTAGACTTTTGCATATTCTGGTTGAAGTTGTCACTGAGTGTTCTGTGCTTCTAATATATCTGCTTGTTGGGGTCTGTGTCCCTGACTAAGGTACTCAAATATGTTTAGTTTTAGTATGCGCGTGCGCACACACATACACACACACACACATACACACACACACACACACACACACACCAGGTACGTGTGGGCAGCACTCAGTCAAATTCAGGTCCTCATATTTGCAGGATATGTGTTTTTGCCTGAGTCATTATTCCTAGCCGGTGGTTTAACTTTTAGAAAAAAATGACTAAACTGCTTTCTGGAGTGGCTGTGCCTCTTTCATTGCCACCAGTACTGTGGCAGCAGTGCTAGTTTCTCCATAATGTCTGCAGAACTTCACACCTATTTATTTTCTAAAGCTTTCTAACTGAATACAGATGCTCATTGCCTTTTAAAATGTAAACTTTTAGTTATTATGATAGGCATAGAGTGATAGTTGCAGTTTTAATTTTAACTTCCCTAACATGAATTTTGTGCATATTTTTATCAACATATTTTAATAAACGGTGTGTATATTTTGCTCACTTGGAGATATTCTTTTTCAGATATGTAATTTGTACATCTTTTCTCTAAATCTGTTTGGTTTTTGCCTTGTATGCAGTTGCAGCAGCTGAGACCCTGGTTCAATTCCCCCACATTGCATATCATCCCCTCAGCACTGCCAGGGGTCGCTCCTGAGCACAGAGTCAGGTATAAACCCTGAGCACTGCTAAGTAGCAAAATAAACTTTCCAACCAAAATGTTCACTTTGCTAACACTAGTTCTTTTCTATTTTTTTTAAAAATAGCCACCCCAGTAGGTATGAAGTGTTTTATTTAGCTTTCTAAAATTATATAATATATATAGCAATGGAATATGAGATGCTTCCCTCCCTTCACTTTATTTAAATACCACGGTTTACAAAGATTTGCGACAGGCATTCAATATTCCAACACCCCACCACCACTGTCACCTTCCCTCCATCATTGTCTCCATTTTCCCAACCACCCCTAAAATCTGCCCCTATAGCAGGCCCACAATAGTTTATTTTATTTTGCTTGTTATTATTAATGGCTAACGGAATGACAAAAAAAAACTTTGTAGAAGAAAATTTGTGAAAATTGTTTCTTCTCAAGATGGGGACATTAAATCCTCCTCTTAGGGTTTACTAAACTGATGTTGCAAGTTCAGCCTTCTGTGTTAATGTTTCTGTAGAGATTGATTGGCTACTGTGTTACAACCCATTGAATCTGGTATGCTATTACTGGGATGGAAGTGTAGATTTTGAAGATATCACTCCAGATAATCCATAATTTTTAACTGAGCA